>NC_142041.1:36825280-37147364 GCF_982192425.1 Myodes glareolus | reverse complement strand
CGCCTGGCTCAGAACCTCTTCCTGAGTAAGGAAAATGGAAAATAAAAGCAGATTGTGAAAACCCTTGTTTCACTCCTGGAAGTTAATTAAGGGACAATAAAACTGAATGTGGCCTAAGTCGTTCCCCACCCTTTCTCTGAAACAGAAGCCATTTTTTTTTTTTTTTGGTGTGTGTGTGGGGGGGAAGTACAGTATTACTTTAAAATTTTTGATTTCTTCTTGCCTCTATCATCCAGCTTTTCCAGCTTTGTTGGCTCCTTTATTTCCTCTTGGCAACAATATTGGCTTCTATTCTGATTTGTCTGTGGAGATTTAACACACAAAAAATATACTTATTATCTGTGCTCATTGCTTGTCAGATAGAGTTTGGGTTCCTTTCGAATCCACATAAAAGGGATGGGGATCTCACAGCAGCTGAACTGTGAGATCTCTAGAACACCTTCTTTCTCAGCTTCTCTGTTGGGGGAGCAGGGATGAAGAGGGGTGTGTTTATTTATCTTCTTGATCACTTTCAAAAGTGTCAGTATCTTTACCAAAATCATAAAATTATTTTCAGCAATATTGCTCTGCTTCATGTGAATACTATTGCATGTAGTGTTAACGTTGCAAGCACCAGATTGAGTTTGAAATTCTACTAAAGTCTGTACTACAGTTGTAGGAGATATAAATTGGTTAATTAAATAAAAAGTCTTGACTTATGAAAAAAGAGACAGAGTGAATTATTTTCTCTAGAAGTGTCAGATAAAACCTTTTCCTTTCCTGTGCTGGAGAGGCTAAGCTAGATGGCCTTTGTTACAAAGTCTGCATTTTACAATCCTGTTATAAGGAGCCAAGAGAGGAAGCATGGTAATGGCAAAGTGGCTCTTCTGTGGCTCCACATTAAGCAGGATATTTTTTTTAACATGCTTTTTAGGAAAGTTGGAGTCTTCATCACCATGAAGTCAGTATGTTCTCATCTATCTTGTGAATAGAAAACAGGTTTGTGAGGTGAAGGGCAAGGTGTAGTCCCTGATGTGTGTGTATGCACAGTGAGCAAGGCCTCCTGCACACGAACATGCATGCCATAGATCCTGTTGGATGAACAGGTCTCACTGTCTCTGTTCAGACATAAGTTCAGGCAACGGGTCAGAGCTCAGAGGCCCAATTCAGCTTTAAAACTTCATGTCTTCCTGACAAGGCATTTTGTCTCTCTTAAGGAAAACATGCAAATTTATGTGTTTCAGTTATGCTAAGTCTATAATGGCTTGTTATGTTGTCAGATAAAAAGAAGATTAATTTTAAAAATAATACCTCTAATTTTTCTGAACTTTGAAGTATAATTTGGAAGGGTAAAACATAACTTTAGTACAATTGATAGCACTGTAGAAAGGAAGAAAAATTGGCTACAGAAAGTAGTACTTTATTGTATCCATCTGTAACACAGTTTGCCTAATTTGTGATTTCATGGATAAGAACTGTTTTCTAATGTTATATCATCATACACAACAGCTGTTTCTTATAAGAAGTCAGATTTGAAATAAAATATGTCCACATGTGAACGGAACCTTCCCATTCCTATAACAAAGAGGGATGCGTGATTTTATTCTTTAATAAGCAAGGATTAAAACTCTGTTCTAGAGAAATGGCTCAGTATGGAAGAGTATAGCTGTACAAGCATGAGTGCTTGGATTCAAATCTCCAATATCCATGCAAGAGGTATATGGTGTACCCGTAACCCCAGTGTTCTGGGGGACAGAGGCACCAGAATCCTCAGACGCTGCATCCCAACCTAGCTCCAGCTTCCATGAGAGCCTTTGCTCAAGTGAAGAACATGAAGATTGATAGAACAGTCTTCTTCAAATCCTCCTCTCACCTCTCCGTACATGCATGGGTGCACACTCCCACATACACATGTACATACACCACATACTAATACACACCATCTTTTACACCTGTAAAGATACAGAGAATAAAAAAGAATTAAACATTTGAAGATCAGAACACTAGCAAAAGAAAATCAGCAGATGGAGATATCTCAGAAATCTTCTGGGAGGCATCAGGGTTTTATATAAAGTTGTCATTATAAGCTTTACTGAGAAACAGGCAACATTTAAGAAGCTGTCAAGGGAACCTCTGGTACCTAACAGAAACTGCTTAAGTATACAGCAAGTATAAAAACCCCTAGCGGGGGGTAAGCCCGCTACAGAAAACTGGAGATGAACAGGAGCAAAGACAATGATCAGAAGGTGAAAGATGTAAAAGGACTTTGACTATGATGCGAGAGTGGTAGAGAGCCAATGGATGTTTGTAAGGGGTTTTGAGCTGGAGAAATATGACTTTGGCTGTTATCTGGAGGGAAAGTCTTCAAAGACAAAAGATGGAAGCAAGCAGATTAGTAAAGAGGAAGAAATGCACAACCCAGGTTAGGACAAGGTAGTGAGTCTTGGTAGCCTCAGGAGAGATGGTGAGGGATGTTTTGCTTTTGGATGTTTTCAGAGAACACGTTGATAATGAATGGAGGTGAGACTGTGAAGAAATAGAGGATTTGAAGTTGATCCTTAGCATTTGGACCAGAAGCAATCAACTGTAGAGCTGTCACTAACTGAGAAGTATCTCAACCAAGAGGGTTTACGGGTGATTTTTCATTTCTTAGTAAATTATAGTGACATCTATGTTTGTAATACATTTAGCACTCAAATAGTAATATAAAATGAAAAATTGAGTCGAGAAAAGGGTATGAGCTAGAAATGTGGATAGGCACTTGTTATAGTTACTGTTAATAGACACTTGAGGTAATCTAGAATTTCCTGCAACACAGAAGTCTCTACATGCCTGCAGGGTGTTATCACAATATGTATTGAGGTGGGAAGACTACTCACGTTGCTACTGATGGCACCATCTTTCCCTTGATGTCATCCTGGACCACATTTGAGGAGAACAGGTTCTAAGGACCAAAATGACCTCATCATTCTCTGTTTCTGATTCTGATTGACATCACAGGATGAGTGAAGCTCCTGACGTCCCACCATCCTGGACCACACCTTTGTATTGTAGCCAGCATAAGCTTGATCTAACTTTTGTCAGAGTTTTTTTTTTTTTTATCACAGTTACAAGAAGAAAGTCAATACATCACTTGGCATCAAATTAAGACTACTTAAAATGAGGTGTGATATATACCTACAGAGGCACTTAGACTCTCTAGGAAGGTAAAATGCCATGCAGGGTCAGGAAAGGAATGAGATCTATTACTTCACTATTTGATCGCCTCTAGGTATCTGAAGTGAAGCAACACTGCAGAAGAAATGGAAAAGTGCATGATGAAGCACCTGTTCAAATCTAGTGGAGAAAGTTCTTCAAGGACAAGTGCTTTATTTGTCTTTTTAGCATTAACTTTCATTTGAGACCATTAAAACTGCCGTGTAATGTGAGCATAGAAGGATTTAGATTTCAGAGAACTCACAAGCTTACTTCTAAGCAGGTCCTGTCGGTTTACTTGGGCATGATGATTGAGAACATTCTTAAATCCAACTTAAGTGCACAGTATCCTAGTATAGAGAAATAACTGACTCATAACTTACCTATAATGTAATAGCAATTATATTTATTTATCATACAGGCTATTTGTTAAATGTGTTTTCTCCTGCAACTTGAGAAAAATAATAGTCCCTAGAGGGAAAAAAACATTGTCTTTCTTCTGGAGTTTTTTAGTGATTGAGACAAATATGCAAAATTTTGATAGGTGAACGAGACCAAAATATGACCTATAGTTGTCAGAAAATTAATAAGATATAATATGATAATAACAATAATAAATTACTTCTGTGGAGTCATTGCATATACTCGGTACTATATGTGAATTTTATGCATCCATAAACTTTAAAAAATATTATTACTTCAATATCTTAATTGAAAATTACAACTTTCTAAAGAATTTCCCACATGAATACCATAATTATATGATTTATACACATCCCTCTTCTTTCTATAACTCATCCCATAAGTCCTCCCACTCAAGGTCATGTTCCCTTCTTCTATAACTAATTTTTTTTGAAACAGGGTTTCTCTGTAGTTTAGAGCCTGTCCTGGAACTAACTCTTATAGACCGGGCTGGCCATCACCTCTCAGAGATCTGCTGGCCTCTGCCTCACAAGTGCTGGGATTAAAAGCATGCACAACCACCACCAGATATAATAATTATTTTCACACACACACACACACACACACACACACACACACACACACACACCTCATTGAACCATTTAGTATTGTTCTTATATACATGTGCTTAGGACTGACCACTTGGGACTGACTAATCTTTCAGGGAATTTGTCCCTACCAGTGTCCCCCCCTCTTAACAACCACTGATGGCCTTTAACTCTCTACATAAGGTGTGTGTGTGTGTGTGTGTGTGTGTGTGTGTGTGTGTGTTGCTTTGTGGGGCCTTAGAATTCTTCTCATCCACGCTGGAATGTTTACCAGTATTGTCATTGTGTAGGTCTTGTTTAGACAACCATATTTTGAGATTTTATGATTACTGCATTTCTGTAATGAGTAGAAGACATTATCTAATGGCTGGTGTTCTGGTCCTAGCTCTTGGAATTTATTTGCCCATCTTCTGTAATGTTTTCTAATATTTAATTATAGGAGCTGCATTGTAAATGCATCAGTCGGGATGGGATAACCTATGATTACTTATTATCTGCATTGTGAACTGGCGTTGACCTCTATAGTAGCCTCCCTTCAATGTAAAAAAAAAAATATTTGATGAGGAAGAAGAACTACACTTGTCTTCGGCTATAAACTTTTAGAGTACAATTAGAAGCTGTATTGACTTAGGGAATGGCAGTGTCTTGTTCTTCTCTAGGTTCTATGACCTAATCAAACATTGATAGTTTCTTAAGTTTCCATAATTATATATAATTGCTTCCCACTGAACAACCTTACTCCCAATTAGACAGCTGTTGGTTACTCTCATATTATACTACTAGTGAGACTACTAGACACACAAGGGTATATCTTGCCAAACAGATCTTTATTGTGGTTCATAGGTTTTACAACTGGATAGAACACTGGTAAGAATAGATAACATGAAGAAAATAACTGATAACAAATGCTGGCAGGATTGCCAGTGAAAGGGAATCCTCATTCACTACAGATGACATTACAAACCAGTTCATCTACTTTAGAAAAAAAAAGAGTAGAAAATTCTTCAAAAGTTAAAATTTGTTATCCCATATGAGGTAGCTGGACCACTCCTTCATTTTTGCCCCAAAGACTTAACATTCTTTTAGAGAAATACTTGTTCCTGTTGTGGGACATTTGCACACTGTGGGAAGACATATTACTTTGATTGGTTTACTAAAGAGCTGGATGGCCAATAGCAATCAGGAGGTATAGGTGGGACTTCTGGACAGAGAGATTAAGAAAGAGTTAATCGACCAGCGAGGGGCTCTGATCCTGTGGAGGGGTAAGTGTATTGTTCCTGACCGCCTCACAAGGCCGGTTAGGGAACACACAATATTCCCGCCAGCCTTATCTCCCTGGCTACTCCAAAGGGGCAGCTTCCCCCAGCTAATCCCTCTCTCCTGCAACGCCATCCCAGCTTTCTGCCTGGAACCCATACCCTCCCCTCTCCTTTTTTCGGGGCTTAAATTCCTCCATCTCAGCCGGGGTGGGCACCGCGGGCCAGGTCAGGAAGTGAGTGCAAAGGGACTGGAGTCCCTTTGTTCTGATAGCCGGCCTGCAGCAAGCCAAGACTGCAGGCAGGGGCACCTCTGACCAGCGAGGGGCTCTGATCCTGTGGAGGGGTAAGTGTATTGTTCCTGACCGCCACACAAGTCCGGTTAGGGAACACACAATATTCCCGCCACCCTTATCTCCCTGACTACTCCAAAGGGGCAGCTTCCCCAGCTAATCCCTCTCTCCTGCAACGCCATCCCAGCTTTCTGCCTGGAACCCATACCCTCCCCTCTCCTTTTTTCGGGGCTTAAATTCCTCCATCTCAGCCGGGGTGGGCACCACGGGCCAGGTCAGGCAGTGAGTGCAAAGCGACTGGAGTCCCTTTGTTCTGATAGCCGGCCTGCAGCAAGCTAAGACTGCAGGCAGGGGCACCTCTGACCAGCAAGGGGCTCTGATCCTGTGGAGGGGTAAGTGTATTGTTCCTGACCGCCACACAAGGCTGGTTAGGGAACACACAATATTCCCGCCAGCCTTATCTCCCTGGATACTCCAAAGGGGCAGCTTCCCCCAGCTAATCCCTCTCTCCGGCTACACCATCCCAGCTTTCTGCCTGGAACCCATACCCTCCCCTCTCCCTTTTTCGGGGCTTAAATTCCTCCATCTCAGCCGGGGTGGGCACCGCGGGACATACAGGCGGTGAGTGCAAAGGGACGGAAATCCCTTTGTTCTAATAGCCTGCCTGCAGCAAGCTAAGGCTGCAGGCAAAGTGATTCCTGGATAGCAAGGGGCACTAATCCAGTAGCAAAAGACCCAGCTGAGGGAAGAGCCATTGGAGAGCATCTGAAGGAAGAGATGGGCAGGCGCCAAGGCAAGAATTCCTCCAACAATCTGAAAAACAACACGAAAACACCAGATCCCAGCGATCTTATGACAGAAGGACTTGAACACCCTATACCGGAAGAAGTGGAAAACAGTGTCATTATGAAAGCAATAGAGTCTCTTAAACAGGGTATGAATAACTCACTTAAAGAAATAGAAGAGAAATATAACAAAAAGATGGAAGAAATGAGTAAAGAAATGGAAGACAAATATAACAAAAAGTTTGAAGAAATAAGTAAATTCGTAAATGATACCCTGGGAAACCAAGAAAAAACAATCAAACAGGTAATGGAATCAGTTCAAGAATTGAAAACTGAAATGGAGGCAGTGAAGAAAACACAAACCGAGGACCGGCTGGATATGGAAAATCTAGGTAAACAAACAGAGACTTCAGGAACAAGCATAACCAATAGAATACAAGAGATAGAAGAACGAATCTCAGATTATGAAGACACCATAGAGAAAATAAATGCCCTGACCAAAGAAAACAGCAAATCCAACAAATTCTCATCACAAAACATTCAGGAAATATGGGACATAATAAAAAAACCAAATCTAAGAATAATAGGAGTAGAAGAAGGAGAAGAATTGCAGACCAAAAGTCCAGAAAATATATTCAACAAAATTATAGAAGAAAACTTTCCCATCCTAAAGAGTGATATTCCTATGAAGGTGCAAGAAGCATACAGAACACCGAATAGACTGGATCAGAAAAAAACATCCCCTCGCCATATAATAATCAAAACACAAAGCATTCAGATTAAAGAAAGGATATTAAGAGCTGCAAAGGAAAAAGGTCAAGTAACCTATAAAGGTAAACCTATCAGACTTACACCAGACTTCTCTATAGAAACCATGAAAGCCAGAAGGTCCTGGATAGAGGTACTGCAGAAACTAAGGGACCATGGATGCAAGCCCAGATTAATATACCCAGCCAAGCTTTCATTCAATATCAACGGAGAAAACAAAATATTCCAGGATAAAAACAAATTTAAACAATACGTAGCTACTAATCCAGCCTTACAGAGAATATTAGAAGGAAAATTACATCCCAAGGAATCCAACATTGCCAACACTGACTACAATAACTCAGACATCTAGCGACCCTTCACTAGCACAACTCAAAGAAGGAAAACACATACACTCTACTACTCAAAAAAAAAAATGACTCGAGTCAACAACCACTGGTCATTAATATCTCTTAATATCAATGGACTCAATTCACCTATAATGAGGCACAGACTTAGAGATTGGATATGAAAACAGGATCCAACATTCTGCTGTTTACAAGAAACACACCTCAACCACAAAGACAGACACCTACTCAGAGTAAAGGGTTGGGAAAAGGTTTTCCAAGCAAATGGACCTAAGAAACAAGCGGGTGTGGCCATTCTAATATCTAACAAAATCGACTTCAAACTAAAATCAATCAGAAGAGATGGAGATGGACATTTCATACTCATAACAGGAACAACTCATCAGGAAGAAGTCTCAATCCTGAATATCTATGCCCCTAATATAAAGGCACCCACTTATGTAAAAGAAACTCTTCTAGAACTCAAGGCAGTCATCAAACCACACACGCTAATAGTAGGAGACTTCAACACTCCTCTCTCACCAATGGACAGGTCAATCAGACAGAAACCAAACAGAGAACTAAGAGATTTATTGGAGGTATTGAATCAAATGGACTTAACAGACATCTATAGAACACTCCACCCAAATAGGAAAGAATATACCTTCTTCTCTGCAGTTCATGGAACCTTCTCGAAGATTGACCACATACTCGGTAACAAAACATACTTCCACAGATACAAAAAAATATTAGTAACCACCTGTGTCTTGTCAGATCACCATGGATTAAAATTAGAATTCAATAACAATGCTAACCCCAGGAAGTCAACAAACTC
The DNA here is from genome assembly GCF_982192425.1 of Myodes glareolus. NCBI lineage: Eukaryota > Metazoa > Chordata > Mammalia > Rodentia > Cricetidae > Myodes > Myodes glareolus. Next base: position 37,138,917 of record NC_142041.1, on the reverse strand, counting down.
ATGGAAGTTGAACAGTCAACTACTAAATCACCCCTGGGTCAAGGACGAAATTAAGAAAGAAATTAAAGACTTCCTTGAATTTAATGAAAACAAAGACACAACATACTCAAACCTATGGGACACTATGAAAGCAGTGCTAAGAGGAAAGTTCATAGCAATAGGTGCCCAATTAAAGAAAACGGAGAAAGCACACATTGGAGACTTAACAGCACACTTGAAAGCTCTAGAAAAAAAAAGAAGCTGATTCACCCAGAATGAGTAGAAGACTGGAAATAATCAAACTGAGGGCTGACATCAACAAAATAGAAACAGAGAAAACAATCCAAAGAATCAATGAATCAAAAAGCTGGTTCTTGGAGAAAATAAACAAGATTGACAAACCCCTATCCAAACTAATTAAACATGCAAATTAATAGGATCAGAAATGAAAAGGGGGACATAACCACAGACACAGAGGAAATTCAGAGAATCATTAGATCTTACTACGAAAGTTTATATGCCACAAAGTTGGAAAATGTAAAAGAAATGGACATTTTTTTAGATAAGTACCATATACCAAAGTTGAACCAAGAACAGGTGAACAATCTAAATAGACCTGTTAGTCGCGAAGAATTAGAAGCTGTTATCAAAAATCTCCCTACCAAAAAAAGCCCAGGACCAGATGGTTTCAATGCAGAATTCTACCAGAACTTCCAGGAAGAGCTAATACCTATACTCCTTAACGTATTCCACAATATAGAAACAGAAGAGTCATTGCCTAACTCCTTTTATGAAGCTACAGTTACCCTAATACCAAAACCACACAAAGACACAACCAAGAAAGAGAATTACAGGCCAATCTCACTCATGAACATCGACGCGAAAATTCTCAATAAAATACTGGCAAACCGTATCCAAGAGCACATTAGAAAAATTATCCATTATGATCAAGTCGGCTTCATTCCAGAGATGCAGGGCTGGTTCAACATACGCAAATCTATCAATGTAATCCATTATATAAATAAACTGAAAGAAAAAAAACCATATGATCATCTCACTAGATGCTGAAAAAGCATTTGACAAAATTCAACATCCATTTATGATAAAGGTGTTGGAGAGACTGGGGATACAAGGATCATACCTAAATATAATAAAAGCAATATACAGCAAGCCGACAGCTAACATCAAACTGAATGGAGAGAAACTCAAAGCCTTTCCACTAAAATCAGGAACGCGACAAGGCTGTCCACTCTCTCCATACCTCTTCAATATAGTGCTTGAAGTTCTAGCAATAGCAATAAGACAACATAAGGAGATCAAGGGGATTCGTATTGGAAAGGATGAAGTCAAACTTTCGTTATTTGCTGACGATATGATAGTTTACATAAGTGACCCCAAAAACTCTACCAAAGAACTCCTACAGCTGATAAACACCTTTAGTAACGTGACAGGATACAAGATCAACTCCAAAAAATCAGTGGCCCTCCTATACACAAAGGATAAAGAAGCAGAGAGGGAAATCAGAGAAACATCACCTTTCATGATAGCCACAAATAGCATAAAATATCTTGGGGTTACTCTAACCAAGGAAGTGAAAGACCTATTTGACAAAAACTTTTAAGTCTTTGAAGAAAGAAATTGAGGAGGATACCAGAAAATGGAAAGACCTCCCCTGCTCTTGGATTGGGAGAATCAACATAGTAAAAATGGCAATTCTACCAAAAGCAATCTATAGATTCAATGCAATCCCCATCAAAATCCCATCAAACTTCTTCACAGACCTTGAGAGAACAATAATCAAGTTTATATGGCAAAACAAAAAACCCAGGATTGCTAAAACAATCTTATACAATAAAAGAACTCCTGGAGGCATTACCATCCCTGACTTCAAACTCTATTATAGAGCTACAGTATTGAAAACAGCTTGGTATTGGCATAAGAACAGAGACGTCGACCTATGGAATCGAATAGAAGACCCAGATATTAACCCACAAACTTATGAACACCTAATTTTCGACAAGGGAGCTAAAGGTATACAATGGAAGAAGGAAAGCATCTTTAACAAATGGTGCTGGCATAACTGGATGTCAACCTGTTAAAAAAATGAAAGTAGATCCATATCTATCACCATGCACAAAACTCAAGTCCAAATGGATTAAAGACATCAACATTAATCCGTCCACTTTGAACCTGATAGAAGAGAAAGTGGGAAGTAGTCTACAAGATATAGGCACAGGAGGCCTCTTCCTAAGTAGGACCCCAGCAGCACAGACAATAAGAGAAACAATGAATAAATGGGATCTACTGAAACTGAGAAGCTTCTGTAAAGCAAAGGACACTGTCAGTAGGACAAAAAGGCTGCCTTCTGACTGGGAGAAGATCTTCACCAACCCCTCATCAGACAAAGGTCTGATCTCCAAAATATACAAAGAACTCAAGAAACTAGGCACTAAATCTCTAATTAACCCAATTAAAAAATGGGGTACTGAACTTAACAGAGAATTCACAACAGATGAACTTCGAATGGCCAGAAGACACTTAAGGTCATGCTCAACCTCCTTATCGATCAGGGAAATGCAAATCAAAACCAATTTGAGATACCATCTTACACCGGTCAGAATAGCTAAAGTCAAAAACACCAACGATAGCCTATGCTGGAGAGGATGTGGGGTGAGGGGAACACTCATCCATTGTTGGTGGGAATGCAAACTCGTGCAGCCACTGTGGAAATCAGTGTGGTGGTTTCTCAGGAAACTGGGAGTCAACCTCCCTCAGGACCCAGCAATTCCACTCTTGGGAATATACCCTAAAGATTCCCTAACATACTACAAAAGCATTTGTTCTACTATGTTCATAGCAGCACTATTTGTAATAGCCAGAACCTGGAAACAGCCTAGGTGCCCCTCAATAGAAGAATGGTTAAAAAAGGTGTGGAACATATACACATTAGAGTTTTACTCAGCGGTAAAAAACAATGACATCTTGAATTTTGCATGCAAATGGATGGAAATAGAAAACGCTTTACTGAGTGAGGTAAGCCAGACCCAAAAAGAGGAACACGGTATGTATTCACTCATTAGTGGATTCTAACCATAATTAAAGGTCTTTGAGCCTATTATTCGTGATCCTAGAGAAGCTAAATAAGAAGATGAACCTGATGAAGATTATCTACCTATCCACCAGGAGGTAGGAAATAGACAAGAGTCCCAGGTAACCTCGGGTGCATGGGGGGGTGGGAGGGTTGATGGAAGGGGAGAGGGTTAGAGAGAAGGGAGTAGGGAGGGAATGGGGAAAGCTCGGTGGCCTGGAATTGGGGGGGGGGAGGGAGGAAGGATGAATATGGGATCAGGGAAGAATATTTCAACTAAGGGAGTCATTTTAGGGTTTACGGGAGACTTGATTATATATGGGATCCCAGGTCCAAGGAGAGATCCCCAGATTGTTCTCTGGACAGAGGAGAGGGTGCCTGAATCGGCCGTGGCCCATAACCATACTGATGTATATTTTGCTTATCACCATAGATCCTTCATCTGGCGAAGGACGGCGATACAGTCGGAGACCCACATTGGAACACCGGACTGATCCCCCCGAGGTCCAAATGAGGAACAGAAGGAGGAAGAACATGAAAAACGAAATCAGTACTGCGAGGGATGCTATCACCTACTGATACAATGGAACGGATCTAATGAGAGTTTACCAAGGCCAGTTGGACTGGGACTGAACGAGGAAGTGATCTAACCAGATTATCAGAATTTGGCCGGATTCTCTGAATGTGGCTGGCCTGAAGTCTTTCTGAAAAGCCATTGACTATGATACTGGGACCTGTTTCTTCTGCATATACTGGATTTTGGGGATCAAGTCTGTTTGGACACTCACCTTCCTGAACCTGGAGGGAGGGGGGAGGAACTTGAACTTCCCACAGGGCAGGAAACCCTGACTGCCCTAAGGGACGAAGAGGGAGGAGGAGAGGGAGTGGGGGGAGTGGGAGGGTGTTGGGAAGAGGGGCGGAAATGGAAACTTTTATAATTTAATAAAATTTACTTTAAAAAAAATAAATAAATGTGCTATAAATCACAACATTATACAACAATTGCATAGTCATCTTTTCAGGAGTGACTTATCAGAACCAAGGGATATGGCAAGCTTTTTGGTTTAGCCTTTACTAGATCCATTGGTTCTGATAAGTTGCTCATGAAAAGATGACTGAGAGAAATTACTGTATAATGTTGTGGTTCGTAACATAAATGTGTTGTTAATGTACCAGGATTCAATGGGGGGAAAGGGTCTTACCAATCTTGAGCTCTGATAGTGTGCACCTCCCTTACCACCTTTTAACTTTGGATCATGGACAATAAAAATAATGGCTATGGAAGCTTAAAAAAAAAATCCCTTAAAAAAAAAAAGAAAGAGTTAATCAAGGAGATACCAATGAGACAAGGAAAGAGACAGACATATAGAATGAAAGAAAAATAGAAAGCCACGTGGTAAAACTGAGATTAATTAAAGCAGGTTAATATAAGTTATAAGAAAATAAAGAAAAAAAAGAATAGAAAAAATATAAGTTATAAGAGCTAGTGGTATAAACCTAAGCTAAGGCTGAGCTTTCATAATTAATAATATGTCTCCATGTCATTATTTGTGGGTCTTTTAAGAGACCCTGCTATGCTTCAGAACACTTGAGTAGCCAATGTGCTAGGTAAAAATGTCTGCTGCATCGTGGACAAAGCAGATTCTCAGAACTGGGGCAGTAAATGTGCAGGCATAAAGCTGGACTCTAAGGAAAATGAGCGGCATGGTTCCAGCCACCACAGCCCGAAGTGACTGTTATGGTGATTAAGGTTTGTCTCATGGTCAGAAAATTCAACAGGTGCATAGTAAATTGGTCCAGACAGAGAAAACCTTGAAATATATAAAGTAAAAAATGGGTATAGATATGTATAGAAAAGAAATAAATTGTTTAAGAATAATAAAGTCTTTAAAAGGAAAAAAAAAAGTAATTTAAAAACAAGCCATGTAAAGGTGGGAAATACCCAGGGTGTCTGGGTCCTCTATGGTACTTTGTTGTCTTTGATTTTTAAAATGCTAATTTACAAAAAACAATAGCTGCTGAGAGACACTGGAGTATGGAAACTTCCAAATTAAACCAACCTATACATTTAAAAAATGTTTTAACTTCACAATGGAATTCAGAAAATATGCTATGTTTGGGGAGAGGTTATGTCTTTGTTTCCACAGGAAACAAAATGTTACAGTTTTCTTCAAAATTAATAATCAGATTTGATTATGGGAGACCTCCTTAAAATCTTGGCTACAGACATAAGACAAGAAATCAAGATAGATTACAGGGCAGGAGACAGGTAACATACACGCAGATCCCTCTATAAGGAAATAGCTCTGAGGCTGGATGAAACATGATAAATCGTATTGACTACAGGGTCCTGGTGACTTATTATTGCATTCCTTTCTTTAATATGGATGAATAGAGATTTATATTACAATGTAATATGTAATTCAAACAGACATAAAATTGACATGCCTACTCAAACACAGAACAAAAAAGTCTTTAGCTAACTTGTACACAGCACACATTTTATACTTATGTTAATGCAGATTTATGCTACCTTTAAATTTTTATGTCTTGTCAGAAAAAAATGAAGCAGGCACCAATAAAGACAAGTAGCCCAAGTGACCCAGCTTCAAAATGCCTCTGTTGCATTGTCCTCAAAATTTTGCATTCAGAACAACTTCAGCACTGCTATCTTGAGATGGTTCAGCTTTACAGACTATTCAGTCAAGACTTCAGATAAGTTCTACTCCTTCCCATCTTACAGAAAATAAAGAAAAACAATACAACTAGTTATCCCAGGAATTATTCACTATCCCAATTCTCTCAGGGTCCCCAAAATATGCCACCACCCTCAGAGAGCAGAAAGCACTCAAGAGAAAAAGATGCCCACATTCCCAAAAGGTGGGATGGGTGGTTTTTGTCTCTGGGTGGGTTATGGATGTTTGTTATTATTTAGGAAATCGGTTACACACTATTATTGGTCACGGTCAAGAATAAAACTAAACAAAGGAGATTAGATCTACAGATCTCTTTTTGAAGGGAAAAAGGTTGGATATAGTATAGGAATGGTGGGATAAAGGCTAGATTGTTAAATCTACATTTACTAAAAAGCAACAATTAATCTCAAATACTTTACATTTGCATGGGTTTTGTATATTGATTCAAATTTATGGTTATTTATGTTATAGGTGTGTTCCTACTTTTTTAAAAAGTACTTAAAAGATACGTACTTTTAATGGTACTTATCAATGTAATATAAATTGCTAGTCCTTGAAAGTTATTATTACAAAGCATTTAGAATAATTAAGAAACACAGGTTAGTAGTTAGTGATCTAACACCAAATTTGTGGCCATTTTAGGTCTGCTTTCAAGGTAAAACAGAGATATATTTGAAATAGACAGATAGTCTTCAAACACTTCAGAGACATACAGAACATGGTATTTATGTTGTTTTAAAAGCTTAAATCTTTTCATAATAGTAAGTCACACCTGCTCCTGGCAGCACCAGCCTACCTCCAAAAAGAAAGATAGGCATTGAAAGCCTCCATATGGAGTTTACTTTTCTTGTAGCAAAATTGGCCACAGGATAAGAAATTGCACTTATATCAGCTGCTGCCAGTACGGTGTCCAAGATGGATAAGCAGAACACAAAAGAGGGTGACCACGGAACTTTTCCAAGACAAAAATTTCTTGTTTCACAGAAATATCTGTCAGTATTCTAGGCATACAGTCTAAAGATGGATGCCCTGATGTTAGAGTGGAACCCTGGGTGACTGTCTAGGCAGCCAGCTGCCTCTGCCATTTCTGTAGTTATGGAAGTTGTTTGTTCTGCATTTCTTGTTTACTTACATAATATTGTATCCTTCTTGGGTCTCTGATAGAGTTGAAGTTGAGATAGTTATAGTTGTAATTCTTTTGTTTATCAGATTCAAAAAAGAACTTACAAAAAATATAAAGTACATAAGGTTGAGAGACAAAAAAACTTAAATTGTTTATCTAAGAAGATGTTTTGATGTTGAAATAGATATTTTTAGAATATTAATACAAGTTATGATAGAAAATGGTTTAGCTATAAAATTTTGGACATGTCAAGATAAAATTGATAATAGAGTAATTTTTCCAAATTTCTCAAATATAAAGGGACTGGACCTTGTAAATATAATACTTACCTTATAATTTTTCTTATTGTACACAATTTTACTATATTAGAGTTACAATCTTTCATTTTTATTTAGACAAATAGCAGAAAATATTGTGGGACCTTTGTACACTGTGTGAAGACATATTGATGTGATTGGTTTAATAAAGGACCAAATGGCCAGTACCTAGGCAGGATGAATAGTTATAGGCATAGTTTCCAGGCTAAGAGAGGAAGTAGGAGGAGATAATCAAGGCACAGAGGACATGTTAATGAGACATGGAGGGATTTGGATACAGAGAAAGGAAAGAAAGAGAGAAAGAAAGAAAGAAAGAAAGAAAGAAAGAAAGAAAGAAAGAAAGAAAGAAAGAAAGAAAGAAAGAAAGAAAGGTAAAGAACTAAATGGTAAAATGTAGATTGATAAAAACAGGATAATTCAAGGTATAATAGCTAGAAGGTCAAGTCTAATCTAAGGCTGAGCCTCCATAATTAATAAGAATTCTGCATTTTATTATTCCTGAGCTGGAGGCTCAAAGAAAAAATCTGCCATCACGTTCCTCCACAATTACTGCTGCTCTCTTCACACGAGCTAGGAAACTGAAAAAAAGTTAGATGTCCTTTAGCTGATGAATGGATGGTGAAAGTGTGGTGTGTATAGAAAATTGCATTCGGTGCAGCTGTTGAGGAAATAAACTCTAACATTTACCATGAGTGGATAGAATAGAAAAATATTGTACTGAATGAGGTGGCTCAGACACAGAAAGACAAAAGCTGTATATGTTTTTCTAATTTATAGATCCTACCTCTTAATCCTTAGATGGGCGTAGATAACCTGGAATAGACACAGCAGTCAGGAGGAGAGGGAGTTTTAGAGGGAGGGATCGTAGGACACGGTGGTGTGAAGTAAGAGAGGAGAAAGATGGATGCATTAGCATTAAGATGGGTGATGGGGATGACCATTCTAACTGTGGAGGGAGGAGAGATAGTTGTGCAAAGGGAAAGGGGTGCACAGGAGATACAAACCAAGAAGTCTATAAGTTTACTTAAAATGCAATTATATGTAATTAAATGAAGTGATGGAAAATAGGGTGACAGTGCTTCCCTCAAGATTGTTAGATTATTCAACAAAAATTCCAGTGTCAGATATGAAAAATGTTCCTTTGAGAAGAATTTCTCAGGGGAGTCTAAGAGATTCCCCAAACAATATGCCCTTTTTTTTCTCCCCAGAACTTAAAATATCTACTTAAGACAAAGGATCTGGAAGTCTCCCTGAAGACTAGCTCTGATAGCATCAGGAGATATTATGCAAACTGCAAAGGGGGAATGCAACCAATATTAATTTAATTTTTAACATGATGCAAAATACACACAAGATTGTGTGGTGTTTCTATCACCAGGCAAATGATAACAGGTGGAGTTCTGCAATTGCTTTCCAGTAGATTTGAACATCAGCTTTTCTTGGGTTGCATTTCTTTCAGTGTTGTAGATGACTTGGGAACTTCCCTGTGCCATTAGGGACAACAGTCTTTAGGTTCTCCAGCTCTAAATGCACAGATGTGATTAACAGACTATGAGGACAGATTTCGAAAGCTGCACAGCTCCTTAGTCAGACTACCTTTCCTTCTGGAGATGGACTGAAGGAACGAGTCGCAGCAAGGCAGAAGAGGAAGAACTGAGGCTGTTCAGAGATGCCAGTTTCTTCAGTCAACACTGTCATTCACACAAAAGAAAGGAAAGAAAAAAATCCCCAGGAGTAGTAGAGACGAACAAGTCTTCTGTCTCTGGGCTAATGGAAAGAAAATGCCTTCCAATTACTAAATTCAACTCCATTAAAGCTAAAACTTGCACTGACCTTGGAACCTCAGGAAGTGACTCAGATATTATTACTTTGAAAAAAAATCCAGAAATAAGAATGAATTTTCAGGATTACTTTTGAACTACCCAGAATTTTAGTGGAAGAGTGGTACTACTGGTTTGAAAACTTTGGCCAGTGCTAGGAGAAACTTGCTCCATGATATTGGTTATAAAAGGGCATTCCCCAATCTTTTATTAAATAGAATACACAGAAGGAAGTGGTAAGATTTTTGTGAAACCTGTGATTTCATCATATAGGACATGGGACTTAAATCTAACACTCACTGGCTCCAATAGTGTTCTATTTAGTGAAGGACCCCAGTAATAAGTCTTTGTTTAGACTCACTAAAACTATCATTCTAGGAACTCATTTGGCCGACAAAAGCATAGCATTGATGATCTAGAAACAGAGTAGCCTGAAATTTCAGAAGTATTTGCAAAGGATATCTTACTACTTATTATAAGAAATAGGGCTATCACACTTCAAATAGCTGATATTTCCCTAAACATAATGACATCATGTAAGTAACTGTAAGCCTTCAGGATTCTCCATGACAACTACAGAGTTTTCTAGGTAATTGATTGACTGTCATTAGACTTAGTTTTGCTCAACTATTCAGTTGTCTTTCAGGTTCATATAAGATTTGTCAAGCAAAGATGTAAGCTCTATTTTTCTCATCATCATCTTAAAGGCTTTAATGCTCCCTCAACAAAACCTGACTCACTGATCAGAGAATAAATATTAATGTGGTACATTAGTGGGATCAGGATTCGACAACACTAAAGGCCAGACAGATGCTTTTCTAGCATTCAATGAATAACTGCTTCATGTGATACCTTTGAGAAAACACAAACTACTTTTCTCTTAAAATATAAAGTCACAATGTAAGACCCTAAAAATCAACCCTCAGTTATATGTTTTTCTTTATAGCTAATGTAAACATTGCCATAACATGCCAGAGGCAATAAAGATTTAGCTCCTTCAATTTCCTATTGTGATTTGGAGAATATTGGATCTGAAACTCTGGACTTCGGGAAGTCCGTGACAATTGATGCAGATAAATAGGTAAGCCCATCACATGGGAATGTAAACACACTCAGCATTGCAGAGTAGCAGATCTCAGAAGCTGCAGGCTGAAAATGACTTCAATTTCCACTAGCACTTACCAGATACAATGTATATTTTGCTTTAAAAAAGCAGCATCATGGTAAATTGTCAACTATGTTATCTACAGAGAAACCATTTTACAACACTGGCAAGATCACATCAGTTATGTAAGATATTGATGTTCAGTCATAAAATTGCTGAGCTCTCTAACAACGGGACCAAATGCAGCTTGTATTTCAAAATAAAACCCTAAAAAAGTAAAATTTTCTTTGCCTGTCTGCATTTTACTAAGCTGATATTTTGGGGAAGAAAGAAATGGAAGAATCAATCAATTCTTATTAATCCAGAATACAAAAATATATGTGAGGCTCACTGGGAGATGATAAGATTTAATCACAATAATCTGATCTGAGTCTAGCAACAATTTATAATCTTTTAGAAGAAATTTATCAGAGTTGTATGGTATTATATGACTTCATTTTCTAAATGCAAAACTTCAATATGCCACTACTGAAAGCTTCAGTACAGATCAATTTAACATTTTTTCTGATTAGAATTTCTTTAGGTCAATAATTTATCATATCACATTACCTTTTTTCCCAATGTCAGATATACAGACAAGAAAACAAGTAACAATTATGTATGAAATTCTCAGACAACTTACCCAGCAATAATTTACCTACAAAATAAAGAAATAGCAACCCAGGAATATACCAAATAAGCAGCCTTTGATTATTTTATAATACGTTTAGGGAATGGCTTTCATCCTGCCTCATTCCCCTTTTCACTCAAATCACTTTGTACTTTACATTTTAGCATTTTTTTGTTTGCTTTTAGTGAACATTACTCCACTCCCATCTCTTCCTCCCCTCTTCTCTTCTACCCTCTCCCATGATACCCACACTCTCAATTTACTCAGGAGAACCTCTGTTTTTCTACTTTCCATGTACATTAGATCCATGTACATCTCTTAGGATCCTCTCTGTTGTCTAGATTCTGCGTAATTGTAAATTGTAAGCTGCATTTTTCTGTTTTATGTCTAAAAGCCACTTACAGATGACTATATATTATATTTGTCTTTCTGGGTCTGGATTACCTCTCTCAATATTTTTTTTTCTAAATCCATTAATTTGGCCACAAATTTGAAGATGTCATTTTTTTCCCACTGTGTAATACACCATTGTATAAATGTACCACATCTTCTTTATCCATTCTTTGGCTGAAGGGCATTTACATTGCTTCCAAACAACATGGCTATGTTGTGGCTATGATAAACAATGCTGCTATGATCATAGTTGAGCACATGGCTTTGTGGTATGATTGAGCATCCTTTGGGTATATATCCAAGGTAGTATTGCTGAATCTTGAGGTAGATTGTTTAATGAATTTCTGAAAAATCACCATACTCATTTCCAAAGTAGCTGAACCAGTTTGCATTCCTACCAGAAATGGAGGATGTTCCTTTTATGCCACATCCTCTTCAGCATAAGCTGCCATCAGTGTTTCTGATGTTGGTCATTCTGACAGGTGTAAGTGGGATCTCAGCTTTGTTTTGATTTGCATTTCTCTGATGGCTAAGGATGTTGAGCATTTCCTTAAGTGTTTTTCCGTCATTTTAGATTCTTCTGTTGAGAGTTCTCTGTTTAGGTATGTGCCCCATTATTTTATTGGATTATTTGTTCGTTTGTTGACCAATTTCTTGAATTCTTTGTATATTTTGGAGATCAGACCTCTGTCCAGTTTGGGCTTGGTGAAGATTGTTCCCATTTTGTAGGCTGTGATTTGGTCTTGCTGACCATGTCCTTTGTTTTAGTGAAGCTTCCCAATTTCAAGAGATCCCATTGATCAATTGTTTTTCTCATGTCTGTGCTAATGGGGTTATATTTCAGAAGTAGTCTCCTGTGTCAACATATTCAAGTGTACTTCCCACTTTCTCTTCTATGAACTTCAGTGTGTTTGGTTTTATGCTGAGGTCTTTGATCCATTTGGACTTGAGTTTTGTGCATGGTGGTAGATATGGATCTATTTTCATTCTTCTACGTGTTGATATCCAGTTATGCCAGCCCCATGTGTTGAATATGTTTTTTTTCATTTTATATTTTCTTTGCTTCTTTATCAAAACTCAGGTGTTTGTAGGTGTGTAGATTCATATGCGGGCCTTTGATTTGGTTCCATTGGTCCTCCTGTCTGTTTTAATGCCAATAGCAGGCTGTTTTCAATACTGTAGTTCTGTCATGAAGTTTGAAGTCAGGGATTGTGCTGTCTCCAAAGGTACCTTTATTGTACCAGATGATTTTGACTATCCTGGGTTTATTTTTGCTTTTCCATACAAGTTGCATGCATTAGTGGCATTTACCTTTAATTCCAGTCCTTAGGAGGCAGAGGCAGGCAGATCTCAGGGAATGCAAGGCCAGCCTGGTCTGCAGAGGGAGTGCCAGGATAGACTCCAAAGCTACACAGAAAAACCCTGTCTTGAAAAAAAATGAAAGAAAAGAAAAGAAAAGAAAGGAAAAGAAAAACTGTGCTTCTTGAAACATAAATTTTATCTTTTAAGAGAGGAAGAGTTATATCAAAATTAAGAAAGAAGGGCTCATGAATTTGGAAGCAAAGGGAATGATGGTGAGGAGTAGAAGTAGTAATAATGAAGAAGGATTAAGTAGAAGCAATGCTCTTGTGTGAATTTCTCAAAAAATAAAGCAGATTACAAATCAAGTGCCTGTTTAATCATCTTTAAGGTATTTCTCAATTTACTAACCAATCATGTATTGACTGGCATGTATTATGTATGTTCATTGAATTTAAACTGTACTGCTTCAAATTAGAGTGATTTTGTATATTTATTTTACTTTTAATAGCAATAACATAACAGCTTTGTATTTAATAGATAGGATAATGATCTCTATATATTTATGTATTGCTAAATCAAAATTTAAACTCAGTAAAATTTGTACGTATTGATTTCTCTAAAGATACATAAAACAGCCAATTAGGGCACAGTTTTTCCAGTAAATAAATACATAAGTCTAATCTGGTTTTAATATATTTGGGGCAACAATCTTAACTCTGAGAATTTTTCTTTCATCTACCAAATTTTTCCTAGGGATGTATTGAGCTGGTCTCAAGGCTGACATTAAAAATCCGGCACTGTATCTACTAGAGTGGTATTAATGGCTCACTAGTATGAGTGACATGAAGGTCTTGAAACTGAAAAAGTCTGAACTGCAAAGCTGGAAGCCTCCTCTCCATGAGCACAGGTCTAAGAAAGGAGAACACAGAATGACTTCATGCAGCAATAGCAGAAGGCTTGGTTTTCTTTGTCGTATTGATTTGCAGTGCAATACTAATTAGACTATGGCAGCCCAATTTTTATGCCAGCCATATTATAGTGAAAGTATATTTTCGGCAAAATTAAGAATATCTCAAGCCTTCCTGAAAACCCATCTCATTAAATGTTGGCTGAGTTGGATTGTGAAACATTTGAACGGAGATTAAGATGAATATGAAGTTCTCTGTTTCTGTAGCCTGCATTAATTTTCATCCTCCTGGAGTGGAATAGGGATGATCACAAAAGAAAACAGTTCTTTAGGAGTTTGATTAACTGAAAACCAATTGAACATTCTTTCCAAAATTTCTTAAATTTATCTGTGTTTCTTATAAGGCTTTTTGTAGTGCTTATTGGAGTCTTGTATCTTCTTCCCAGTCAACTGTTGTGGGACCTTTGGGAGACAACCTAATTAAGTCACAGCTTTCTCATTTTATAAGATAAGCATAATGCTCTAGAGACTGGGGACAAGAAAATGAAATAAAGTACAATGAGTATTTTGTGCAACGCTTCACACACAGTAAATGCTCAGTAAACATTGGAGGTATTTACATCCTTTAGAAGACGGTGGAAATAAACAGTGATGGTGATTATAATAGAATTCAGTGTTGCCAACTTTGCCTTCCACAAAGCTTTTCTTATTTCATCAGTTCCAAGAATTTCAACCACGTCTTAGAACACACAAGAACATAAACATGACAACAAGCTAGACATAATTACTCTACTATTTTACACTCAAATACGTGTTTCCTATACAATTATTTAAAACTATTAGAATAAGTTACATTTTTCCTTTGGCATTAAAACTTAAGCCCTTCTCATCTTAATGTGCACAACTTTACAGTCACATACTGATGGTATTCTTTTGATTTCAAACACTGTACAAACCTACTTAAGCAAAACGATCCATTTACAGTGAGCATTTAATGGTGTCTAGAATTCCAAGTAAGTAGATTGCAAAGCAAAAGTATTAGCAAGATTCCTCATTACTTTTCTCATCTACTCTGCATTCTGATTTCTTTGTTTCTAATCTGCTTTTCTTTTTTAAAATTTGCCTTTTCTTTCTGTTTATCTTAGTGTCTCTTTTTCCATTTCTTTGTTCCATATGGCAAAATCAATGGTGTCTCTTACTTCATTTGTTTAACATATGAGCAAATTTTCCAAGAAACATTATTATTTCAGCAGTGAGAAAAAGCAAGCAAGAGTTATGACACTATATTGAGTGGCAAACTCCGTCCATATTTTGTCTATTCTATTATATGGATGGCATTCAAAGAAATCACGAGGATGATGAGAAGGCAAGTTTCTACAGAGAAAGCACACATACCTGGGAGTGGGTATTTCTTAAAGTTTTACTAAAGTCACAACACAGTCTCCCAGGGTTGGGTCTATGCCATAATAGATGGTTAACATCTGTATTGCACGCAGTTATTATTCAGAAAGAAGATGAGCCTGGCAAATTTACAGCTTGAGTAGAAAGCAAGTGATGATGGGAATCTAGCAGACTCAGGGAAGTCAATGGCATTATAAACCTAATTTATCTTACTGGAAATGATTAATAAAATGTTTCTCATTAAGTTAAAGCCAATACTGCCAGAGGTACAGTACAAAATTGAAGTAACTAAGCCCCACCAATACATACATTTTACATACACACGTTACATAAATGTATAATGTGTTCATGTACACTGCTCATTTATTCTTCAAAGAGTCTGTGTGAAAACAGCACTTTCTACTTCCGGATATTCGAGGAACCTAGAGTTTCTAAGTTTAACGGCTTTACTTCTCTAGTGGCAGAATCTTAACATGAGATTTCAATCAAGGAATACACACATCCTTTAAAAAAAAAATCACCCGTTTTGATTCCATTAAAGTTTCTTTCTTTCTTTCTTTCTTTCTTTCTTTCTTTCTTTCTTTCTTTCTTTCTTTCTTTCTTTCTTTCTTCCTTCCTTCCTTCCTTCCTTCCTTCCTTCCTTCCTTTCTTTCTTTCTTTCTTTCTTTTTTCTTTCTTTCTTAATAAAAATTTCCACCTTCTCCCATTTCCCTCCTCCTCCCCCATTCCCTGCCCGTTCCCTCTCCAGTCCCAAGAGCAGTCAGGGTTCCCTGCCCTGTGGGAAGTCCAAGGTCCTCCCACTCCATCCAGGTCTAGAAAGGTGAGCTTCCAAACAAACTAGGCTCTTCATTAAAGTTTTTTAGAAATACTTTTTAAAATATATTCAAAAGAAAGTCAAGCATTTGCTAACTCAGAAATAGATACTTTTAATTGTTAATGTACTCTTGAAATTTTCTTTTATAAAAGCCATATAAGGTTTAACACTGTTGCTGTGGGAAACATTGTATTCCCGAAATACCCTCTCAAATAAAAGCACTAAGCAAATCTCATTTTGTTCATGGCAAAGCCAAACCATTTTAAAAATTATTTCTTGTCATGGAACACAAGTAATAAGAATGGAAGAAATTCAAAGAACATTAAATTGAGATAGCTCCGGTTAACACTAATCCTTGTAATCACTTTAAAAATCCATCCACCTTCCTAAATGATATCCCACTAAAACATGCTTGCAAGACCTTGCCTTATTTACTGAGTTTCTACTAAATGCAAAGTCTATAATGTAAGAGCTAGAGAATACAGAGAGTGTCAGCTAGTGACATGATAATGGTGAATAAGTAAGAACTTTGTATTCATGAAGAGTTTACAAATGCCTGAGGATGAGATGCACTGGGAAATACAGGCTGATACACTGGAAAATGCTTTGAAATAGAACTCAGAAACCCAGATGGGCTGCTATTCAACTATAGATGTGAGCATTACTACAGAGAAATCAAAGTCTGGAATAAAAAGAACTTAATTTTATTTCAACAATCAGAAGTGTAGGCACTGTACAGCTTTTGAGAGCATTGTTCAGAACATGGTAGTATTAATTATCTTTATAAGAATAGGCATAAATATACTAGGATTCCAATATTGAGTATGATGTCACAAGTACAGAATAAGTGTATGTTGAAAAATAAAATGTCACACAGATATTATATATGTTGTATATGTATGTATACAATGTGTATAGATATATACATACATAAATATTTCAAATAAGTTATAGCCCTTGTAAATTTTAACAAGTGCTAATCTAGGAAAAATATGATGATTAAAATGTAACAAACTATAATTTAAGCCTTCGTATAATGATTGAAGTATTCCTTTGTGATTGGACAGTGGAGAAAACTGTTCAGGAGTGTGTGAATTTATATCTTCTAAAAGCTTTGTATTATGTGTACTTTTGAAAATGCAGGTCAAAGCTACACATTGTCAGCTTAATTTAATATTGGTAGATTGAAATTTTCTTTTTTTTGGAAAATGAGTAAAAAGTCCAAATGATTAGATTCATTTGTAAAGGTGAATCTCCCAGCTAAAATTCAAGAGTTTGATTTTCCTAATAAAGCAGTGCATTTGTGTTTTTGATGATGTATATGCCGTCAATAAAATAATGTATAAGTTACTAATTCTTAGAAACTAACTCTCTATTATCTTAGAAATAGCTATATTTATTTGTCATGCATTATTTAAAAGTGTGGATAATTGAAAATGATTGAATGTAACAAAACACAAAGCAAGTCTGATTATCTTTCAGAATTGTAAACACTGTAATATTTTGGAACAATGTAATTCTGAAAGAGAAATATTTTAATTTAAAGATTCTATCAAAATATACAAATCCTCTTCACATTTGCAACATCTGACAACTCTAAGATATAATTCACAGTTTGGTTGATTTGTGGTTTGTTTAGATAAGAATGAGAAGTACTTAAATGTTCTACCTGCTTAGTCATCAGGGAAATGCAAATCAAAACTACTTTGAGATTTCATCTTCCACTCATCAGAATGGCCAAGATCAATAATACAAATGACAATTCATACTTACAAGGATGTGGGTTAAGGGAAACACGTATTCATTGCTGAGGAGAGTTCATAATTGTACAGCCACTAAGGAAAACAGTGTGGTGGTTCCTCAAAAAGCTTAAAACTGATCTACCTCATGAATCAGTTATACCACTACTGGGTATATCCTTTCAAAAGGACACTTGCTTAATCATGCTTACTGATGGTATATTTGTAGTAACCAGAAAGTGCAAACAACGTAGATGTTTGTCAACCAATGAATGGATAAAAGGAATGCGATACACTGACACGAAATCATGAAAATTGCAAGTAAATAGATGAAGTTAGAAAAAGAAATCATCTGGAATAGGGTAACCAAGACCCAGAAAGATAAATATTGTATATATTCATTTATATAGAGATATTATTCATTCAGTCTTTGGTAAGCAATATATAATCTGTATAACCACAGAGATTAGGTATAGATTAAGGGACTAGAGAGGGATGGATCTCCCTAGGAAAGAAGAAAGGAATAGATACTTATGGGTAGATGAGAGGGATAGAAGAATGAAAGGATCAAATTGAGAAGGGGGAAGAGAAGATTGAGGGAGGGAATAAGATGAGGACCAGATAAAACTAAGGGTCATTTGAGGGATCAGATGGAACCTAATACAGTAGAAGATTTCTAAAACAGATACCTGTCTGAAGGCAATCTAAATGAAATCACCAAATAATGGAGATGGAGTCTGAACTAAACTGTAGTGGCTCAAAAGAAAATGCCCCCCCAAAGGGAATGCATGGCACTATTAGGAGGTGTGGGAGGCTTTGTTGAAGAAAATGTGCTATTGTGGGGACAGGTTGTGAGGTCTTTTGTGCAAGCTCCCTTCGTGTGACTGACAGTCAATTTCCTGTTTCCTGGAAGATGTAGAATTCTCAGACCCTCCAGCACCATGTCTGCCTGCTCCCCACCATGATAATAATGGACTGAACCGCTGAACTGTAAGTGAGTCACCTCAATGAAAAGTTTTCCTTAAAAGAGTTGCTATGGACATTGTGTCTTTTCACAGCAAAAGGAACCCTAAGACATGTATGTACATCTACTATCGTCAGCTGACGCTTTCAAAACCATGAATGGATTCCATCTAATAAGGTGTTTGACTAAAGGGGTCCTAAGAGAACGCCAAAACAACTCCTGTTTATATTGGCTAGGCTATTGGTTGCTCTCCACAATCACAGTGTAAGTGTACATTGCTAAAGATAACTCCTATATTACTCAATGAATATGGAGAAGTTGACCTGGTTCCTGCCTAAAGCCATCTTCCCTATATGTTCATGGTACAGGCAGGTACTCTATATGCTACCTAAAGAGAAAGATAACTCCCAAATGAACTCCAATCCCTTTGTTCTATCAAGATGGCCTTCCTGCAAGATACACTAGTGTGAAGTGACAAAAAGCTCATGAGAGTAACCAACCCCCATCTGATTAGATTTAAGGCCCATTCTACAGCATGGAAATTATTATACCCAGTAATGTTGGGAATAACAAGTACCTGAGAGTATTATCTCATGGATCTAGATAAAAGCCAAATCCTACTGTTTTGCTAAATGAACATAACCATAAAATGACTCCTATCAACATTATGATGCAGTCATACATAAGTGTCTTCTTTAGCCATCATCAGAGAAGCTTCATCCTGTAGTATATAGTAACCCACAGTCACATAGTATACAGAGAGTGGAAAACCTTGGAATATTTAGTCCTAAATGTAATGTTTCCATGAAAGCCCTCTCCCCAGGGCTCATGGAATTCTGTAGAAAAGAAAGCAATGAGATTGTAAGACTCAGATGGAACACAGGACACTAATGCAACAAGGACTTCCACACTGCCATGCTGGATCATTATGAACCCACAGTGAAGCAGCATGCATGGGGTCTGCATGTGTCTGAGTTAGATGGGGTGCCAACATTGAAGGAAGAGAACACATGCCCTCTACCAAAGGCCAGAAGCTATCTCCAATTGATTATCACTTGCAGATAAATTTGTTTTCTTCAGTGGAAGCTCACTGGGTATACAAATCAGATTGAAAATTATGCCATGCCCAGCAGTAGGTGGCTAACACAAAATGAACTCAGTGGAGCAAAAATGATTCAAACGAACATCTTTGGAAGTTCTTTGTCTCATGTTTTATAGCATATTTATTTATTTATTTACTTAATTATTTCCTTTCCTGGTCCATAACAGGTATATCATGACTTTACATCTATATCATGTATATACATACAGGTATATAAAAAACATTTGTGTTTTTATGGGGTACCTATATATGTGAACATGTCTGTCTCTGTGCTTTTATGTATTTGTGCATGTGTGTGTGTTTTCTTTGACTATTTTCTTCTGTTTGATTGTTTAATTTTTGTTTTCCAATTTTGGTGTAGGAGGTTTTTCTGCTGATGTGTTGCTTTCATTGGTTAATCAATAAAGAAACTGCTTGGCCTGATAGGGCAGAATTTAGGTAGGCAGAGAAGACAGAACTGAATTTTGGGAGGAAGAAAGAAGGGAAGATAGAGCCGCCATGGAGACTCAAGGTCAGACATGCTCAATCTTTCCTGGTAAGCCACGACCTCGTGGTTATATACAGATTAATAGAAATGGGTTAAATAAGGATGTGAGAGTTAACCAATAAGAAATTAGAGATAATGGGCCAGACAATATTTAAACAAATACAGTTTCGGGTATAAACTAGCCAGGCAACAAGGAGAAAAGCAGGCCCTCTCTCCATCAACACAATTTCTTTGCTTGGGCTTTATTTTATTATTATACTTCAGAAGTCTGTTTGTTTGTAAGGAGAGATGGAAAGGATGTGGATATTGATGGGAGGGGAGGTGGGCAGGGACAGAAAGGAAAATGTAATTAGAATACATCATATGGAAAATACCTATTTTTAATAAAAGAAAAAAATGAATTAGATGCTTTTCCACATGTGCCTTATTTCTTTCTTTCCTCATTGTTTTTACACAAAGGTGCATACAAAATAATTAGTTGAATCAGACAGTTAGCAGACTCTAAATGCTCCTGAATGAAGAGGCTACAATAAAACTTTGTTAAAATGAATGTGTGTAACATTTGGCAAGTCATCCATGTTTTAAATGTGTCTCAAAAGGCTACATAAACAGTTTTATATGGTCAAAAATTAGAAATGATATACAGCAGAATTTATACAAAGCATGAAACCTAATATACTTATGAATTGATACTTAGCACACAATAATTCATGACTTCAGTATTTTATACATATCACATGAAAATCCACTAACTAACCAAACTGCTTTGTCTTACATTAGGAAGACTAAAAAAAAAATTTTGAAACTTAACCAAGTGTTATGATGTAGTAATACTTACACCATGTGAGTATCACGTAAGGGCTACTCAGTACTATAAAAAAAATCAAAGTTTGAAAGAATTGGAAATAGAATTACTTGATTAATCCAAGATATTCCTTAAATCCATATTTAGTGTTTTACGTAATAATAAACCTGCATAATTATGAACACAGTTTCTCAAATAACATATTTGAAGTTTGCATGAAACCCCAGTTATTAGGGAGGCTTTGGGATATATATGTAAAAAATTTAATACTTTTAATAGAATGAGAGCTCAATATTCACTGATCATGTGACAGAAGGCCTTGCTCATTCAAGTAAGAATTGACATTCTCTATCAATGAGGCACCAATATCTTAACAATTCTTATAAGCAAGTGTCTGCTCTATATTAGTACATCTTATTTCTAGGTCATCTATTCTTTGCATTTGATGATATGCAATGTTAGCCTGCCAAAGCATTCAATTCCCTGCATTGGGGATACTCATTCTTTGTATAGTGTTAAAGGCTGCTCTGTAGAAAAACATTCAAGAAAGGAACATACAGTGTAAGATCTTTCTTACTCTCATCTCATCCTCCCCCCAAATTTTTGCTGCCACTATAGTCATCTTAAATTGACTAATGTCAAAGTGTGCAAATATAAACAAAATTCCTTTCTAGCCTTTGGCTCAGTCAAAGGGAAGGATTTGTGCAGGTCTGGTAACAGTTAAGGTCTTTTGAAATTTTCATAGTGGTGTGGGTTCTCAAGCAAAGGAACATTGAGCAAGACTTCCCACAGAGGCAGAAATTTCTGTTCAACATTCTGAGGGTACTGTGCTCTGTAATAGACTAACTCTAAAGGGTCCCTTCTGGTAATAGTGTTACCATTTAATTCTGTAGCTTTTTCTCACCTCCCTCTTTTGTTATACTTGAAAACCTTTTAATTATAATACACAATAACAATGATTAGAATCAGTGAGTACTCAGATTTAATTGGACCATAGAGAGTTTGAAAGGCCACAAATTACAATTGTATCTTTTGGATGTTTCTAGGATGGGAAAAGAAAGGAATGACAATATTTTTTGAACCCTTAAAATAGAAAAATGAACTAAAATTTCAAAAACACTTAAGAAACTCAAATGAAAAGAAGGGCTTCCTAACCATTCAAGGCTGTCCAATGAAATTATTTTCTTTCAGTAATTATATAATGTGAAAATTAATAATTATATACTCATATGGTACAAAATGATGTTGTATGTAAAGTATGCTGAGTAATTAATGGTTAAATTGAGCCAATTAGTCTATTCATCATCAGATACCACTTTTGTAAGAAATTTGATATGTACTTTCATAGTAATTTTTAAATGAACAATATATAATCATTTAATAATTCATCACTCTAAAGCAGACATTGAAAGTTTCACTATTACTTAGAACCTGTAGCCTTCACACGTTGCAAAATTTTACTCTTTACTTCTCTTGAGACAGCATTTTTTACAATGATTATCTGTTTTATTGGCTCAGATACCATGAACAATTGATCACATTGTTTCTTTGCCTTGTTTATTTAGCAAAATATTTAGTTTTACCTAACTGTTACCCTGACAACTCTCTTTTTTTAAAGGCCAATTTTCCAATTTTTCATATAGACATATAATATTATCCAGGTGTCATGTTAATAGAGACTTAAATTGATTTCCAAGCGTGATGATTGTAAATAGTATCAGAAAAAGGATTTTAATGCAGAGATTCTCTGACGAACTGGCCTAAATATTTGGGAAAATACTAAGGAATGGGACTGTTGGGTTGTAATGTGAGTCAAACTTTGTATTTGAGGAGTCTGTAAACAGTTTTCTATTATGGCTGTGCTCTCTTACATTGCCACTCACAGTGTGCTCAGAATTTGCTTTTTCCAGATCTTCACTTTTTCTCTTCTTTTATATTTTGTAACAAATATGCTGACAAGACATGTCTTATTATGGTTGTACATTTCTATTTTTTATTGATTTTTATTGAGCTCTACATTTTTCTTGGCTCCCTTCCTTGTCTCTCCCCTCCTCTCCAACCATCTCCCATTATTCTCCCAATTTACTCAGGAGATCCTGTTTTTTTCTACTTCCCATGTAGATTAGATCCATGTATGTCTCTCTTAGGGTCCTCATTGTTTTCTAGGTTCTCTGGGATTGTGAACTGTAGGATGGTTTTCTTTGCTTTATGTATAAAAGACACTTATGCGTGAGTACATGTGCTATATGTATTTCTGGCTCTGGTGACCACATTCAATGTGATATTTTCTAAATACATTCATTTGCCCACAAATTTTATGATGCCACTGGTTTTTTTTTTCTGCTGTGTAGTATTATTCCATTTTGTGAATATACCACATTTACCTTATCTATTCTTCAGACGAGGAGCATTTAGATTGTTTACACATTCTGGCTATTACAAACAAAGCTGCTATGAACATATTTGAGCACATGTCTTTGTGGTATGATTGAACATCCTTTAGGTAATACCAAAAGTGGTATTGTTGGGTCTTGAGGAAGGTTGTTTCCTAATATTCTGAGAAATCGCCACACTGACATCAAAAGGGGCTGTACCAACTTGCACTCCTACCAGCAATGGAGGAGTATTCCCTTTACCCTAAAACCTCTCCAATATAAGTTGTCATCACTGTTTTTGATCTTGGCCATTCTTACAGGTGTAAGATGGAATCTCAGAGCTGTTTTGATTTGCATTTCTCTGATGACTAAGGCTGCTGAGCATTTCCTTAAGTGTCTTTCAGCCATTTTAGATTCCTCTGTTGAGAGTTCTCTGTTTAGATCTGTACTCCATTTTTATTGGATTATTTGTTCTTTTGATAACCAATTTCTTGAGTTCTTTGTATATTTTGGAGATTAGCCCTCTGTCTGATGTGCGGTTGGTGAAGATCTTGTCCTATTCTGTAGGTTGGCATTTTGTCTTGTTGACCATGTCCTTTTCTTTACAAATGCTTCTCAGTTTCAAGAATGCCTATTTATTCTTTGTTTCTCTCAGTGTCTGTGATGCTGGGGTTATACTTAGGAAGTGGTTTCCTGTGCCAATGCATTCAAGTTTCAATTTCTCTTCTATGAGATTCAGTGTGGTTGGTTTCATATTGAGATCTTTGATTCATTTGGACTTGAGTTTTGTGAATGGTGATAGACATTAATCTATTTTCATTCTTCTACATGTTGATATCCAGTTATGCCAGCGTCATTTATTGAATATGCTTTCTTTTTTCATTTAATATTTTTGCTTCTTTGTCAAAAATCAGGTGTGCATAGGTATGTGGAATATTACCCGGGTCTTTGATTCTGTTCCATTAGTTCTCTGTCTGTTTTTATGCCAACTCCAGGCTGTTTTAAATATTTTAGCTCTGTAGTGAAGTTTGAATTCAGGGATCATGATGCCTCCAGAAGTACCTTTATTGTACAGGATTGTTTTGGCTAGCCTGTTTTTTTGTTTTGTTTTGTTTTTGTTTTATTTATTTATTTATTTATTTATTTATTTATTTATTTATTTATTTGCTTTTCCATATGAAATTGAGTACTGTTCTTCTGAGGTCTGTGAAGAATTTTGCTGGGATTTTGATGGGCAATGCATTAAATCTGTAGATGGTAAAATTGCCATTTTTTTTGCTACGTTAATTCTACCTACCCAATGTCCCTGACAATAAGTCAAGCAGCTGATTTTCCTCTCTTTAATAAGTAAAAATTGGGAAGAACTCTGTTTTTATGAGAAACTAAACCATGAAGCATGTGCAGACTACAACTGAGACATTTTTTACTGTAGAATCCTTTTAAATATTTCAACTGAAAATGGGTGTTTTTCATACAATATAATCTGAATATAGTTTCTCTTTCCTCAGCTCCTCCCAGCTCCTCCTTACCTTCCAATCCACACAAATCTACAATTTTGTTTCTCTCTCTCTCATTAGAAAACAGGCAACTAAAAACAAACTAGAATAGTAACAAACAAGCAAACAAACAAAGCCCAAGCAAATGCACAAATACTACATTCAGAGACATTCAAATTCATATACTGAAGTAACATAGAATCATAAATCTGAAAAAATATAGTATATAAGCAAAAGACCTGGAAGGTTCTAAAAAAGCACAGTAAAATTATTATAAAGCAAAACCTTCCCATTGAGTTTGTGCTGACCCTCTACAGCAAGACAAGAATAGACCTGCATTTAAGTGTTGTTTGTATACTCAGTGGGTCTTGACTGGAGAAACTTAATTTTTCCTTTTGTCAGTTTAAAGGGAATGAAATCTGATTTCAAAACAGAGTTGTTATGAATGTAGTCCTAAGTTTAAAACTCGAGTACAAACTCCATGTGTGGTTGCTAATGCTTGGTATAGATCATGTCAGATAAATACAGAACAAAAAATGCAAGCTTATCTAAAAGAGAGTTGGTATCACTAGAATTTATCTGATTTATCTGATATGTTTCATTAAAGAAGCTGGGAAGAAGAGAGAGAGGGAGAGAGAGAGAGAGAGAGAGAGAGAGAGAGAGAGAAAGAACTGGAGAAACAAGTGGAAATGTGTATGTTAGGGAGGAAGTGAAAAGGGAAGGATGAGAGAGAAAGTGGTGGTGAGGAAATGAGGCAATGAAGGGGTAAGTTAATGGAGTTGAGTGGAGAGAGAAGAGGATCATTATAATCAGGAAATCATCAAATTATACTACAGCAGAGATGGAAATTAATGAATGGGCTACTCATACAGAAAATAGCTCTGTAAACAAGGTGAGTAAAAACAGTAGGCAGGGAAATTTGTAGGGACATCTTTACAGAGGACGTTGTTTATATTCCAAATGAAATAAAATCTACAGGGGTTGTGTTAGGAAGTCATAGCCTGGAAAGTTTGAGGAGGGTCAAGTGCTGTGCTGCCAATGGATCATTGGCACTGGGAGGTCCTGGACACACTTGAAAGGTAGAACTAGCCAGATTTACGGACAGATTTGGGCAGGTTGGAAGACCAGAAATGATCTGATGATAGCCCAAAGAGTTTTCTTTAAGTACTGCATGTCTTCTGCTTTTGTGTAAAATTCTGTAGAACATAGGATTTCTAAATTGAAAATATATGTTTAATACAAAATTTAAGAAAATGTTCCTGATTGTACAAATAACTAAATTATAACATTAAATTGTTAAAGCAGCCGGGCGGTGGTGGCACAGGCCTTTAATCCCAGCACTTGGGAGACAGAGGCAGGTGAATCCCTGTGAGTTTGAAGCCAGGCTGATAATCTACAAGAGCTAGTTACAGGACAGCTAGGACTGTTACAAAGGGAAACCCTGCCTCAAAACCCCCCCCCAAAAAAAAAATTTAAAGCAAGGAAAAACTTTCCTCATCATAGAAAATGCTATTACTTCATATAAAACTAGACTAATTTTACAAATTAAGCATCTGTTTTAATATTTCTTTACAATCGTTATCAACAAATATAAAGTTGAATTAAGAATGTGCCGGGCAGTGGAGGCACAAGACTTTAAACCCTTCACTCAGGAGGCAGAGGTGGGCAGATCTCTGTTCAAGACCAGTCTGGTCTACAGAGTGAGTCAGAGGACAGGCTCCAAAGCCACCCTGAGAAACCCTGTCTTGAAAAACAATAAATAATAAAAAATGTAAATATAAAGCTGTAATGTGTACTGAAATCATCATGTACCAGTAACATCAGCAAAAGACCATCTAATTTACATATTTACATAATTCACGTTCAAAATTATAATCAGAAACATTCATTTCTAAGAAGAATCATAAGAGTGCAGAAGGCAATTGGTAGTTAGAACACATCTTGAGAACACTAAATTAAAGTAATTAAAATGTCATTTTCTGAGTTTTCACTCTATATTTTTTGTAATTTTAAGAATAAATTTCCAACAAAGGGAGGGGGTGGTGGCACAAGATTCCACCATTAATCAAGAAGTCATTGATAACTAACTAATGCCTGCTAAGAGAGGGAATATCAGTTTTCTCCAGTACAGCGACCCTAGGTATAAAATCCACACTCCAGGGAATGCCCCAGGCTCAGAAGAGATAGCCAACACAGAAGAGACTCCAGGTATATTTTTATTTTTGGTTGTTTTGTTTTTTGGTGAGTGTGTGTATGTGTGTGTGTGTGCACATGTGTGTTATTATTATTTTTGTTTTGACATTTTGGGGTTTACTGTGTATACTTTTTGTTGTTTGGTTATTTATTTATTTACTGAGAAAAATAGCATAATGTTGGGCAGAGAGGGAACTAGGGAGGATCTGGAAGGAGCAGGGTAGAGGAAAGAATATAATCAAAGCATATTGCATGAATTTTGAAAAAGTCATTAAAGACAGAATAAAAATAAAATAATTAAAACACTACAGTTACTTAAGGTGGCTATTGTGCCTTGACTTTCTAACATTTCTCTCCCACATTAATATATACTCTGTTTCTGATATTTGTGTGCCTGATGGTTATTTATCTCAATGCCACTGTCATCATCATATACCTAGTAAACAGAGACTGTGCAAACACACGGTGAGATGAGCACCGTACATATTTGCTCTCCATTCCATGTTACAGGATGTCAGAGTTACCAAAACAGGGCAGCAATCTTATGCTCATAGGCACCAGTCTGAGGGAAAGTTAGTGTCAACAATCAACTCATGATATACTTACTGCTATGAATAAAATAATGTTGTTACTGGCTTAATGTGTTAAATAGAAAACATGAAAATGCAAAATGTGCTTAGCTGATGACAAACTTTCTAGTATTTTGGTTAGCAATGCATAGTAAACCACTATTCCTGGTACTGGCTACTATTAAAACTCTATGAAACCTTTTAACCAATTAAAATTTTAATTACACAGTCTATTGCTTTTCTGTTCTGTTTTGCAATGTAATAGATTTCTAAAAAATGTCTCATTTTGGTAAATAGATTCATTTTCCTGTACTTAATTCAAGTAAGAGAAGTATATAGTAGATACATTTTTTTGATTTTGTAATAATTTTTTAAAGGTGTATACAATGTATCTTTTTTGTTAAACCTTTTTCATTTATTTTACATGCCCCAAGCAGTTTCCTTTCCCTCCTCTTCTTCCTTTCCCTTGGTATCTGTCTTCACTCCTCTTGTGTCTCCATTCTGAAAGGAGCAGGCCTCCCATGGGAGTCAACAAAGCATGGCATATCAAGTTGAGGCAGGACCAACTGCAATTCCTCCCCCTGCATCAAGGTTAAGTAAGGCAACCTAGCTTGGAGAATGGGTTCCCAAAAGGCAGTTCACATGCCAGGGACAGGAACTGATCCCCACAAGCAATGCCACTGTCACACCCATGCACAGGCCTACACCTGTTCAATGCTGTCTCCCTAGCTGTTGGTCCAGAGCCGGTGAGTTCCCACAAGCTCAGGCGATTGCAATACTTCCTCTCTCTCTCTTCAAAAGGATTCCAGGAGCTCGGTCTAGTGATTGACTGTGGATCTCTACTTCTCCTTCCATCAACTCCTGGATGTATGTTCTTTGATGACAATTAGAATATTCACCAGTTTGATTGTAGGAGAAGGCCATTTCAAGCACCCTCTCAACGACTGTTATGGGTTCTTAGCTAAGGTTATTTTTGTGGATTCCTAAGAATTTTCATGGCACCAGGTTTCTTCCTAACCCTAAAATGCTCCCCCATCAAGAAATCTCTTTCATTATTGGCCCCATCCCTCCAGCTACCAACCCACCCAACTCAATCTCTCTCTCGTGTTCCTATACCTCTATCTCCCCTGCTCTCAGTTTACCCAGAAGAAGACTTCTTTTACATTGTCTCCCCAGGAAAATCCTTGAGATGCATATAATGTATCTTGATCACCCACAGTCCCCCTTAAACTTCTTTAGGGTCTCTCAATTACATCTCCCTCCCAAATTCATGTCCTTTCACTTTATATTTTATATAACTCATTGATTATAACTAGTGTTGCACATACACACATGTGTGAGGGGTTATCCATTGCAGTCTGGGCAACCTGCCAGTGGCCACAGGCCCAGAGAAATGGGATTTGGGAGCCCAGTTACCCAGTTTTATGTTGTATATTTGTACAGTTAGTAATAATATTGAAAATTAATAGTGAGAGTCAACTGTTATTTCTGATATGTAAACATCCAAAACATAATTTTAAAAATGAGTGAAAGTATCTTGAATAGAATAGAATAATAAAACATACAACACAAGTCAATATATTTGTGTGTCTGCCATGTATTCTTTTTAACACTGCATGAAAGTCTTAATCTATTCATTTCAATAAAGTTATTCAGTTTCTCACAACTATTATTTGAAGAATTACTTATCAGAATATTAGAAGAAGAGTCCAAATATATAGTCAAATATTAAAGGGACATGTTATTCTCTCTTGTATTTGCATGTGTGTGTGTGTGTGTGTGTGTGTGTGTGTGTGTGTGTGTGTGTGTGTGTTTCTATGGCTATGCACATGCTCAGCTATAGTCTACCACTAAGCTGTATCTCCAGTCCAGGAACACACTATTTTTTAAAATGTATTAAATAATTTAAAATAATGTTGCCTTGATATACATGATAAAAATAAGTTCTTAAAACATTGGCATTTCATAGAAAAAGAAGAGGGATTTATCGTTTTATGTCTAATCATGAACCACAAGTAATACCCAGCAATGAGTAAACCAACTGACCTGTGGACAACCCTATGTCTTCAGATTTAGAATGGAATCGCATATCCTCACAGTGCTCATGCAGACTGAAGATCCACTAGGATTCTGGTTTCTTATCTAAACACAGTATGATTATAAACTGCAAAATAATGATGGCTTTTCTTTTTTTTCAGTTTTCTAAACACTATATAACTACTTTAAGTGTTTTTATTGAGCTATATATTTTTATCTGCTCTCTCCCTTCCTCTCCCCTCTCCTTCTACCCTTTCCCATGGTCTCATGTTCCCAATTTACTCAGGAGAGCTTGCCTTTTTCTACTTCCCATGTATATTAGATTCATATATGTCTCTTTTAGGGTCCTCTTTGTTGTCTAGATTCTCTGTGATTGTGAAATGTAGGCTGTCTTTTTTTCTTCGCTTTATGTTTAAAAACCACTCACGAGTGAACATATGCCATATTTGTCTTTCTGAGCCTGGCTTACCTCACTCAATGTGGTGTTCTTACATCCACCCATTTGCCAGCAAATTTCAAGATGTCATTATTTTTTTCTTTCTTTGTCAAAGGGCAAAGTAATCTGGCTTTTATTAACAGGAATACATTTACAAAAGCATTGTAATTGTTATTTTTTAAGAAGAAACACTTTGACTTGAAGAGATGGTTTAGCCATTAAAGGTTAAGATCACAAACAAAATGTCAGTAAAGGATATTATGCTTTGAGAAGTAGTACTTTTTATATAAAAGCCTTGGTTGATATATATTAGCTAAGGAATAGGAAATATTTTTTTATTTCATCCTTTCAGCATCAGTGCCAATGCTATAGTTTATAAATAGTATGAGATTCCCACAGTGACAAAGAACACTGAATAAGCTAGAATATATTAATATACATATATACCTATCTACATACCTACATATATACATGTATACAATTCCTGATTATTAAAAGTGGACATTTTCAGTACCACTTTAAACAAATAAACTAAAATGGGAGGGAAAGTAGCAAGGGAGACAGAGATAAAGGTGAAGTGGATGGATTAGTGAAAACAGAGAAGGAAATGTCTCATGGAAACTGATCACTTCATGAACTAATACAAAAAGTGGTATTGTAGACTTAAAACATCAATTTCACTGGTATCTAGCACATGAGATTTTATTTGTTAAAATAGATGAAATGACATACCCAGTTTATATAACAGCATTTTGAATTTTTCTATTTCTGTGTTTTGGAAGAATATATAAAAGTATTGTAATTGTAGGATATAGATATTTTCTTACCTAAAAAGGAACAATCCTACATACTAAATAAAAAACACTACTGCTTCCAAATGACTTCATTTTCTTACCTTCTGAAGTTTGAGTTTCTACTATCCCAAGACAGCTACAGCAAAAAGAGCATTTGGCCAAGAAGGCTTTAGATTCAACTTCCAGATTACTTCTCCCACCCTAGTTAGAGAAATGGGCAAGTCCTGTATTGGCGACTCTCATTCTGTTATTATACAGGGAGGGAGAAGGCATTTATCCAGGCAGATTTCTCCAACTTCAATTGTTCTCAAGAGTAAAAGAGAGTAATTTTTAGAAACTAATTCAGTTTTTCAGGCTTCCTGGGAAGTTTGTGAGAGCTATTCCAATGTGCCAAATGGTACCCTTGTGAGCTCTGAAAACCACATACCTAACAAAATACTAAACTGACTTTTCAGACATAGCTTACTTTTGGAGGGGGTGTGATTTAATATATTATAATGAATGTCTGTCAATGAATTACTTCACACTATTTCAGTTTCTTTGGCCATAAAAGGATTTAGATTAGGACAGAACGTTCCATGACAGTAAAGGACCCTGAATTGCTTTCAACAATGATACAGCTCCTTAGACCATGGAAACACACCTCCTTTATTGCTATCTGCCTTTCATGCATAATGGTATGAGGATTTAGCCTTGGTTATGAGACGTAAATCACTTACAGTCTTGTGATTGGAAAATTAAAAAAAAATAGGCCACAATTGTAAATTCAATTTGTATACATCTATTATAGTCTACAGATGTAGTTTTTTCATATTTCTAGTGAGAAAACAGAAACTTTAGCATCATACTCAGATGCCCATGATCCATATCCACTAATAGAGAAATACCATAATTGCAAACTTTATGTTAGTTATGATGGGTGATCAAAGAGATAACAAGTTATTATTCATTCTTTTTCTCACATTTTATTCCTTCATTAGTTTTCCCTCATGCTGCATTATTATCTCATTTTCTAAACTTTAAAATTGTTTCCTTGGTTCTTGTAAATTTTACATTTCTGCCTCTCAATTTCCTTCTCTTTAATCCCACAAGAAGTACAAATTTATTCATTAATTTACTCACTGTTTTTTCAGTGATTTACCTAAAAAACATTGGCATTTAACATGAGTATGTCCACTATATAGATTTATGTTTCTTGTTTTTTCTTTATCTTTAAATAATATATTGGAAGATGCAGTGTGCCTAGTCTATGAAAAAGTGTATTTAGTGTCACAAACTCTGGGAAGCACTTCATATTCCAGATGTCTCTGAGTCACTGGCATTGGGCAAGTGTGTTCTGATGACACTGCTGTACTGACATATTGTTGGGTTGCTTACTCAGAACGATTCCAGACCCAGGTATCCATGCTGACAGTTAGTGATAAATACTGTAAGCTTAACTTATATGTTAATTGACCTGTACCTTCTTCAGTGCACTTTTACATAACTCACCTCATTTTATGTTCACAGCACTGTGAAATGGAAATAAATGCTCCAGTGGGCAAAAGGTTCAGATAATATGAGTTTGCACGTGGAAAATGGGAACAAAAGGCAAGTGATTTATTGAAAGCCCAATGAGCATCATAGTTTAGTCGTGCGACCCAGATGATGGTCAATTTCTATTGATAAAATGCTGTCTTCCTGATTTATGTATTCATTCTTAGGTATGAGAGAACAATAATTACTAAGGACTCACATTAATGGGAGCTGCTGAGAAAAAGCGGGAGATCTCAATTACAAGGCAAGAATAACGTCAGCACAATGGATAAGTATTAAAGATGAAAGGCATTGTTCTTTCACAAACACAGTACAAATAGCCGTTTTTCTAACTCCGTGAAGTCAGAAGTTAACACTCATGATGACAGGGTCAATGGAAAAACTAGATTTTCTTAACGTGTGGCCTGAATTATCATAGAAAAAAAAACAAAATCAAAACAAGAAAAAAACACAAAACAAAAAAGGAGATCTTTATCAAGAACATCTCTGCTGGTTCTTTATCTTACACTTACTATGCTTCTAACATTAGGTAATAATTTCTACAGATCAGTCCCGACTTTCCTTGAATGGTATCAACTGTTCTTCACAAATCAAAAGGGAAATGTAAATTTCATCAGATTGCGTCATCTTTAAACATTTCACCAAAATTTTACGTTATGTTAATTTTTGTTGTTGTTGTTGTTTTTTTTTTTTTCAAGACAGGGTTTCTCTGTAGCTTTGGTGCCTGTCCTGGAACTATCTCTTGTATACCAGGCTGGCCTCGAACTTACAGTGATCCACCTGCTTCTGCCTCCCAAGTGCTGAAATTAAAGGTATGTGCCACTACTGCCTGGTTATGCTAATGTTTTAATATTCAACATCAATCACTTGGACTTATAATCAGGACTCATCAAGTTTTTCCTTCAATGGGAAAGACACTAAATATTACTGCTATGTCATTCTTGATATCTCTGTTCTAACACCTGATTCTGCCAGTGTAGCACAAAAGCAGATTTAAAAAAATCATTGAAAAAATACATGTGACTGTGTTCCAATAAATCTTTCTTAGCATGGAGGGTAACAGACCAGAATTCCCCCATAGCTTTTCTGAAGCTTGCTCTATACCATGATAGTGACAACCAGAGAACGTTCATCAGAATAAACTCGCTAATTTTCAATAATTTGAAATTAATTATTTTAATCTTTGATAGTCTTTGTCATTGCTTTGAGGGTAGTATTAATGCTTCCTCAATTTCAAGAGTTACAAATCTTATTTCTGGTTCCAAGAGTGAGACACCAGTCTGTGGTCACAGTTTTACTACTGGGGGTTTAATTATCATTTACTACTTTTGTATTTCTTACTAATGATGCTATCTATGTAGAAATTTGTTTTGAAACTCTGCCTATTGAAATTAGTTTGTTTCTGTGACTTTTTCGTGTTCACAATTAAATCTGTGACTATCCCCTGTGATGTTCTCATGTACGGACAACATAATGAATTTATTCTAATACCAAATAATCAAATCTATGTCTTAACTATTTTTTATGTTTTTTAAAATGTCAATTATACCATAATAATGTATCATATTTGACACTCTTGTAATTTGTATCAAAATATTACTG
Organism: Myodes glareolus; assembly: GCF_982192425.1. NCBI lineage: Eukaryota > Metazoa > Chordata > Mammalia > Rodentia > Cricetidae > Myodes > Myodes glareolus. Next base: position 37,105,167 of record NC_142041.1, on the reverse strand, counting down.
AAAAATGATTACATTTTCTAGATCTGACAAGTAAACTCCTTACTTAAGTGAGTACGTACTTTCTTTTACTTTTTTTTTTTACTTGACAAATAAACACAATCTTGTTTCTAAGTGACATTGGATTTTATAATGCCTTCATTTCACAAAGAGATGCCAAAGTAATGAAATATTTCTTTTGTTTATTGATTTTTATTGAGCTCTACATTTTTCTCTACTACCTTCCCTGCCTGTCCCCTCACCCTTTAAACACTCTTCCAAAGTCCCCATGCTCCCAATTTAGTCAGAAGAGCTTGTCTTTTTCTACTTCCCATGTAGATTATATTTATGTAAGTCTCTTTTAGTGTCCTCATTGTTATTTAAATTATCTGGGATTGTGGATTGTAGGCTGGTTTTCTTTGCTTTATGTTTAAAAACCACATATGAATGAGTAGATGTGATAATTGTCTTTCTGTGTCTGGGTTACCTCACTCAAAATAATGTTTTCTAGCTACATCCATTTTCTTGCAAAATTCAAAATGTCATTACATTTTCTGCTGTGTAGTCCTCCATTGTGTAAATGTACCACGTTTTCCTTATCCATTCTTCGGTCAAGGGGCATTTAGGTTGTTTCCAGGTTCTGGGTATGACAAACAAAGCTGCTATGAACATAGCTGAGCACATGTCCTTGTGGCACGATTGAGTATCCTTTGGATATATACTCAAAAGTGGTATTACTGGGTCTTGAGGAAGGTTGTTACCTAATTTTCTGAGAAATCACCACACTGACATCCAAAGGGGTTGTACATCTTGCACTCCCACCAGCAATGCAGATGCGTTCCCTTTTCCCCACAACCTCTCCAGCATAAGTTGTCATCAGTGTTTTTGATCTTGGCCATTCTTACAGGTTTAAGATGGAATCTCGGAGTTGTTTTGATTTGTATTTCTCTGACGACCAAGGATGTTGAACATTTCCTTAAGTGTCTTTCAGCCATTTTAGATTCCTCTGTTGAGAGTTCTCTGTTTCTTTCCAATAAGGAAGCAACTGCTAAGCAATAAAACCAGCCCATTCAAATGGAGTTCTTCATCTCTCTATCTATAAAAAGGCTTCTGCTAAAGACTCATTACAGCACATGTGCTGTCTTCTGTGTCTCGTGTTCGTGACATGTGTACCTAATATTTGTAGGAATACAGAGAGTGAGGAACACTGACACAACACTCCATCTCTACTCATTTCTGACACTCTTACTCTCATATTTATTTATCAAAATGGTAAAAATTTATACGTTTCTACATTCAATGCATGCACATTTTATTTTTACTTGCAAATATATTGTTTTTAAAAACTTAAACAAGATTCCTTTGAATAATATGATTGGTTTTGTTTAGTTTACCTGAATAGCTTAATTAGTTTGTGGATTGTACCATCTAATTTAAGAGAGTACATGAGGTATGTTAACAGGAAAAATCTCAGAATGTGAAAATAAATAGAAACAGACCTCGAAGGAATATGAGTAATGAATATTGAATGAAAGTATGCATGAAGCACCAATATGTAACACTGTCATCAAATTTAAGTTACTCAACTTGTCACAGAATTTGATATTCATATTCCTGGAGTTTTAACAAAAAGACACAAATACAGAACACCAGGAAAATATATTGCCTATCAAGTGGATGCAGAGGTGTTTGCAATTAATGACAGTAACTACTATGGAAAACCCATGTTACAGTCACTGTCTCCATGTACTTATTACTTGGAATAGCCCTCTCCTCGCCCCTGCCCCCTAAATTAGAGGAGCTCTGTCCCGACAAAACCGGTTGAGTCATATTTCATCAAAGAACCTATGGAACTAAGCAATTGTGCTCAGCTTGAGAATTTTCCTTAGATTTTCTGGGATGACATCAATTCTGGAGCTAGAAGTTGCAAAATCAGCAACCTATATAAAAGGGAGAAGAAATGTAAGACTACCATCTGATGGCTGTAGGCAATACACTTAGGAGCCATATGTTTTGCTGAATGTTTCGACTTGCAGTTTAATGGACGATTCAATATAAAATCCCACATACACCTGAGTGCTTAAGGTAAAACACTGAAACTGCTAACAGATGCCCAAAATGATTTAGATGCTCATCTTCTTGGGCATGTATATTTCCTTGGGAAAGAAATGCAAAATGGACTACAAAGTGGTGGAAATAATAGAGATTGGAGAAGTAAAACCAAGCATAAAAATTCCACACAGTACTGTTTCTCCTTAAAGTGAAAGTAGAACTTTAAAAAAAAAAAAACAACCACACACTTCAAACCTGGAAGTGTAACCCCTTCCCAGAAATATTTTACTGTATTAAGAAATGATCACAGTCCAATTCTGTCAATTCACATAAAATATGGATTGGCTGTTGAAAAGATGGAACAAGTCTCTAGAAATGAGAGCTTTTAGTAAAGCCTCACGTTTACTAAAAGTTGAGTCCTGCTTCAAGTCTCTAAAAGTCTTGAAAAGAGAGAACCACCGTTCCAGTCTTCCTGTAGCAATAGCAACTGCCATCAGCATGCCTCTTACATCCAGTGCTTGGCTGCAGGAAACCAGCAGGAATACTTGCCAAGAGGAATTAAGAAAAGAGAAGACTACAATCCCTAGTTCCCAGTAGAAACAGCACCCTTAGTCACTTATACATCTATGCTCGACTGAAGGAAGGTCAGGTCATTCATTTTCCATGGACAGGTACGAACGGAGACAGAGCAACTAAAAGTGGTGTCTCCTTTGCTAGCAGAAAATCAAGGAATGTGGTAACGAAGGAGAGAATATGCATGGCTACGGGAAGTAGGAGAAATGGCAAGAAGATCAAGTACTGGGTCAATTTTACCACAAATCATGTTGGGAGGAAATAAGGAATGCAGTTCCCCGGGTAATATATAAATCTTAAGATTAGGCAATGAAATCATTACTAAATTTGAAAAAAGTAAGATAAGCTGTGATGGTTAATGTTATTGTCAAATAGACCCAGAGGAGGCAATCTGGGAACACCTATGTGGGATTGTCTAGATTATTAGCCTCTAAGAATGTCTGTTAGGGATTATCTTGATTACCATAAGTACTGTGGGAAGACCACCTTAATTGTGGGTAGGGGATCCTGGACTATGGAATAGAGTTGGCAAGCTGAGCATGCAGGCATGCATTTCTTCACTTTTGCTCCCAATTGTGAATACAATATGACCAGATTTGTCAAGTTTCTGTCACTGTGACTTCCTCACGATGATGGACAGTAATATGACATTATATTCTGAAAGAAGTCCTGTGTTCCCTGAGATGCTTCTTGTCATCCTATTTCACTTCAATAACCCTAATAGCCACTAAGACAGAAGCCATGAGGACTTGAGGCATAAGAATGGGATAACAGGAATGACCTTTCTAAAGGAAGATTTCCCTGGCTATGTAAGTTGAGGGGAAGCTATTCAGCCAACAGATCCCTGATATCTCTGAGATGTTTACTCAAACTGTACTTTCTGTGCAGTTATTTGCATGCCCTCTACAAGATGCTATACTAGCAGTTTGGGACAACTGTTTGGGACAACTTTCAAAGACAAATCAATGACACATGCCTTGCTTTGTTCGGATGAAACTTTCAGTGAAATATCAAAGAAGAAAGGGTAACATTAAAATAAGAAAAATAGGCAAGATTTACGGTTATAATTTAAGTGAGGTTGAAAAGTTGACTAATACATTGTGGTAGGAACAGAATTCCAAGGAATTAAATGAAATTTTAATTCATTTCATACGTTTTCAATAATCTATAGGACACAAAAGTTGTATGAGCCAGTGTATGCTCTGTAAATTCTAGAAGAATCACAAAGGTCTAAATCACAATCTGATTGACATCCATCATGGATATCACTACTGCTAACTTAAGATCCATATCATAGAAATCCATAAGAAATTCCAAAGATGTCTCAAGGACTGAATCCCTACAACTATCTGAGTGCCTTAGGTCTCAGAGTAGTCATATGGAAAACGGGAAAGATCACATTGTCTTGATCAAATAGAGTTGGCTAGTAATAGTTCTCATTACATAAACAAGAAAACGAATTTTGTCTTTTCACTGACTTTCATTTTTTAAAAAGGGTGATATCTAGGCCAGGCAGTGGTGGTGGCACACGCCTTTAATCCCTGCACTCAGGAGGCAGAGACAGGCAGATCCCTGTAAATTCAAGGTCAACCTGTTCTATAAGCGCTAGTTCCAGGACAAGCTCCAAAGCTACAGGGAAGCCCTGTCTCATAAAAAAAAAAGGTGATATCTAAACTACCTATGTTTTCATTCTCAAAATATGGTACTCTTTAAATTAAACATTTCAAGGGATAACACAATAATTAACTCTTTCAGACAATTGTGTGTTTATAAGGTATCAGGAAATTTTGTATTAAGTCCTTGTCTCCTACGATAATAAGGGAGAAACAGGAATATGCAAGCATTATATTTCTTCTGTTCTCATGATATTTTCATAGAGTCTTAAATTATTGGTAATTGAATTACTGTTTGACTTTCCTTCATATTTTTTCTCTACTAAGATTCTGAAAATCTTTGGTATTTACTCATTGTGACCATCAGAGTAGCAAAGTTTTGGGAATGAAAGTTAAGCCTCTGAAAAATCACGTCAACATTGATGAAGGAAGCCAAGGTACAAAGTAGTTGCGTACCGACTTTGTGATTATGAAATCAATGAAATCAGCTAATCCCTTCTCTGACCATACAGGATTCCTGGCTGTTTTCTTGCAGACTCACAGAGAACTGTGCCCTGCTCCAGCTATTATGCTTATTACAACACTCTAGATATCCAACTTCAGATTCTTTGTAACAGAAGGAACCGAATTTTAGTATATCCTTTTTCAAAGGTAATTTTCTTTCACGATTATGATAAAACTTAATTAATTCAGTCAATGACAGTCTCATTCTAAGTGCATCTTACACTGGTTTTAACCTTGAAAAGCACCTGTAAACAACAAGCAGTTTTTAAAGTCTGATTTTCAGTAGTCACACTTCATTTCCTAATATAATGCTCAAAACTAGACCTTGCTTCTTTGGACACTGGCCTTTTGTGAGTATTACAGTGTATTTTTACTACATTAAAGTAATCACACAACCAGACATGTTCTCCTAGGCAAAGTTAATCACTCTTCTCTATGGGTCAAATGGTGCTCTCCACTGTGACATAATAGCACTTCTCAAATGGCCTTGCTATTCTTTGTTCAGGATCCCCCATCGCTGTGAGGTCTGATGGAGAACAACAGCTGCCTTATTCATCTCCTTATTTATATCTTCAGCATCCAGCAGCCTGCCTTTCCTTTTGAATCACACGGTGGTACACATTTCTAAATAAGGGAACCCAGACAATCAGTGAATCACACAGGGCCATAGTGTCCTGTGTGAGAGGAGTCAGGGAGAATCAAGGAAGGAGAAGTATTAGAAAATGTTTCATTTTAAAACTTACCTTCATGCTGCTTACCAGTCGTCACTCAAAAGAAACACTAGTATGTTTCCTAATTATTTAACAGTCTGGGTGTTCACATGATAAGGAGGATCCTCACACAACCACAGAGAAAGGTGAAGGAAATAGATCTGCTTAATGTGTAGTTTGATCTTTCAGGGCTACACAACTAATGTTTGAAAAAATGCATCTATCCTCCATTTTACAGATGAATTGCTTTCTAAATTAATATGAATTTTGTTTGAAAATAAGGAAAAATCTTACTGCTTTGAAAAATATACTGGTTAACTTACTTTTAAAATTCATTTTTCAGAATCTTGTAACAGTAAGTTCCTACATTAAATTATCTTTCTATTTAAAAATAGATACTATTATAATTTGATTTTAATACATCTATTAAAGTCATGTTACTGAAATGGACTTTTCATTTCTTAATCCAGTAAGTTAACCTGTGTATGAATTCTGAAGAGGCAATTGAAGCCACTAATGCTTAAAATCATTATTGAAGTGTGTGTTTTGTTGGATTTTTGCAGTTTGTATTCTTAGTACTATTTTGTGTTTCAGTAACTGCAGCTTCATTTCTTTTCTTTATATAGTCTCTTGGCTATGCTTTTTCCTTTCTTGATCTTTAGTGCATCTAAAAATATAGATAATAGTTACAAATAATGCTTTCATATAGGAAAATATGATCAATTTAAACAGTTTTAGACAAATTTTAAGGCTAAAAATTATCTTACCCTAAAATGTAATAAAATCTATTTCTAATTTATTATTTTAGAATTCATTATATATAACATGTATTGATGAAATGTATCACCTAGCTCCCTAATAGTTTTAATAGTTATTAAAACTATTCCATCCTGATTTTTGCTTGTTTGTTTTTACTTTATTTTTTGTTTATTGCTTTTTGCATGAATGTAGGATCATTTACCAGCATATAGGGAGGCTGCACTTGAATGAAGTTGAATTTTTTTTTAACCAGAAGGTATAAGTTGACAATAGCTCCTAGGATAGGGGTTGAACTTCATGATAACCCCACCCTACATGTTGTAATTGTGTTCATATTTGTCTTGCACAAGCATTTAGCACTCTCCCACAAATGCCATGAGTTCATATGCACAGTTGCTCTGCTGTCTCCAGACTTGTTCCTGTAGTCGTCACCCATCACATCTGGCTCTCACAGTTCGTTCCCCCCTTTACCTGTGATGACTTCTTGAGAATTCGGAGGACGAGGTTTCTTAGTTAGGGTTACTATTGTTGTGATAAACCCTATGACCAAAAGCAACTTGAGGAGGAAAGGGCCTATTTGGCTTACCCTTCCACATCACTGTCGATCATTTAGGAGAAACAGAACAGGAACTCAAGTAGGAGAGGAAACTGGAAGCAGGAAGTGATGGAGATTCCAGAGAATGATGCTTCTTACTGGCTTGTTTCCGAATGCATGCTTACCTGGTTTTCTTATAGGACTACCAGCTCAGGTTTAGAACCACCCAAAATGGGCTGGGCCCTTGCACAACAATCACTAATCAAGAAAATCTACAAGCTTGAGTCCAACCTGATTTTATAGAGACAATTTCTCAGTTGAGACTCCCTGTTCTGCTGACTCTGGCTTATGTCAAGTTGACATAAACCTAGCCAGCATAGGATGCCCTATTTAGGAACCAGTGACCCATAGTTCACACAAAATAATTTTTATGCAGATTTAGTCTAAATTCAAAATCACACAGAAGACTAAAAGCTTGAGAATCAACATCTTTTAAAAGGCAAAAAAATTCAGAATAATTCAAATCTTTTCATTCTTATGAGTATCATGGTCTAAAAAATATACCAGAACGTTATTTGTACAAAGCTAAATAGTAATCAATATTGCTACATCTTCAGTCTAAGTTAATATGTTTAACAAAGAGTAGCCACTATTCTACATTTTATAACAGATAAATAGAAATCTGATGCCAATATTGTTAGTCATTTTTTCATTTCTAAGTGCGTGATAAGTTCTCATATTTGTTCAATCTAATCCTGAAGACATGAAGGTTATACATGGCTAAGTATATATCTAATGGTTTCTACCATTTAAAGTATAGTTAATTACCCCTAGGCTGTGTCAACAGTGTTCCCCATGTATCTCTACATACTTCTCTTGAATATATAAGACAATACTGTCATAATTACAAGAAGATTGTCCATAGAGACAACCTGAACTTCATAAAGCATCTTACTTCAAATCCTTGGCTCTTAGCCAAAAAGGGGAGAGGTGGCAGTATGGCATTAAAATGTGTCTGATACATAATACCATGACTGCTAGCCTATGGAGAGATTAAGGTGATATTTTTTTCTCCTCCTCTTGAAGAACGTTACTAAGATGGATATTTAATAATAAATCCTCTTCAACCAAAGTGCATTTCATTCTAAAGGCTTCAGTTAAACGTTGCTGTAAATCACACAACTACCATTTTTTTTGGTTGATTTTGGTTGTATTAAAACTGACTACTGAAAGAATAGATGAGAAGACCTCGTCCTCTAAGAAGCCACACACAGAGTCACAGTGTTTACCCAAAGAGAGAAAGCTGCTTTCTGATAGCGCACTAACTGCTCTTCCCTGCAGTCCATTCATCGCCTCTCCACCAAGGAAATGTTCTCATCACAGACTGCATCTGATTTTTCAATCGTGTGTAGGAGTAAACATAATAAAATGGAAAGAAGAACTTAGAAAGCATAACTTGGAAACCTTTTATGACTGATGACAGAAGAAAAATTTTGCATAAACAATGCAAGATAACACTTCAAGTCCAATGCTTGTCATAGCTTCCTTGTGCAGATAATAGCATATTAAAACTGCTGGGTCTTTCATGAGACACTTGGCTATTTTTTAAATGTATATCCATAAGAATCCACATCATAAAATGTTTCTTATGTATCAAACTATAATACAAGCACAATGTCATATTTTGTGAATATACATTGTTTTATACAATATTACAAGATTCTCCAGAAATATTTTTTTCATCGGCACTAACTAAGAATACCATAGGCACTTTCTTAGGTTGGTTGGTTAGGTATGGATTGATTTGGTGTTTGAGATTTTTATTTCATTTTACTTTGCCCTGTATATTTACTATGTACAATATGAATGTTAAAAGTACATATACATTATAAAACAACTCACTTTGACTATTTAAAATATGTATTGTTTCACATTTTTATTTTTCCTTAGTGAGAACATGTGTTAATCTTGGCACTATCTTGTAACGCAGTATGTCATTAATGGTTGTCGGTATATTGTACAGTGGGTGTTGAACCTATTCCTAAGTAAATTTAGCATCATTTAACCATAAATATTTTCCTAAATACTCCAATCTCTGATAACTAACCTCTCTTCTCCTTCATCAAAACCAGCTTATTGAAATTTTTCATACAAATGAGAACATATTTATAATGGTACATATCTGACTTATAACATGTAACAATGGTCCCGAGGCTAATCCATGATATTGAGAACTACAGAGCTTCATTCTTACTTATAGTTGAATTGAGGTCCACTGCTTAGATAATTGCCTTTGACATTTCTTATCATGGCATAAAAAGTTTACCAACCTGATTCTTTTAGGGACAGAAAGTTCATTTCCACATTTTAAAGAAATGTCTAATGCATAGGCTTTTTATAATAATTTGATAAATGAGTTAATCAACTTCATATAACTTTTATTTTAATGATATTCTGAATATAATGTTCCCAGATATTTCACTTGATATTTTACTACTTAATAATCTGCTTTTAAAACACTTATTTAATATATGTAAAAAATAAACATTTAAATAGAGTACATGAAATTTTAAAAGTCATGCAAAAATAATTAAAAGAATTGTTTCTCCAAGATGGATTATCTAGGAGATTGGTTTAATAGAACTTATCTTTATTTATTCCCATTTTTAACCTTTAATTTTTTTTAATTACTCTGTAAGACTTTTGTAATCATAGAAAATCTCTTATTAAAATCATTACAATCCAGGAAGATCTATGAATATGGATGTGATAACCATGTGTTGTTCTATTAACCATCTATGTTAGACTCTGTTCTTACACTTCCATAAAAGCACAAACTCCTCATCTAAATGAATCATTATCACTAGTTTATATATTTGAATGATATTACTAGAGTTTAGAACACTATTTATCAGCATGACATATAAATGACACAATACCCACAAAACAAAGACTATTTTAAGAAAAAAGGTATTCAAGATGTGGGTTTCTTAATAAAAAGTTAAAATGTTATGGCATGTTTCAGCTGATGCTGTTATTGGCCATTGCATAAAGAAAATACAGAATCTGGAAGGAGTATAAACTACCTACAATATCAGCAGATATGGTATAGTAAGTAAGGAGTACAGGAAATATAGAGGAGTAAATGTACATAGAATAAACAACTGGTCATATATTTTCATGGAAACCTGAGTCCTAGATCTTATACTAAACACTAAAACATAAAGTTCTTCTATCAAAAAATGATTAAATCTGTAAGACAGAGATGACTGCCAGATAGGCAAGTAGGGATGTAGACATTGTTTTTTCTTACAGTTTATTGACTTTCACAGATATACTTCATTTATAGATGATAACATTTATGCCAAATTGCATTACAATGTGTTCAAACACTGCTTTCTACATCCTTGAGAGCCATTGTTTTATTAATGAATGGAGGACAATACTTAATTCACAGTAATGTTAAGAGGAATTCAAAGAATCCCTGTATGTTAAGTAAGCAATACATGACACTTAAATGGGAACCCCTTCCTCTCCACTTCTGAGAAGAGATTTAGCCAGTGGAAGACAGATGGTCTCTATTATTTTTTTTTTTTATGAATTCTCAGAAACTTTCTTCTCTCATCTAAGTTTGCTCCACAAAACATCATTAGAGACTATGGTAGAAACCAATCTGTTAGACATTTTTCTTCTACTTACAACTGAAAACTGCCATTTGATCATATTTCGAAAGGTTGGACCAGTATCATCAAATTATTAAAAGAGATATATAGCATAAGTGAGGTGAATAACAGTGAGGCAGAAGAGTCTCAGATATGGAATGACAGTGTGAAAGGATGTAGCATGTGGGGGCCTGCTTGTTGGGGGTTTCTGTCCTGCCTGGTACCCCTAGCTATTTAGTCCCAGAGAAAAATCACACAGAGATCTCTATAAGTTATAAAGCTGATTGTCCCATTAGGTCAGGCTTCTTATTAGTTCTTGTAGCTTATATTAACCCATTATTCTGATCTAGTTTAGCCATGAGGCTCAGTACTTTTTTCAGTGGGGAAGAACACATCCTGTTGCTTCGGTACTCTGGGCTGGAGTAGGAGGAATCAACTTCCTCCTTCCCAGAATTCTCCTGTTCTCCTAGCATCATTTCTACTTCCTGTCTGGTTTTCCCGCCTATACTTCCTGCCTGGCCAATCAACATTTATTTAAAACATGATTGGCAGAATACAGACAATTCTCCTGCACCAGAAGGAGAATTCATAACGAAGTCATACCGTTATCTCTGACACAAGGGAATATCTATGAGGACTGATCTTGTGGCAAATAAACCATCCATCTTCAGATTAACTTGAATGTGAATTTAATGCTCTTATTATCAACTGGTAATGAACTTTCCCCTTTGACATAAGCAATCTTTTAAATGTGAATTGTCCACTAACATGAAGTGGAAATAGTAGGATGCTAGTTCAGAAGCTGGACCTTAACAGGAATCTGTTTTCTTGCTTTCAGTCTTAGATCAACACTTTCTGCATTGATTGCTCAACTTGTTAGGTGATCACATGCATGATGTTCAATATCTCTGATTCAGCTGTTGGCTCATCAATAACCAGATGTGCAAATAAGACAGCCCAGAGTAGATGTCAGCAGAGTAAGATGGTCATGTAAGTCAGTATTGATTATCTCTATCTTCTCAAGATACCAGACATTCAGAGAAATTTTACACATTCATGAAAAATCATAAATGCTTTTATGTGAAAAGTGATTTGAGGGAGTTCTGTGCTAAATTATTAGTGGGAATGTCACAGCATGATCTGGTCAGAAATATTTATTTCAGTAATGTCATTGCTATCTGATAACAGTCATTCAGTCATGCAATGTTACTATAATTCTTGTCTAAGTTAGAAACAAGGGGAAATAGAATTTATTGGAATTATTGAAACATAAGTCTGTTTGATTTACATAAAGCTAATTGTTACTCTTTTAAGGACCTAGTTCTTTTTTTTTTTTGAGTTCTAATAGCTCCAGCTGTCCTAGAACTTGATTTGTAGACCGGATGGCCTCTAACTGACAGAGATCTGCATTCCTCTGTCTCCTCGATGCCCGGCTTGGACCCAGTTCTTGACACAGTAATTTTCATGCCTTCAACTAATAAAGAATACACAAGTACTGTATCTTATGAACCCTTATCTGGGGGACCATTTCATATTAATACAAAGATACAATCACACATTTAATATTCTCTGGTTTTAAACAATCTGCTTGTTTATTTCTGTTGCTTTTCACTACATGAAAGACTTTAAAATTTCTGAGTGCAGCACACAATGACCATCTGTGCTCTATGCGCCACCATAGAGTTTGTGAACCAGGCAAGGGGCAGAAAATTGAAACATACAAAGAGACAGAGAGACATGGATCATCCTTGATGCCAGAATGCTCCACGAATGCCCCCTTTACTTTGTCCAGGTGCAGCTTATACAGGGATAGACTCTCCCCAACCAAACCCACCAGAAACCACTCTCCTGTCATCAGGAACTCCTGAGGGTCTTGTGCTCAGAGCAGCTGTAGGCACTCAGATCAGGGGAAAACAGGCTGTTTACAAGAAATTCAGGATCTGGGGGCTCACTTCTCCTGACACCTGAGAAATAAGGTATATGAATTGGGGGAAAGCACAATAATTAGGGGCATCAAATTGGTGAGAATCTGTCAAACACCTACTCTAATGGAAAGTCCAATTCTGATTGCATGAAATGCTAATTAATGTGAGTCCCTACAGGCCAACTGTCCTAGCTAGAGTTTCTAATGCTCTAATTAAACACTAATACCAAGGAAACTTGAGGAAGAAAAGGTGGGTTTTGTCTGCCTTTTTGTTTGTTGTTTCATTTTGTTTTTGTTGTTTTTTGTTTGTATGCTTCCACATCATAGTCCATCACTGAAGGACAGGAATTCAACAGGGGTACAAACTTGGAGGCAGGACCTAGTGCAGAGGCCATGGAGGGGTGCTGCTTACTAGTTTGGTCCTCATGGCCTGCTCAGCCTGCTCTCTTATAGAACCTAGGCCCACCAGTCCAGGGATGGCACGACCCACAATGGTCAGTGTCAACCCCAACAATCAGTGATTAAGAAAATACTTTACTGGCTTGCCTAAGCCACCTTCTGGAGTGTTCTCTCCTCTCAGATGATTTTACCTTGTGTCCCACTGATAGAAAACTGTTCAGCACACTGTCTGGAAGTGAGAGAGACACAGAATAGGAAACCTCAGGAAAGTGCAGCTGCTGTGCATGCCCAGCAGCGTGGTTGGTTCAAATCCAGCTGGCAGCACTCTCCTGCAAAGTGGGCTCTTGCAACATTTCAAAGTTTCACAGTAAAGGAGCAGGCATCTGTGAACAAATATTTTGTGTATTTTGGATATATTTAATATTCATCAGGTATGTATGACTTTCTAGTCTATCGTTTTTGTCTCCTTCGAATATCACAGATTTGCTGTCTTCTATAACCTCATCAGACACAATTGACCATCAGTAGTTCTCCAGGCAGATGGGCACTGCTTTCTCAATAACCAAATCAAACTTTAAATTTTTGATGTAATTTTGAGAACAATACTTTATTAGGTCCACATAACATTTATAATTCATCTAAGATCAACCAATAATCATAAAACAATAGCATTTATGTCAAAATAAAGTTGAGCTGCAATTTTAGGTCAACATTACTGTAAAATAAGCCTCCTTGCCCCTAAAAATTAGAGTATCATTTGCTCTCATAAGTGGAGATGTAGAGTTGCCATGGAAGATTATAATTTAGCCAAGTGTGGTGGCACATGTCTATAACACCAAAAGTTGGAAAGTAAAGACCAGGGTGATGTGGGATTTCTCTCTTTATGCTATGAATATGTTTTATTACCATTGGTTATTACAGAAACAGTTTTGACCAACAGTTTAGTAGAGTAAAGCCATGCAGGATATCTGGACAGAGATATAGAGAGAAAGAAAGTAAAGTCAAGGAGATGCACAAGCTGAGGAACGAGAGAGACACCAGATCCTTATCAGTAAAGTCACAGCCTCGTGTTGATACATAGATTAATAGAAATGTGTTCATTCAGGTTGTAAGAGCTAGCTAGGAATACACTACAGTCATAACATATTCAAACATAGCAAAATAATGTTGTAATTAATATAGTTCCTGTATTATTATTTAGGTCTGAGTGGCTGGGAGATGAATGAGCAGCCTCTGCCCACAATACTGGGCAAAAGCATCCACATAAAACCTGAGAGAATTTTAAAAGAAATTCTAGACACAAAAGAACAGAGTTAAGCACAACTTCTTGGTTGTCATTTTTTTTTTTCAGATTTGCTCTGTTTGCTAGAACTAAGCAGAGGCACAATTCCTTTAAAAGAAGGCTTCTTGACTCAATCGTAGCATCAAGAAATGTGCGGCTCCTTTAAAAAGGCTCTGTGTGGCTCCTTTAAAAAGGCTCCCTGGTTCATGCTAGTTGTTCAAACAGCTCTGGCACCTTCAGGAGGCTGAGCATTTGAATGGATTTTGTGAACAGAGTACTACAGGTTGATTGATGGTGAAGTGGACCCGCAGTATCCCTGGAGCAGGGTGTAGAGCATGACTCTTAGAACCAATTTTATACTTACATCTGCCCTGTTGGACTTGGCAGAGCCAAAAGGCAAAGCAGCCTTATTCCTAGCTTTTCCCACCCAGTCCCGACAATTACAAAAACAACTATACAGTATTTAGAAACCTTGTCATTTTTAACATTCATATTTGAAATTACAGCCTGGTCCTAGGTTAAAGATAAGAAAAACTTATGCATATATATTTACATAATGACTTCAACTTGCCAACTTTGAAACTACTACCTTTAGCACATTAAACATGAAGAAATATGGTAGATGACCAGTGGGTGCTCCAAATCACAGCACACATGCCCATGATTAGGAAGATGTCCTTCTTTCTAAGCTTCATCAGTTTTGTCCAAGACTGTGTTATTTTGAACACCAAGACAGTGCTGTGCTCTGAAGCATGGAAATGATACAATGCTCAAACAGAAGCAGACTTTCAGATTTTCCTGAAAAACTATTGTCCATGCACTCCGTGTGCATTTAATAAACATATGAACTGCGTTAACAGCCATTACCCTGGCTCAGATAAAATTCATGTACTCACTGCTGTGATAGAGAAATTTTCCAGAAGGAAAACTGGGTGCTAGCCAATGTTAAGGAGAGAAGTTCTAAATGTGCTATCGTTTGAGGAAAATGGAGATTGGTGACTATTATATGGAATGACAGCACACTTTCCATATAGAAACTAAGGCTTATTTTAGGGCTGCCACAGACATTTAAATTTTGCTGTACAACCTATTTTAAAGACAATTTAAAGGGAAATGTTAATGTGGTAGAAAATATGTCAATAATCTAAAATTTACCTAACAAAATCTTAGATTAGGGCTTGGAGAGAAATCTCAGTTGGAGAAGTACTTGCAGTGAAAATTTGTGGTCTTTAGTTCAGACTCTCAGTGATCACATAAAAACTGAGCTTTGTGGCATGCGCGGTCACTTCAGTGTGGGGAGTAGAAACAAGCAGAACTCCTGAGCTAGCCGGACAGCTAGGCAATGGACAAGCCCCAGATGCAGGAGAGATCTTATTCCAAAACCTATGGTGGCTGCTGATAGAGGAAGATGCCTGATACTAACTTCCAGTCTCAAGATGCACATATACACACTCACATGTGTGCATGTACAGACACAGACACACAGACACACACACACACACAAAACTTAAAAAACAACACTTTAAAATGATAAAATTTACAAAGAATATATTTTTTATTTTAAAATTTAGTGATAATTGCACAATTAAAGAAAAATATAAAAACAATGTATTTATACACTCCTCATCCTACTTCCTCTTAAGTTATTTCAAATTGCACCAGTTTGGTGTTATTTTTCTCCTACTCAGACTCAATTTTTATTCTATTCTATTGAGAATCCAATTTTACAAGTATTTGTTTTTTTTCCCATTTTCTCTAAGCTATAATTTCTCAGTCGTATTGTGACTTTCATAGCTTTGACACTTTTGAGAAATGCCTCTTTTAGGTAATGCACTCGATTTAAGCTTATCTTACATTTCCTTATAATTCGTTCTTCTCATGCTTTTGTAGTTTGTGGTGTTTCTGGGTCTTACCAATGGTGCAAACGCTGATGTTAACATTGTTCCCTCGAAGGTTACAGTGCTATCTGTCATGATTGCCACCTATACAACATTACTATATGAAAGATATCTTACCAATAGGCACACTACAAGTAGGTATCAGCCGATTTAGCAGCTATTAGCAACCCTTATTAATAAGTTATTAATGAATCTTTCAAATCCCTGTCACTGCACTAACCTCAGGATATGTTTAGAACTAATGAACCTTTGTTGTTGCTAGCATCTTGAGCACTCACAGGTCACAGGGCAGCTGTTATTACATGCATGCAGTCATGTTTATTTCTAGTTTCTGGTAAAATAGCTGAATAAGGTCAACCCTCAACAAATGTTTTTGTTTAAAAACTTTAAGAAGATGATTCATAAATTTTGATTTTTATATGAAATCACACACTACACTCTCTGATGAAGAAGGTGCTGACTATGAAACCTGCACAATGCTGTTAATGGTTGTCAAGTAAGTCACAGAGATAGGGTTGAGACACAGATATGTGATGGTGACAGTACAAAACATAAGGAAAGTCACTTTTGAATTTACTATGTATTTAGGGCGATGATTTTAGTATACTGAGTGTGTTACATTGTGTGATAAGCCACCACATAACAGAATGATAACACTTATTCATTCTTTCTTTGTAGTATTGGGGATACAAATAAAATGAAACTATTAATATTAAAATGGCCCCAAGTTTCAATCATTCAGGGAAATAATGAATTACAAGTATTCAAAATTTTAGTACTATTAGGATCTCATAAACCACAAGTACACTGTGAGTTTCATTGACTAGTTTTCTGGACAATACTACTGATTAAAAGTCAGAATGGCAGTCTAAGATCACCCTCTACTAATCAACAGTCAGAGAAGTGTGGGTGAGGTGGTGCCCAAGCTTTTAAGAACCCTGTATTCCCCAGGAAAGAAACTACATATGGCCCATACCATAAAACTGTTCCCCTCTGGAAGACAGATACAATAGGCACATCCAGTGGCTGATTAACAGTCATGAACCCACATTTCTGGATACGAGGAAAACAAATGCTAAACGCTTGTTTCTTTGTTTTTCTTTTACCTTAATTCTCTTCTTTTCTATTTTTAAGGATTTTATTCATTTATAAAATGAAATATGATCAAATCTACTCCCTGTGTCCTGTTGTCCCTATATTCCTACAACCCACAGCCTTCATATTTAATGTTTTTTTGCTTTATAATTGTTTTTATTGAACTGTGCTTTTTTCTCTACTCTCCTCCCTCCCTCCCCTCTCTCTTACTCTCTTCCATGACTCCCATGTTCCAAATTTCCTTGGAGATTTCATCTTTTTCACCTTCCTATGGAGATCCATGAATATCTCTTAAGGTTTTAGGGTTTTGTTTTTTTAAGTAGCTCTTTCTACTGTGATATGTCAAATGCAGAACAACAGCATTCATTTAGATTTTTCTGATATAATTCAAATATCTCTTGGGGGTCTGTGGACATAGTTCCATTTAATGTACAACACATAACATGTGTATAACAAATTTAAATGAATATTAATCAACTATTTTATTTAAATAAAAATACCAGTTTGGCACTCACACACAAATATTTATGAATCCTTTGAAAGCATGTAGATGTCTACGTATACATTTTTCAATTTAACTTAATTTCTTGTTGACATTCATTGTAAATAAAAGCTGAAAAAACTGAGAAAGCTACTACAGTAGAATATGTTCTAGAAATGAATTTACTCTTAGATTCTGTAAAATATTCAAATTTTCCCCCAAGAGCATCTGAACCACATGGATAACAACAACAACAGCAACAACAACAACAATAGTAATAACAGGAATTTAAAATTCTGAAAACTGACATAATATTGTTGTCAGTAGCCTCATGTGGCTATTCATATTAAAATAAACCTTAATAAAATATTTTCTTGATCCCAGGTATTACTTTGCAATCTCTTATAACTACATGAGGATACTGATTACTATATTGAATAACATATATGTAAACTTTTTCTTTCATTTCAAGGAGCTCTATAAAAACACTTCTAGAACCCTCTTGTAAACTTACCAGTTTAGTAATGACCATAATGAAATGTTGAAAGAAGGGGGTGCTTGTTTGTCATGGCTGCCCGGCTAGCTCAGTTGGTAGAGCATGAGACTATTAATCTCAGGGTCATGAGTTTGAGCCTCACATTGGGTGCCAATTGTTGTAAGGATGGGCCACTTGTTTGTCCTGGCCACCCACCTAGCTTACAACCAAAATAACCACACAGAAACTGTATTAATTAAAGCATTGCTTATCCTTTAGCTCTAACTTTATTGACTAACTTTTACATATTAGTTTAACCCATCTCCATTAATCTGTGAATCGTCATGTGGCAGTGGCTTACCAGAGATTCTGACAGTCATCTGTCTCAGGCAGAGGATCCATGGCTTCTCTGAGTCTGGTCTTCTTCCTCCCAGCATTCAGTTCTGTTTTCTCTGCCTAGCTAAGTTCTACCTTATCAATTAGGCCAAGCAGTTTCTTTATTCATTAACCAATGAAAGCAACACACAAACAGAAGGAACTTCTACACCAGTGAAACAAATCTTGGAGGTGATTGAATGGAATTTATCAAAATTACATAATATAGGAAACCACTTTAATCTTGGGTCATAATTATAACCATCATTCTTTTTTTACAAATCCTTTACATTCCCACCTAGGTAATTTCCATGCCACTAAACTAGGACAGCTTTTTTTTTTCATTGGATTATTTCCTCCATTTTACTCAGAATTGGATTTTGTCCCGCCACTGTGCACTTTCAATCTTACGTTGGGGCATCCTCTCTGGAACTCTACCTGTGTTACTTATTCTTACTCCTCTCTGGGAAAAGGTAAAACAGTCATGCAAAATAAGCTTCTGCCTTGAGTTGTGATTTGGATGTAGTTTCGTCTTCTATAAAAACTGCTTTCAAATAGCTATTTATAGGACCTTTATTAGTGATGATTGCTATTTGGCCTATGGATGAGGTTGAAATGTTATAATAACTGGAAACATTATCATTATCACACCAGTTCTCAACAAATGATTCACTAAAATTTGTATCAAAAAATAGAAGTTTAATTCATGGTCTTAGTACTGACTCACGTGTAATCTGGACTAAGATGTCCAAAGAAACCCCTAATTGTTTCATCATACAAAAGGGAAAATGAATTTCCCTACACAAATTTCTCAGTGGAATAATGAGAGGAAAGAGCCAAAAGTCAGAAATACTGAGAGAAGACTGAGGAACAAAACAAATGTCATTACCTTTATTTTGAATATTTTGTAAAATTATTACTAGCTACATATTCAATAATTTCTACACATTATGAGATATGGCAATTATTCTGTATTTATTAAATTAATAGATACAAGCATAAATTGATGGATAAAGAAAGAATATGTCAACAAAATTGTAAGATATTAAATACATTATTCTTTAATAATGTAGGCAAATGCATAGTATGTAAGACATAGTTATAAATCATACATGCATTTAGGTAAATGCAGCTCTACTTGAAGGCTACTGAACACATACCATGATATTCAGTACATTATGTGAAATAAATATTAAGCTATGTTTTAACATTTGGAAGTCCATATTTGAGGGCTGGTAAAGTTTTGTCTATACGCAAAGAAAAATATGAATTCCTGTTTGAATGACTAGGCTATATCTGGCTTCACATTAACATATTGCTTGACCTTGGCAAGCAGCATAAACTACCATAAATTTTGGAGTTTACAAACCACAACTTAAAGATACCAACTATAAAAATCACTCCTGTCACCCTTCTGCAATGCTCCTATCCCTCTTTTAGAGAGAGGTTTTCCTCATTCCATTAAAATATAAAAGCCTGGTGAGTATGACTTCTACCGCTCCTCTGATCGATTCTCTGCTCTAAACTCAAGTGCCTTTATCAGCAGCTGTGTTTAGGAAGCCACTTGAACATTAATCATTAAAACAGAGTATTACCAAGCATTACTGAGACGAGCACATTTAGAAGACTGTTCCCTGTTAAGCCAGTCTTTTTATATCTGCGCTCGTGGGTAAGACCTGAATCCTTATCTGATGCTTCTGACACTCACAGACAGTTATCTTGTGAACTTTCCTGGGATATCCTTTGAAAAAAATAGATCATGTAGCCATCTTTGTCTTGACTCTAGTTTAGAAAAATGATCAGAAGTAACCTGTAATGGTTATGAAAAAGTATCTGGAATGACCACAACATTTTCAATGTTATTCTATATTATCATTACTGTGTTATTAAAGCTCTTTAGATGGTTAAATAGTAAAATCATGCACTCTATGAGGTTTTAAGTACAAATAAAAATGTAAAAATTAAATACTTCATTAATCTTTTTAATTTCCAAACTGTCGCATGGGAGAACTGGATAGGTCCTCAAAACTCCCAAGTGGAAATAAGGTCTGATGTTATAATAAGGAAATGGTCACCAGATGATGATGGTGACTTAATTGTGATCATTTATCATGAGGGCGAGTGTGGAAGCCAGTATCCATGACACATCTCTGGACATTATAAACCTCTTTTCACTTTGTTAGGAAATTTTCTCCACATGAAAATTCTGAGGATACTGTCTCCTGACAGCACACACCTCTAATCCCAGCACATGGAAGGCAGAGGTAGAGGCAGGTAGATCAGACAGATCTCTCTGATTTCAAGGCCAGCCTAGTTGACAGGGTGAGCAGGACATTCAGGACTACACAGAGAAACATTGTCTTGAAAAACAAAAAGGAAGAAAAATGG
This sequence comes from Myodes glareolus, assembly GCF_982192425.1. Taxonomy (NCBI): domain Eukaryota; kingdom Metazoa; phylum Chordata; class Mammalia; order Rodentia; family Cricetidae; genus Myodes; species Myodes glareolus. Next base: position 37,084,466 of record NC_142041.1, on the reverse strand, counting down.
GGAAAAAGCCAATTACCCAAGTTATGAGCAGGATATTGAGTAGTTTGTTAGAGAGAGTAGCATCTGAGTCTCTAGTGTTGCTGATAAAACTGGGGAGTAAATGAGCAAAGAATTCAGAGTAAAGCAGTCAAGAGACACAAAAGTTTGACATCTAACCCAGGCAACTTGCATTGAAATGACAGAGTAAAATGCATTATGATACACACATATGGGGACTAGGGAAAAGAAAAGGAAACACTACAAGCAGTGACTTTCAGTCAGAGGATTTGATAGAGGTAAAAATTAGTGATTGGCTGCTTTGTTTCTCTAATCTTTCAGATTTCACCCCCTCCTATGTGATGCCAGATTTTTATTATTAAGACCAATTAGAATTCATGCAACAATTAAATGCTCCTGTTGAGGAAGATGAGAACAAAGTATTTGAGGTCTCAACTATAACAATCCCTTACCAAACAGCCATGAGCATTTTACTTTTAAGTTATTCTTACTTATCATTTTACTTTTGAGATTTTGTATCTTTATTTTAATAGAAAATGCAAACAGAGTGCCATGCCAACTGTTAGAGAAGGGGAGAGATAAAAGGAGAAGAAAACGTTGAAAACCCTAGGAAATTTGCATATAGTGGAAATTAGAAAATCAAAAATCATGCTTATTTCTACTAATAACTAAACTGATTTACTAGCTTACAAAAAATATTGATAATGCAAGCAGAAATATGTATGTCATATTTTCTTAGATTTGTATATTTGCTATTCATTTGTTTATGATATGAAGGTGGTGCATGGCTCTTTTACCAAGGCTGTTCTCCATCAGGATGTAGGCTTGGTAACATACCTTTTCTAGCTATGCTACCTTGCTGGCTGAGGTAGTATAATATGTACACTTACAGAGATGGACATTCCACAAAGTACCTGCTTAATGTTAATGGCACATTGTGGACTTCCAGAGTTTTGATATTACAAATAATTTTTATAAGTATTACACATTTCACAGATATTTTTGTTAGATATTTGATAAAGAGGGAATTGACAGTTTATGTTTCAGTAATCATCAGCTAGAATAACACACCCAACTGTCCCCCAAGTAGTTGCATCGATCTTATTGCCGGAAGGGCACATGAAAGTTCCGATCCTTTGATTTTAAGTTTAGGCACTGCAAGGATAATTAATAATAGTTCATATTGGTTTGCATGCATTTTCCTGATTACTTTGAGATGAATCATTTATGCACATGTTTGTTGGCCATTTCTAAAAGTAAGTCTACTTTTTTATCTTATGAAAACATTCACATGCTGAGACAAGGATGTGGCCAAGTATGTCTACTTTCTGATTTTCTAAATTAAATTATTTGTTGTTTGGGATTAATATGGAACCACACATAAACTTAACCAATTTAACACAGGCTATTCAATCAGTTACAAAGGTGATAATCTGATGTATCTATGAATCATATCAAAAAATGGAGTATTCAATATCTGAGAATATTCCCTCAATTTCTCCAAAACATGATTCTCTTCCTTCTAACCAAGTATTATTTTGATTTAAAGCAACAAAACTTCTTCATCACTTCTTAATGCTGAAATAACCATAATTCCTCAGTATATATTGTTCATCTATTTTCATTTACTTGGTATCCAGCTTGTTGATATTTTCCCATGTATTACTCATGGTTCCATTAATTTCTTTTCATTCTGTATGAATATCTGAAAATTTAATATAACATTATGTATATAACCATTTTATTGTTTATTGTTTATACGAGTTGTAATGATTCTAAGGTCAATCACTAAAGTCAAGGGCACTGCATTGGGCTAATTGAATTATTTCCTTGGAGGGGGGTCAAACTGTTTGCTGATCAAATCTAAAACGTCATGTTTGCTAGTCATAATTACAACTGAGCTAAAACCATCAGTTCTGTTTTAATTAACATGAATAAAGATATATTTGGAAAATTTTAGTTGATAGTACCAAGCATGGTTTAGAAAGGAGCATAGAATTTGCATAACTCATTGTGACAATATTTCTCCATTTCAGAGATTTCTTCTCTTTGTATTGCCCTTCTCTAAGTGTTAATATGCAGTAGCCCATCAGTGGTATTTTTAACAGTTTGTGCCTCATCACCAAAGTGACTGAGCAGCTCTGTCTGATAAAGCAATGACAGTTAACTTTAATATCTGTCTTATTGTCTTGCATCTCCTCCTAAGATTCCAATTGCATGTCAGATCTCACTGCATCTTCTCCAACTTCTTATCACGCTCGTACTTTCTATTTGGGTTTCTATATTCTATCCTGCATGTTTTCTTCCAAATGCTCCTTGAGATTACTGAATTTTTTTTGCCTGCTGTGAGGCCCAAAGCTCAGTACTATTCTTCTCAGTTCTAAACTTTCTCCCATGGCCTTTTAAAATGAAGGTTTTTTTTTTAAAAATATTTTTTCTTCAGAATTCCTTCTGGAGGGGATCGGAGGAAAAAAAATGTAGAGCTCATGAAGAATCAATAAAAATGGTTAAAAATAAAAAGAATTCTCTCTGAGATTTCAGTGTTTTAGTTTATCTCCAAGACACAGTCGCATGATCGTTTATTATCTACATTTAAAAGTCCTAGGATTTGGAATGTCCATTATTCTCTGTTTAAGAATTTTGCTGATTCTGGCCAACATGCTTTTTGTGATTTCTTTCTTTATTTTCATGCCAAGAAACTAGGGAAAAATTGTACAAATGTTTTGAGACTTAGGACCTTACTTTTTTATCTACATAGGATTTCCATATAGTTATCCTTGATGTGGTAATCCAGAAGCAACAAAGATTACATATCCCTCAACAGCCCCACATGACCAAGGCAGGGTGACAATAAGCACAGCTTGTCCTCAACATTATGTAATGATTCAGTATTTATATATTTGTTCAGGACATCATCATATAACAGGAATATTCAGGACTTACTATACTTCAACCTTCTTTCACTTAGCATTCATGTTTTTCCCAAAAAAATACATTCACATTCAATAAAGAAATTCATTTTAATTATAGAAAATGTTCTGGTCTATTCTGGAATATACTTTTAAAAGCAAGTTATGGATAACCAGTTATCAAGTTCTCGGATTTTAACCTGCTCCAGACATTTGCCCCTAGAAGTCAGTGTGACTTTAAACTTTGGCCTTGTCATCTGTCACCTCCACTCCCAATTTTTAAAATACGTTTAGATCTTTACTCTTGATTTTTTATCTTTAATTTTTTAATTGCTATTTTATTTTATGTATGTGTGGGCAATTGTCTGCACGCGTGCCTGTGCACCGCTTCCTGTGAAGCCTGTGGGGGCCAGAAGGAGGTACCAGATCCCCCGAGTGACAGGTGGCTTTGAGTCACCATGCCACTGTTGTGAATCCAGTTGCTGAACAGCCAAAGCTCCCAACCACTCAGCAATCTCTCAGTCCCACATTGGAGAACTTTTTTTTTCTTTTTTTGGTTTCTCGGGCCTTAGATTTTAGCTGCTATTTGTACTACTAGTTTGCCAGCACCTCATATACGAGCTTTGTTGGCCCAGAAGCTCTAGTATTCCTTACCTGGAGGTTTGGATTAAGGTAAATAGTTTAGGTTACAGGAAACTCAATGGATATTATATCACAAACCTTGACCACTAAAGCTCACAGGGGTTTTTTCATGTTATTTGTTTTCCTGTAATTTAGTTTCTGTTTTTTTGCTATTATTGTTTATTTGTTTTGTTTTATGGTAAGTATAAAATATGTAACATCAGCCTGTGAGTGTGAAAGCCAATCAACATGGGTAGTTGGAAACATCAACCTTACCGTGTCCCCTTTGTCTTTTTCTTGCCTTTCCCTGATTCTGCAAGCAAAGAAATAGACCTCAACTTTGAAAACCAATGTTCACAGGTTGCATATCTCTCAAATAAAAAATTTGGAACTCAGAAATGTTTAGGCTTTAGAAATTTTCAGATTTTTGAAATATTTTCATATGTGAAAGTTTGGTACACTACCCAGATCAAAAGAGAAATTCAAAAATCAAAACAAATTCATTTCATCTCACATGCATAGCTTATGCACAAAGTACAATGGCAAATTATTAGAACATTTGTATTAACATCCATCTCCTGTGTCAGTACCAAAACATATTCAGATTCTGGAGCATACTTTATTTCCAAATTAGGCACACTAATCTATACTGGTATTGTAATTCTGTATTATTGATGAAATTCTGAATTGAAAAAGATAAAAGTATCTTCAAATTTACAAAATCAGGATGAGTTTATAGTTTGATTTAAGTGAAAGTTTCTCACTGTCCCAAAATTTTCTACTCATTCCTATACTATAAGAAATAAAAATAAATACATTTTGAATAGAAACACATCCTTTTATTTAAAATTTTGCATTTAATCACTCGCCCTGTTACGATTTATTATTTAGCAAAGGAGATATTATAATATATGGATTACATATATCTGTATGTGTACATTAAGAGCTGAAAACATAACATGATGTATAAAATTTCATAGGTGGACAGTAACTTAGAGAGGAAGTGAGCACAGTCTTTGAACCTCCCTCTAGTCAATGATTCTCATTGACCTTTTGTGACTTATTTATTTATGGAAAAGGATAAAATTGGTAGGAATTCTTATGAATGTTAGTATCTTTATTTATACATTTGTCTTTCTGGTTAGTTCACCTGAAAGAAATAAGACACCAAGGATTGCCAGTACTTCAGCAGTTCTTACAGTATGATGTGCAGTGTGCCTCATCACATCTTTCCATTTGTGATTGTCTAACTGTTCCTACAGTTATATCATCTCTGTAGGTAGGAGTAGAGAAAATTCCCTATGGTAGCATTATTCTCCATCTTAGCCTGCTCCCAGAAGCTATTCTTCTGAGATTCTTACCTCTAAGACTTCCTGTTTTATAATATTTTTCTCTTGATACAGCATATATATTCAGTTTAAAATAAAATATGGATGCTGACCATATCTTCACGGAATATTAAAATGGGCCTTTATTACATGTATTAACTGCTCAAGTGTTGTCTGAGGTTTCTGTCCTGCCCGGTTCCCACAATTGTTAAGTCCCAAAGAAATCACACAGAGGTCTACATTAATCATAAACTGATTGGCCCATTAGCTCGGGTTTCTTATTAACTCATAAATTACATTAGCCCATTATTCTTATCGGTGTTAGCCACATGGCTCAGTACCTTTTTCAGCAGTGTAGTCACATCTTGCTTCTTCTGTGTCTGGACAGGACTGCAGAGGGAGCTTCCCTCTTCCCAGAATTCTCCTGTTCTCATTGACCCAGCTCTACTTCCTGTCTGGTTGTCCCACCTATTCTTCCTGTCTGGCTACTGGCCAATCAGCATTTATTTAAAACATAATTGACAGAATATAGATAATTGTTCAATACCACTCAAGTGAATCAGGTCAAGAATCAGAAGAAACACATGATAACTAACAGCTGCAGCCTAGGTTTGTTCTAGGAGTGGGCAACATCATTATAGGTACATATTGGAACATCCTCATTTGCAATGTTGAATTAATTTATAATCGGATAGAAAACACTTATAGCAAATAGAAGAGGATTGATTATTCCATATTAAAAGAAGAGGAAAATAACAGCACAAAGATATCTTAACTTAGCTATTGCTCAACAGTGGGTATAAATGGTGTCTGACAACATCAGGAAAGCCATTGCCTCTTGCCATTGCTCATTAGGCTTTGAATGGTCACACATTAGTCAGGTATCCATCACTAACTACTTAAATAACCATTAGTTACTGCAAATAGATGTATAATAGGCTGTCTTTTCAGGTGCTTCTAAATGAGCAGGCCACCAGCTGTGCAACTGGCTACAGGTTTGACCTGCCTCATTAAGCAAGGTTCTGAGAGTTTGCAACATTAGGATAGGCTTGTCTGTCACATACTTCATGAACTTACAAAGGTTCCTACTTGAATACTGTGCCTCCAAGTGCTCCAGTAGGGGACTTCAGGGGGGTGCAGAAGATTGGAAAGTCAAAACTCTTCTCATAAGTGGAGAGGTACCAACAGGCCTGCAATGCAAGTTATTAGAGTACACATTCTATGTACCCATTACTGACAATGCATTTAGAAGTACCTACATTTAGGGCAGATTTAATTGGATTTCAGTTTGTGTTAGCTCTAATAAAGAGAAATATAAAAAGACACTGTTCATAAATTGATATAACTTTCCTTAGCAGAATAGGGTAAGATTCATGAGATAAAATATATAATTAAGCAAAGTGTTTGTTTGCATTGTTCCCTTGAATTATTTTGAGTGTGTTTGTCTCAGTGGTGACTCACTGGTTTAAGGAACAGTTACAGTAATCGCTCCTCAATGGAACCCTCAGAGATCAGATTATGAGGGCATGTTCTCAGGCAGAATCTTCCTGCTTCTAAGAAGATCTCTTCTTACACAGCTGGACACAATTTTTCTATTTCACTTTTTCTTTGAATTTTTATAGCTTCATTTCTTCACAACTATTGCTAGCCCTGTTATTTCATACCCAATTCTATTTCAGGTTCACTTTCTAAGGCCAACTCAATTCTGTGTAAAATCCTACTTATGTTTAGTCAGTTGTTCAGGTTGCATTCTGAACTGTTTTCCACTTTTTAATGCTTTTTCCCAATTAGTAGTACTATTGTGAAAGGTCTTGGAGACTTTAAGAGGTGGTACCTAGCTTCAAAGATCAGGTCAGTAGAAAAGGATCTATAAAGGCTGTATCTATTCCAGGTTCATGTTCTTCCTTCTGGCCTGAAGCCATGTGAAATGTCTTAGCCAAATTGTCATGGGTTGAGCTTCTCACTTCAGCTTTTCCCACTATGCTGGGTTCAAACTTCGGAAGCCATAGCCAAAAGAAACATTTCATTTCCTAACCTGCCTCTGCCAGTGTAATCACAAAAAAAGGCAACGTACTAACACACAAGTCATGGACTTAAGATATTTTACTACTATGCCTACCAATACTCTAATAGAGGATTTGCAGGAGAGTGAACTCGCCTTGAAAGTTGAAAAGCTGCATGAGTGGTGAGGAACTAACAGACACATGATGTGTAATGGTTTTATGAGTTTGAATAATATCCAATTGCTTGGTTGCTTTTTGCCTAATTTTCATCCCATGCCTTTTCCAGTATGCCATTTCAATTGTAAAACAGAAAAGGTTCACTTTAAGGCTTTAACTTGAAGAAATATTTGTATAAAACCATTTCTTAATTTTATGTTTGGGTAAAATGCTAATTAAAAATGTACATGATTGAATCTCTAACTCTGGTTATATGACCTTCTTTTTTCTGTTTCCATCTTCAGTTCTTACATAATTTTCTTGGCCCTTTATTATATTATTATAGAGCTGAATCTCACTGAATAGTGAGGTTTCTTAGTCATAGAAATACTTTCTGAATTTTAAAATTACAATGGAATTTTGTACTATTAAGGCAAAGTATAAATTTAGAATTTTTATTATAGGTAATTCACTGAATTATGAACTATAATCATCTTGTACATGTGAATATGTAATGACTACAGCTAAGCAAAGGAAATTTCATAGGTTTACAATAGCCATCTACCTTGCAAAACTGGGTAAATGCCATTAGATATATATACATTATAAAAGTATTTTCTTTTTATATATAAATACCAGATGCCTAAAACTAATGACATCACAGCTTGTTTCCTTTGCAAGGTGTGGCAGCTGGAAAACCCTGTATATGCCTCTTTATTAAAAAAAAGTCATAAATGATTTTCATACACTCTGTGAAGTGTTGACATAAAAAATTATTGAGAACCTTATTTACAAAAATACAAATGATAAATCCTTTTATCTCTTTATGTACACAACATAAGGAAGATGAGCATTACAAGTGAGATAGACTATCACTATGCGTCCATTATAATGTTTGAAAAGTTACTACACTAAAGGCAAGAATATAAAGAAATGTGTACTCACACAATGGTAGTGAGAACTTGAAATATTATAGACACTTTGGAAACAGTTGATCAGAGTAAATATGAAATTATCATATAACACATCAATGGCAAAATTATAGAGAGCACTAATTAGTTGGGAGTGGAACCCAGGAAACTATGCAAGAGAGAGCAGCGAAGATGGCTACAGAAAGACAACAGAAACAAACCATATCAGTGACAATTCACTGGGGTGTTGTCTCACTACTATTTCCTAAGATGCTAACATTGGTTTATCATTGGGCTAATGATATACAGGTATTCCTGTGCTTATTTTTAATGGGATCTTACTGACTGACTTCAAATTTAAAAGCCTAATAAAAAGCAAGGCCAAGAAGACTCAATCAGAAGGACATAAGTAGGAATGACAAGGCAACACAAGCAATTCATGTTGTTTCTCCTGCTATGGTCTGTCAAGTCTAAAAGGAGCAAGCAAGGAAGCCTGTGGTCAAAATTCTAATCAAATCTTGTAGAAAGGTTGACAGCAGAAGAACTGAGAGACCAAGATCCTCCCCCAAATGAATTATCCTCTGAGGGGAGTTGAAAAAGAACCTGAAGAAAGCTCTTCTCTTTTCGAAACTAGAAGAGATCTATGACTACACTACCTGACCAAACCTAAGACTCTTTAAAAGTCTGCAGATGCAGTCTCTAAAATCTCTTTAGAAGCTCTAACACCTGAGATACATTAGGTCCTATGAAAAATCTGCAGTCGTGTTTATTTATAACATGGTGCCGTGGCTCTAATGAGAACTGTCCCCTTTTGACTTGGGTATTTGCACACTGGATTTCAACGTAATGGCTCTGTTTGTGGAGGTTCAGGTAGTGCAGCCGTGGTGGGGGATGGGCACCACTGAAGACAGGTATTGAGATGATGCATCCTCCTACTTCCAGTCATGCTCTTTGCTTTCTGTTTGCATTGGAAGATGAAGACCTTTGCTTCCTGCTCCCAATACCACACTTGACACTTGCTTTCAGGTTCCCCAGCATAATAAACTCAACCATTCTGAAGTATGAATCAAATAAAGTATGGCTTCCATAAGTTATTTTTTAACATATTATTTGATTACAACAAAGAAAATATAAGACATATGTCGACTCCCCTTCCTCGCTTCCTCCTTCACTCTTTTTCTTCTTTCCTGGGAAATGAACTGAGCTCTAAGATTCCTATCCAGCGAAGACACCCATTTGTTTTTCAGTGTAGCTTAACAACATGGATGATGGCACAGCAATATCATGGACAATATAAGAAACCTTAGTTCCTTCTATTCCCTTTACCAAGTATTGTCATTGCGTATTTCCTTTCCCTATCTCAGAAGCAGCATGGTAAACAGAATATTTTTCAGACTCATACTGCCTATGTGTGAAGCTTATATTCTTGTTTAATATGCATAGAACATTAAACAGTGATTTCAAAGTCCTTTGCTTACAGTTCTCCTACTATAAAACTGAGATCATATGACCTACCTTGTGATATTTCCTGAACATCAACTGATTCAGTATTGTTAAGATGGTTATAATATGGGATGCCACAATGTGTTATATGTATTTATCAATGAATAAATACAGAAAATGGAATTTCGAAAGGTAATCAAATGGGGGAAAAAGAGGATTAACACTCATTCTTTCAACTAATTATTTTATGAAACAGTCTATATTAAATCAATTAGCTTGTAATAGTACCAATTGTGTGTTTCTAAAATAAATTTTACATTTCAAACTGAAGAACAGGTGCTGGAGACAATCAATAGCTAAGAGCACTTGTTGTTTTTCAAGAAGACCCAGGTTGGATTTCCAGGAGCCAGAGGTTCATAACAATCTTTAACTTTGGTCTTGGGAAATCCGATGCCTTCTTCTAGCCCATGGAAGCAACTGCTTGCACGTAGTACACAAATACACTTGTAGGCAAAAATTCATATATATATTTAAAATAAATAAATCTTTAAACAATGTCAACAACAATAGCAACAACAAAAAATGACGAAAATGTGTTTTAAAAGGTCTTTTCAAAGTATGGCCTATGACTTTCAGGTATCCCAGATGGGAGGAACATCTTTTATAGGAAACAATCTAACCAAACTCTAGCCTAAAACACCCAGTCCCCCTGAAATTCCCTAGGAATTTATACAAAAATATGTCTCCATGAGTAGATTTGTATGAAGTTATACAGTACTGATTGTTTTTATTGTTGCTTGGGGTATTTTTTTTATTATTTATGTTGCATTTTGTTTTGTTTCTAGAGCATGTGAATTACGCCAAATCCTGTAGCATAGACTTGCCTGACACTTACTGGGTAGAGCAAGTAGACCTTAAATTGCAACGAAAACCAGCCTACAATTCATAATCCCAGAAAACTTAGACAACAATGTGGGCCCTAAGAGAGACACACATGGATCTAATCTACATGGAAAGCAGAAAAAAACAAGATTTGAATAAACTGGGAGCATTGGGACCATGGGAGAGGGTAGAAGGGGATGGGAGAGAATGGTAGGGGAACAGAGAAAAATGTATAGCTCAATAAAATCAATAAAAATATTAAAAAATTGTGGCCACTCTCCTGCCTCCATCTTCCAAGTGCTGAAAGCAAAGGTAAGATTGACTAGTTGAATAAAATTTATAACTAAACATAATAAAGTAATCCAAAGCTCAGATATCAAGGACAATTAATAGACTATTATATATACACATAATGAGGCCACATGGAGCTGCCAAGCGGTAAAAGATTGGGATCTAATATCAATCTGGACTATTTTCCAGGTGATCTGGATGAGTGAAAACCGAAAGACAGCATTAAGGATTTAATGTTGTATTGTACATTTAGTGTCTGGGAAATGCAGATACATAGGAAGGTAAATACTATTTCATACAAAGAAATCATTAAAAGGATGGAAACTAATGCTATTGGCTTCTTATGAGAGATAAATGGAATATGGAAAATACAGGAAGAAATGTGCACACATGTTTACCTGTACATGAGCAATTCTGGGTATGTATGCACTCAAAGCAACATAAGGGAGGAGTGTTGCTCTGGAAAACAGTAGTTACTTCTTTTATCATTTTAAAATAGAAATTACAAGGTGAAAATTTTTCCTTCTCAGCTGTCAGCTTTCTCACAATAAATGACATTTTCCCACTGAGTACCTATGACAATAATAATTTTGTTCATTCCTGCTTGAAGCTCAAGACAGAGATGAAGAGTTAGAATTGGTGGTTAAAAAAAATTCAGCAGTAAAAGTTAGTGTTTTCAGCCAATTGCTATCACTAATTTGTAGTTTATAAATGCAATCCATTTAAAGGACATGGTTTTGGCTTTGTTCTCAGATGGAATTTGTTGGGTCCTAACTAAATGATTGTTTGTAAATGGAGTTACCATTTGTTTACATTCACAGCAAAGCTAAGTAGAAGGTAGAGGTGTGTTTCTACATATTGCTTCACTCACATGCCATAGCTTTCCTGCTGATTAGAATCTGTTACAACTTACAAACACACTTGGATACATCACTATTGCCCAGGCCACAGTTCATATTCACGTTCATGCCACTCTTGCTGGTGGATATCCTAAGGGTCTAGCTAACCTCTAGTAGACGGAATGTGGCTGATACTCAGACTATACAAACTTTCAGATGTTCCGTGTTTTCTGCACATCTGTACTTAGCCTGCTCACCACCTCTTTCCAAAAAATAAGTACATAAATCCAGCAAGCACGGCCTGTTTTCAATGCCTGAGGCATTCTTTATCCAGAACGCTACATCTTCAAATCGCACAAACTGACATTTTATTTCCTAGAGTTAATAATCATGAATATCTCCTCCTAGTTCTCCTGGCTCATGTTCATATTGTTACAGCACATTAATACAACCCCCAAACAAAATGTTGCTTTGAAGATATAACAAGCATCCAAGTCATTTTCCCATGTAAAATAACGACCCTTCTACATATTAAGCTTCACCTGGGGCAGGAGAGAGTATACTATCTTTGGGGCAAGTTTCATTACTCTTTCTAGATGAAGGAACTGATTCGATGATAGAACTATTTTCAAAAATAATCCGTGTGTGTTCAAAATGAACAAGTTTTTGAAATTTAGATTGTTGTTTGACTTTCAGCAGCTATGACTGTCGAAGTCCTATACGGTATGCTACATTTCTTATTTGTGAACTCTCTTCATTCAGTACCACCCAGTAAACAACAGCTAGATCTCATTTAAATATGCTTACAAATGGAATAGACATCATAAAATCAACATTCCGACTACTTTAGGCCATGGGTACTCTTCTATTGTGTCCTTGGGCTGTCAATAATTTCTATAATCCAGGCGAGGGGAAGAAAGACCCACATTGACCACAATTATAATGTCAACAGAGTCAATGTATTTACAAAGAGAGATTCCTCTTGCTAAGATATGTAAGCCAAATTGAGGATGATCACTTCTATAATTGCTACCATCTCATACGTCATAGTTTATGTAATATGTTTGATTTTTCACCTCTCTTAGAAGTGAGACACCTTTTCTCTCTTTTGCTTAAGAGTTCAAGCTGCAGCAGCATTTCTATATTATACTAAATTACATTTATCCAAAGTAGCATAAAGAACGTGAAGACATTTGCTATATCCAGGTTTAATTACATATTTAAATATGAGCAAAAAGGTTAATGATAATTTCAATATACTATTTAAACCCCTTTCAGTCTTACAAGTACTATTGATGAAATTTCAGTTTATCCTTCTATACAAGGAATTACTTTAATGGTTTATATCAGTTTTTGGTTATATGCTGTGTCAGTATCTGTAGCTATTCAAAATTAAAATTATAATGATGTTTTTGATGTCTCAATCTTGTATAAAGCTAATCAACAATACCAGGTAAAATCAGTGAGAAAATGGGCATATGTATAATATGTTAGAATTATTTCCTGAAATATAACTAAAAGAGTATTTAGAGGTTTCTTTTGTTTGCTTGTTCATACATTTATTTTAGATAGAGTCTCATATAAGACCATCAACACCAGCCTCAAATTCATAGTCTTGCTGCTATGCTTCCTGAGTAGATAATACCATAGGTAGACTTCACATTGGGGACCAAACTAGGACGAATCATCAATTGTCTGAAAACCCAGTGAGTGAAATACTGTTAATTTTCAAGGATATACAGACTATGACTTCCAAATATATCTCTTTCTGTAACTTAGAATCCAGGAAGAAATAGTTATGCTCCAGTGACTGATGCTTGGGTCAGGAAAGACCTATGAGAAGAGTGATTTCGCCTACGGACAATTTAACATGTATTTCCTCTGTGATAGAATCTATTCTCCATACAAAATATTTTCTGTCAAATATTTTACATATGTTTTTATAGAAATGTTTTAACAGCCATCTAAACAGACTCCAGAAAGAGGTCACATTATATCTTAAGTAAATGAAAAAAATGTAAGAAATCCTTTATGTCACACTTTTAATAGCAACATAATTTGAAAATTTTAAGACAGTAGTGAAGAACATATACATGTTTATGGTAGTCTACCAATTTGAGCTTTGTCTGTGCAACTTCAGGAATGAATACTTACGTATATGTATATATACACATCTTATGCATACTGTAATTGTGAAAACACACAATTCCATATGCTCTGAATATTTCAGTGTGTGTAACAGTTAGATGTTTCATGATTCACAGAAATTCTAGAGCAAAAACAACACTTTCTGTTATGTAGTGAAACCAAGCATTATTATTTTTATCGTGTATATTAATTAGAAGCATTAATTTAAATACCTCCCTCAACTTTAATGTTTGAAGCCTATCTCAAAACAGACAAACCAATGGAGTAGAATTTCAGTGGTTAAGTGTTGTGTTTCTTCTGAGTGAGCCACCGACATTGACACGGTTCTTTAAATGAGATTTTTATTTCCAGCCTCTTTGAACCTTGTGTGCTTGGGGGTATTTCTGATATTTTCACATTTATTTCAAAGCACAGAAAGATGTTTCCAAGGAATTGTTTTTCTTCTTTCATTCAGAACAAGTAGCAACATTATAGACATTGTACACGAGAAGCTTGCCAGAGCATCAAGAGAAAGACAGGTTTCAACTGTTTTCTTATATTCTCAATCTATTTCTATGATCCTAGGTATAATCATGATGTGTCCTGATAGGTAAAAGCCAGAGCTAGCAATTATTGTTTTGGAGGACTACAAAATCTTAGTGCTATAGAGATACATATAAACTAGAAAGCTTCTATAAACATACATGCTCCCAATTACTCTGGAGTACTTGTCTTTTTCTATTTTCTGTGTAGACTCATGTATGCCTCTCTTAAGGACTTCTTTGCTGTCTGGGTTGTCTGGGGATGTTGACTTGGTTGTTTTTAGTTTTTTCCCATTATGTCTAGAACCCACTTATGAGTGAGTACATATTATATTTGTCTTTCTAGGTCTGTGTTACCTCACTCAATATGCTTTATTTCTAGATTTAACCATTTGCCTCCAAATTTCAAGATGTCATTATTATTTAACTCAGTGTAGTACTCCATTGTGTAAATGTACCACATTTAGTTTATCCATTCTTCAGTTGAGGGGCATTTAGATTGTTTGCATGTACTGGCTATGACAAATAATGCCGCTATGAACATAGTTGAGCACATGCCCTTATGGTATGATTGAACATCCTTTGATTATATACCCAACAGTGGTATATTACTGGATCTTGAGGTAGAAAGCTTTCTAATTTTCTGAGAATAGGCCTTACTGATATCCAAAGTGACTGTACAAGTTTACATTACCACCAGCAATGGAGGAGCATTCCTATTACCCAGCATCCTCTTAAGCATAAGGTGTCATCAGTGTTTTTGTTCTTGGCCATTCTGACAGGTGTAAAATGGAATCTCAGAATTATTTTGATTTGTATTTACCTGATGGCTAAGGATGTTGAGTATTTCCTTAATTGTCTTTCAGTCATTTGAGATTCATGTGTTGAGAGTTATCTGTTTAGGTCTCTTCCCCATTTTTGTTTTTGGATTATTTATCTTTGGATGCCAGGTTTCTTGAGTTCTTTGTATATTTTGGAGATCAGTCCTCTTTCTGATGTGGGGTTGATGAAGATCTTTTTCCAACAGTCTAAC
Source organism: Myodes glareolus (assembly GCF_982192425.1). NCBI lineage: Eukaryota > Metazoa > Chordata > Mammalia > Rodentia > Cricetidae > Myodes > Myodes glareolus. Next base: position 37,069,384 of record NC_142041.1, on the reverse strand, counting down.
TTCTTAATCACTGTGTTTGTGTCACAAATTTGTGTTTGCCTCAATCTCTATCCGAAATCTTCATTTATTTTAATGGGTAGTAGCTAATTCAGAGACTCATAATTGCCCAAAATGTTGATTATAAGTGCCTATAACTGCTTAGCCTTTAGTGGAATATCTGCATTAACTCTTCAATAAACCATGGTAAAGGGAATCTAATGGAAGAGTAACTTTTTAATATAAAGTTTTAGTTAATTTTAGTATGTGTAAAGTTCATGTTTCCTTTAAAAAGCAGTTGTTAGCACATAGTAATTTTATAACAACATACATTGTAGATTGTTAAATAAAATCATAAACATAATTTTACATTAGTTTATAATTCATGGTTCAATACCTCCTAATAGTAAGAACTATGGTGCAGTGACCATAGTTTTGAAACTCTAATTTTACTTTTGTTCTGTAAAAGCATATTAAAGGTAGAATATACATATGACTCAATAAAATATCTTTGCCAAATACTACTAATATAGCATTAAATTTTCATGAGGCTTTCTAGTAATTTTTTGTCATTTATATACTCTGACTGAAAGAATTATTTTGAAATAAACATCTAATAAGTATTTTTAAATTATGTGTTCATTATCATTTCCAGTTTTATGTTAGCCTCCTCTTAAGGCTATTAGACCAAAGATCCATTAGTGTTATTGGTAGTAATAGTAGAGTTTTGAGACAAGATTTCACTGTTCAATCCTAGCTGGCTTTGAACCTTAGATCCTCCTGCACAACCACACGAGGATCTCAAAGTTTTTTCCAAAGGATTTTTGAAATCATTTTTTATTGATTTTATTGAGCTACACATTTTCCTCTGCTCTGCTTCCTGCCTCTCCCCTCTCTTTCAACACTTTCCCATGGTCCCTATGCTCCCAATTTACTCAGTAGATCTTGTCTTTTACTACTTCCCATGTATATTAGATTCATGTATGTCTCTCTTAGGGTCTTCATTATTGTCTAAGTTCTCTGGGATTGTGATTTGTGGGCTAGTTTTCTTTGTTTTATGTTTAAAAACCACTTATGAGTGAGTACATGTGATAATTGTCTTTCTGGGTCTGGGTTACCTCACTCAAAATGGTGTTTTCTAGCTTCATCCATTTGCCTGCAAATTTCGAGATGTCGTTATTTTTTTTTTTCTTCTGTGGAGTACTCCATTGTGTAAATGTACCTCATTTTCCTTATACATTCTTCGGTCGAGAGGCATTTAGGTTGTTTCCAGGTTCTGGCTATGACAAATAATGCTGCTATGAATATAGTTGAGCACATGTCTTTGTGGTACGATTGAGCATTGTTTGGATATGTAACCAAAAGTGGTATTTCTGGGTCTTGAGGAAGATTGTTTCCTAATTTTCTGAGAATTCGCCATACAGATATCCAAAGGGACTGTACCAGCTTGCGCTCCCAGCAGCATTGCCAGAGTGTTCCATTACCCCATAACCTCCCCAGCATAAGTTTTCATCAGTGTTTTTTATCTTGGCCATTCTTACAGGTGTAAGATAGACTCTCAGAGATGTTTTGATTTGCATTTTTTGATGACTAAGGATGTTGAGCATTTCCTTAAGTGTCTTTTGAAACCATTTTTAAATACATGTATATACCAACAAAATTGATTAAAATTTCTAGTTTGCAACATCACTAAACTTCAAATTAACTAAATATACATCAAAATTATTGATAAGACTCTTTGATCTCAATAAAAATGTTAAATGCATTTCAAATATCAGACTGTACCATGTGCAAGATTTCTAGGTCCAGCCCACAGTCAGCCAAAAGCATATTATATAAGGGTTTCTAGAAAGTAAGTCCAACCCCAACTCTGGAAAGATCTTGGCTTTCTTAGTAGTATGCAATCAATGAAAAAGAGTCTAAAGAATACCCTATCAGTCATGCCAGCAGAAGCTTGGCTGTAACATATTTTTTTATCTTACCAACTGAGCAGTTTACCTGTTAACAGTTATCTTTGTGTGCAGCAAATAAGACTTTGAGTCAGAGATAAGTGCAATAAGATCACACAAACAAACAAACAAAAATACCCAGAAATATCATGATATGCCTATAATCCCATTATTCAAGAGGTGAAAGCAGGAATAACTTAAATTCAAGACTTCCGTTAACTATTTCAACAAAGAAACCAGGATTGAGAAACAGCATTTGGTAAAATGCTCGGCTTGGTATACAACCACAGAGAACTGCACTTGATCCTCAGAATATATATGAAAGCCTGCTGTTGAGCCATGCTTATAATCACAACAGTGGTGTAGGGGAGAACAGAGAGAGGGATACCCCAAGTTCTATTGACAGCTAGTCTAACTCAATCAGCAAGCTCCAGATTTTTAATAAGCAAACAGTTTTCGAAAAAATAAGGTGCAGAGTGATTGAGGAAGACAGAGGACACTAACCTTGTGTCCAATCACTTACATACACACATGTGCACACACACACATGCATACACATTAATACACAAAAGTAAAAGACGTCACTAACTCAAAGTAAAATTATGGCTGAAAATTTATAATTATAACCATATATCTTAAATAACAAGAAAATAACTAATAATTGGGTTCCTTTCTATGAAATACTATCTGAAAATAATGTGTCCTCTACCACTCTTAATGAGTACACAATGGGGTGAAATTTTATCAAAGGATCCTTAGCAGACATAACACCACAGCAGAAATGACTGCAAATTCAGGGCAATTGGAATTTATTGCAGTTTAAATTTCAGGTCTTTTTGTAAAAACAAAAAACAAAAGCAAGCAAACAAACAAACAAAAACCCATCATTATCTAAAGGACAAGCAATAGCTGAATGGTAGGATAGACTCACTACAGTTTGCGCTTTTTATATATCATAGCCTGCAAATGTATGAATAAAGTATAGTGGTGATAAGTTTCCTGCAAGTCCAGAGAGGCTGAAGAGAACGTCGGATGGGGAAGGAGAATCTGGAGCATGGAAAATGACTCACAGGCATTAACTATAGACCTTTTTCATTTCCTTTTTCTGTTTTCTCTTATGGTTTTGCCATAAAGCACAAACCATTTACACAGTAGATAAGTATCCTAGCAGCCAAATGGCTAAAATTAAAACGAAACTGCGTATTTCTAGCAGAGGATTTAAGAAAACAGATCACTATAAATGAAAGAATCTGACAAATAAATCAAACCTGGAAACGGCCAAACAAAGCAATCTTTAATTCTATCTTCATTTATTAGAAACTGAACATCTCTTGGGCAACACCTTAGCCCAGCATGGATTGGTCACATTTACCTATGCTCCTCTCCTATGGATATCAACAAACAACAAAACCCCAAGTTCCAACATTTTCATAAATTAATTGAAACCAAGAGATGAAATATCATGGCATCTTAAATATTCAGACACAATCTAAGATTTCTTAACAATCACAAAACAATATCCTCTAAAGCAAATCATATCTTGGAAATGTGAGACAATCATCAAAAATCATGAAATAAATTCATGGTAGAGATGTAAAAAGAATCTATTTTAATATTTTAATAGACCATTATATAATCTTAAAATTGCCATGATTAAACAAAAGATGGACACAAAATTCTGTCTATAACAAGCATAAAAATCTAATGGTAAGTTCAAAAATTTCATCAGAATATTTGATATAGAATATTCTAAGTGTGCATTTTGTAAATCCCTCATAGATCTGTAACTTAAGATTTAACATGGTTTGCTGTCCCCATAATTCAATATTATATAAAGTAATTACTGCAGCATGATTAATGGTTGTAATAAGTATGTAATTAAAATTATATGTGACAGCAATATCATCCATATATCAGATTGATCTGATTAAAATTTTGACTCCAAAACTTCTTTTAAAGTTAGATAATTTCTATAAAAATCTGCTATTCAAATATTTAAGATAATATCCTTCAGGTTCTTTTTTTTGATCTCCATTTTTTAATTGTTTTTATTGTAATTTATACTTTCCTCCTCTCCCATCCCTTTATCACCTCTCCCTTTCTACCCTCTCCCGTGAACCCCTTGCTCCCAATTTTCTCAGGAGATCTTGTCTTTTACACCTTCCTATGTAGATCTATGTATGTCTTTCTTAGGGTCCTCTTTGTTGTCTAGGTTCTCTGGGGGTTGTGGACTGTAGGCTGGTTTTTCTTTGCTTTATGTTTAAAAGCCACTTATGAGTGAGTACATATTATATTTGTCTTTCTGGCTCTGGGTTACCTTAGTCAGGATGTTTTTTTTTATTTTTCTTTTACTGATTTGTATTGAGCTCTACATTTTTCTTTGCTCAATGTGTTTTCTTTTTCTAGATCCATCTATTTGGCTGCAAATTTTAAATGTTATAATTCTTTGTACCACTGAATATTAATCCATTGTTTAAATGCATCACATTTTCTTTATCCATTCTTTAGTTGAGCAGCAGCTAGGTTGTTTCCAGGTTCTAAATGTTACAAATAATGCTGCCTTGAACATAGTTGAGCACATGTCCTTCTGGTATGAATAAGCTTCCTTGGGGTATATACCGTCCAGTGGTATTGCTAGGTCTTGAGGTGGATTGTTTCCTAATTTTCTGAGAAATAGCCATACTGATTTCCAAAGTGGCTGTACGAGTTTGCAATCCCACCAGCAATGGAGGAGCCTTTTCTTTATCTCACATACTCTCAAGCATAATCTGTCATCAGTGTTTTTGATCTTGGCCATTCTGACAGTAGTAAAATGGAATCTCAGAATTGTTTTGATTTGCATTTTTCTGCTGACTAAGGATGTTGAACATTTCCTTAAATATCTTTCAGTCATTTGAGATTCGTATGTTGAGAGTTCTCTGTTTAGGTCTCTACCCAATTTTTCATTGGATTGTATGTTCTTTTGAGTGACACATAGTAACGGAAATCAAGGGACAACAACAGCATGGAGATGTCTCAGAAAAACAGAGCAGACATCATTTTAATTAGGGTCTCCTCTCATTTATTTCCCACTGTTCTCATTTTTAGTTAGTAACACAATTTTAATTTTATTCAATAAATGAAAGTAGACTAAGCCTAAATAAAATATTTTCCCCTGCAAAACAATACATCATGTGACAACAGTAAGAGAAAAAAGACACAAGAGAAAATACCATATAGCTGGGGACACACACCCACTTGCCTTATCTTTAGCGAAAAAACATTTCTATCACCCAAATCTAAATTGCATTCTAAACAATGTCAGCCAACAGGATATTCGTCAATGTCAATTTTTACAATGCAAATGAAATTCCTTATACTGTTTATGGAGGAAATGAAAAGCAATATCATTATTTGAAAATTAAAAGGTAGAAATACTAAGTATAGAAATCAAATATTCTATTCAGTCCACACAGAGAAGTATGCAATATATCTTACTATAACAAAAATACACTATGACAGAAACATTATTTCTGTATGTTCAAAATATGATGCAAATATTATGTGATCATGTGTACTGATATAAAGTGATAAGTATATTCTTCTGTTTTCTTTGATTAATCAATTTCACAGGAAAAAAAATCTACTCAATTTATTCACTTGACCAAATTAACAAGATTTGTCCATAAAAGAGAGCAGACTATATGGTGTCCTTTTGGCAAGGCGCACTGTTAATCTTTGTCTTAAATTACTTTAAACGTAAGTTTAGAATGTTCTACTATGTCTGCGAATCTTACTACTTAAGTTTGAATATATAGCCTTTTATTTTATAGATAAGTTTAAACAAAGATCGTATTTAACTTTCAGCAAGATTGCTCAATGTATAAATGTGCATGTGGCCAATCCTCATAATCTTATTTCAGAGGTATAATAAAGAAATGATTCCTGGAAATTGTCTTCTCATTTCCACAAATGATTTTCACCATGGCACACTCGAGCATGATTATATATGCACATAAGTAGTAAATAAACTATTATTAATATGTATGTTATTGCTTATACATTGCATATTAAGATATACTATAATTATAATAACGTACAATTGTAATAAGTAATATTAAGTAATTGTGATATAATTATAATAGCATATAATTATAATAGTAAGATACTATTTTAGAGAAATTAGCACAGAAACACAAGATTGAAATCAAATTACAATACTTTACGGTAATCAATGTATTTAAATTATGTTCCATTTTGTTTAGATTATGAATATTTCACAGAGGAATATTCCACAACTTGTAAGTTGCCCATGCTCCTATAAAGAATCCTTCATCCACATTCTTGTAAAGAACCCTAATTAATCTCAGTGATTCTGTCCTACATAAAAATCATGCAGTAAATTTAATAATTTCTAATATGTTGCATTTGTAAGATGGTAAGTGGGAAGAATTAATTATAAACCCTCCAAACAAAGATGATGCAATTAAATTGATACCTAATTACTGTACATTATTCAAAAACGCAGAAAATAAAGAAATGGGAAGTCCTGGTGATATGGGATAACATAACCCAATTCACTAAAAAACTCGCACAGTTTATGCAAGGATGAAAAGGATTTGACAAAGTAGAGTCAGGGCAGATAACCATATGACTGGGAAAAGAACACATACAGATTCCGTAGGCTTCCTAAAGGTGAGATGACTCACTCCTGTCCAGTGAACTGAGATTCGGGGTGGGTAAAATGAGGTGGTGTAAAATGAGGTGGGTAACATAAGATTCAGGGTGGGTAACAAGAGGAAATTTTTTTTTTAAAGACAGGCATATTAACCTGTTTTTGTTAATCCTATAAACCTAAATGTGCATGTCTTTACTGCAAAGCACTCCTACCTTTGAGATTATGAAATACTACATTTAGTTATTCTTAAAGAACTAAATTTTGTTAAATCGGCAGTAATGCCATCATGTCTCTTACAGTAGCCCTGGTAGACAGAGTTTACAGACATTTCTGGGTTTTCTTCAGTTAACTGACTGACCTTCACTTCTCTGTTTTAAATTGTGAACTATTAAAAAACACTTAAAAATCTATTAGTTGCTATCATAATCAGCATCCCCACTCACAACTGAGGTTGTGTTTATCTTTGTTCTTCCTACAGGCTCTACTAAAACAATGTTTTAAAGGCTCTCAAATAGTCACAATAGCTTATTTTGCCCTCCATTTATATTATCTCTTCCCTGACACTTTGGAGATCAATGTTTGGAGACAAACTCAGAGCCTTCAACATACTATATAACCACACTACCCCCGAGTTCTAGATCCTTTCAAATAACTCTGTACAGCAGTGGCAAGTCTTAGAATATATTCAAATGAAATCATGTACACTATTGATAGTATTTTTTTCAGAAGGTATTGTAAAAAATGCATCGATTAAAGCTTTTCTTTGGAGATAGTCTTCTGTTGTAATTAATACTAATATAAGGAATTAAAATAACCATTTAAAATAAGAAGTGTATCCAAGGCCTGCACATTGGTTAAACGTTGGGTGAACCTTTTCAGAAATACCTTACAAATTTCAGTCATTTTTCCATTCTATATGTACATATACATTAACTCACTCAGCTATATTAGGTATGGTATTGCTTGTATAATTAATATATTAGCACAATTTTTATACCAATAAACATATGTATAAAAAACAGCTATAAATAAGACTGCCAGCATTTAGTTGGACAATGTTTTTTGGTAAAGTGAAGAAAAGGAGGGTCACAAGACCCACAAAGATTGGATATCAGAAGTATCTAGAACAGACGGAGGAAAAATGAATCTCCCTTGAAGTTTTAGGAGTTCAAGAATCAAGAAGAAGGACCATAAGAGGGACACATGAATTGCCCTGGGAAGATTAAATAGATGCGATCTCTAGGTAAACCGGGGTAGTGGAGCAATAAAGGGTAGAGGAGGAAAGATGAGAACATGAGGGAACGGCAAAATAGAATTGGGAGAGGGATGGAGTAGGAGACCATTGTAGCAGATATCATGATAGTGGAAGCCATTATGGGTTTAGGGCTAAACATGGGGCTATGGTAGATTCCAGGAATTCATAAGGAAAACCCTAGCTAAGACTCCTAACAATTGTGGAGAGGATGTCTAGACTGGCCTTCCCCTTTGATCAGATTGGTGACTACCCTAACTGTCATCGCAGAACCTTTATTCAGTAACTAATGGAAGCAGATGTAGAGAACCATAACCAAGAACCAGGCCAAACTATGGGAGTCTGGTCAAAGAGAGGAAGGAGGAATTATATTAGAAAGGAAGTGTCAAGATCATGATGGGAAATCAACAGAGACAGTAGACCTGAACTCATGGGAGCTCACAAAACTCGAGACTGACAGCTAGGGAGCCTGTATGGGACTGAACTAGACCCAGTACATGTGGGCAACAGTTGTGTAGCCTGGTCTGTTGGTGGGGCCACTGGCAATGGGATCTATCACTGGCTCATGAGCTGGCTTTTTGGAACCACTTCCATATGGTGGCATGCCTTGATGCAGGGGGAGGGGCTTGGTTTTGCTTCAACTGAATTTGGCAGACCTTATTGACTCCCCATTAGAGGTCTTATCCTTTCTGTGGAGTGGATGGGGAATGGGTTGGGAGTAGGGACAGGGGAGAAGGAGTAAGGAGGAAAAAAACTGTGGTTGGTATGTAAAATGAATTTAAAAAGAACCCAATTGTTTAAAGGGAGAAAAAGGTATTTTATCACTGTAGAGTAATTTAGAAAATAAATTTTCTTTAATTTTGCAATTATATATATTTTCTTGCATTTCATTTTATCTCAGGAAGTTCTATATATTAGGACAAGAACAATTTCCTCACTTTAAAGTGGAAAGCTAACTATATTCTAAGAAGCAAATTCAGTAGTAGGAGGAAGAGGAAGCATTCTTCACACATAATCTACTTATGAATTAACAGAACATGCTGGCAGCTTGAGGAAATTAAACCCGAAAAAAAAATCTACCCTGCTGCAGTTTAATGGTTTTATAAACTTGCTAATTGCAAGGGTTACTGCTTAAAATGATCTACAAATCCAATACTTCCTGATTCTGAGAATGGCGCAGACAGAACCAGAGCAAAATCTCCTTTTTACTTGCTTAGTACAATTTGATTTCTATTGATGGTTCTAGACAGAGGTCCCGCACAAACAATGGAAACCCTTCTAATGTTGCCACCTGCAGAAGCTTCCACTTCTCGCAGCATTTCTGCATTCAGGCTACAACTTCGTACTCCCATAAATATTCATGCACAGTTATCTTATTTCACTTCAAAGCAAAGTACCCTATCCAAAGCAGCATTGTAAGAGTGTTGTTACAGGGACACACACAGGGATCTTCACTCCATTCTCAGTATGTTTCCTAGTTCCCTCTCAGAGAAGCAGCAGAATCTTTTTTGACTTCCTTTTAGGTAACGAAAGGGTTATGTTCTAAGAGACAGGAAGTGCAATTGCAACATATCACTCATGTTCTGAATTATGCTGTGTTTAAATGTGATTATACAGTATCCTTTTTGATATCATAGAAGCAGAAATTCATGCTTCTGAAGGAGCACAATAATTGTGAATACTTGTAAAGCAAAACAATCAGAAATAATGATGATCCTAAAAGACTGGAGAAATAACTCAGTATATTGAGTGCTAACTGTGCAATCCCAAGGACCTGAGTTTGGATTCCAACACCTGTATAAAAGTCACGAGCTTCTGTACATGTCTATAACAATAGCAAAAAGTGAGGACCTACACACAGCCCTGCGCAGAGACTTTCTACCCAGCCAGTCTAGAAAAATGGCAAGTTCATAACCAATGATAGATCATGATTCAGAAGTTAAGGGTGAGCACAATAGCAAACACCTAATCAAACAGTCCCTATGTATAATTCCACATGCACACAATGTTTCTTTTCTCTCTCATTATAAGCAAAAATTTTCTTGTACCCTGAAATGGCCATAGGTGGTACTTCCAGGTATAATGTGCATAAAATTGTAAGTGTTGGGAGATGATGATGTTTAATCTTGCTTGTCAACTTGACTACACCAGAAATCACCCAAAACACGAGCTGCTTGGAACTCCCATGAGAATTTTCGTAACCAGATTGTATTTAACTGGAAGACCCTTCCAAAATCTGATCACACCTTCCAGTGTCAGTTCATTTAAAAGAATAAGTAGGAAAGAAACTGCTTTCATTGTTTGTTGTTATTGTTCTGGCTAGCCTTCACTCTCACTAGCAAGTTTGTCTATCCTATTGTAGTTGACATAAAACCCAACTGCTTCAGAATTTCACCATAGACTGGAAACCAACAGTTCTCTAGGGGAATCCTCTAGGGCTTCAGCACCAGGCTGAAACTTCAGGAACAGCTAGCCTCGTGGGCTAAGGAGCTAAGAGATTCTTGGCGTTTCTGTCATAAGACAGTCATGTTGGATAACCTGGAACACAGCCTGCATGCTAGTCTAATAAACTGTGTGAGGGGCATTTGTGTTTGTGTGTGTGTGTTCTTTTAGTTCCGTTCCTTTAGTGAACTCTAATATGAGGAAGTAACACATAAGTTCTGTGATTCGTGAAACACTTACATGCACAAATTCCACATATGTTACATATCTGTCCTTTAACCAAATCAAACAAACTAAATTTGCCTCTGAGCATGTTGTTTTCTGATTGAAAATGACAGAAAAGTCCTTGCATTACCTATCCTAATAGGTAATGTGAGCGAAGTAAAACTTGGGGGAAAAAAAGGTTTACAATAAGAAAGCCTGTGATATTTGCCAGGTTTCAGCACTGATAGCAACAAACATTTGGATGTTAACTTAAGGGAAATTGAAGCTTATTTAACTGACCAGGTCACAGGTCAGTGTTGACTCTGTCATCCACATGGATCCAAAGCCTGTACTATATACTTAACTTGCCTTTAAGCTTGAAACTGGTTTCTTTCCGTGACTAAGACTTGGTTATCATCATTTTCAACTGTTGTCTTCTCCAACAAAACTGTTTTCACTGTGTAAATCCTTTTTGAAAGAAAAGATAGATTACTAAAAATACCACCATCAGGCCTTATCTCCCGACAGGACCCAGCAGCAATGATTCCTTTGTCTATGTATGTCACTCAGCTGTGGTTGGTTTTGATTCATTAGTTCTGAAGTGAAGCTTACGTTAGAAATAAAAAGGTGAAAAGAAAGAATAAAAGATGTAGGGTGTTAAATATGTTGAAGAGAAATCTGAAGCAAAGCGAAGTTAGGCCTGATGTGTGCTTTCTCCTGTGCACTTCTCCTGGGCGCTTGTGGAGGGCTGCCAGGTGGGACTTCAGTCTAGTTATTGCAGCAGAGCTGCATCTTGTTTAAACAGTTCAGCGAGAGTTTTGTGGGGTGTCTTTTCATAATACCCACCACATCCTCTACCACTTCCCAGTTCTACGCCTTTCTCTATCTAGCCAACTTTGTGCCCTCTTTTCTAATTTTAATTTCTTAAATTTATTTATATGTTCATCGAGTCCAATTTGTGTTGCCCATATACTTGTATGTGTAGATGATCCAGCAGTTTTGTAGACTTTGGGAGTTTTTACTCTTAAAGAAAACTGAGTCTCCCCCTTCTAGCAGCTATCAATGCCAATATCTCCTTGCACAGGAGTGAGACTTGTTCATACCTTTTCAGGGCGTGCTGAACATTTAATGAGCAGATACTGGCTTCATTCCAGAGTTCCCTACAGTGTATGGCTCTTCATGCTACAGTCCTGCAGGGTATTTTTTAAATTAGTTATTATATTATTATATGCCAGCCTCCTTATTTTCTCCTCATTGATTGTAACTTATCAAAGAAACTTTCTAGGGAAGTAGGGCTAGAGATCCTATAGAAGATATACTTTGAAGGGTTTGTGACATCAAGTCAAATTGTACTATTTTTATAAATTTTTTTAACATGTAGCCAGCCCCATAAATCAGCCATCACAAGGATTATGGAGAGCTATAACAGGAAGCTTAAACCAGAGTTGAAGAACTCTAAGGTATCCAGGAAGGATGGGCTGTGATGGCTCAGTACACCAAATGAGGCAAAAACAACAGGAGGTTCCAGTTGCATTCCTGAGTGTGGACACTTGCTTTATACAAGCATGGGTCTCTGAAATTCCCCACTGACCTACTTAGTTTCATTTAATATTCATCACAAACCCTCTGTACCCTAATAGTCAAATTAAAGGTATTTTAGCTAACTTGTTCAAAGTCATAACTCACAAAAAGAGGCAACATGGTTACATAATTTAAACCACAACCCTAGCATGGATCCTTACATTGATATTAAGGAATCTTTGTTTTTCATCAGGGAGAAGAATCAAGATGGAATCTGGTGGAACATTTCTTTAGGAAAAGCTTAACTTTTTACAGCACCAGATTCAATGCAAAGCCAGAAGGAAAAAGGCGGGCTCTAGGGACCCAGAAGTATTTTCTTGTCAGCTAACAAAGGTGATGAAGTAGAAGAAAGGACAAGAAGGATGCCAACTCATCACAGTGCATTGAGGACCTCAGGGTGAGGGTCCAGCCACATGGTTGGTTAGATCAGCAGAAAGACTGTAAGAGAGTGAATGAGTAAACCAGAGGGTTTGAACCAAAATGAGAATTTCATAAGGGTCTATGTGAAACCTTTGAAGCAGATTGTAGGGTCTTGTCACGCTTGCAAGTGCTTTCTGATAACATCACCTTCTAGAACAGCAGTTTGATTCAGGTGGTAGATCTGAAACATAGCATCTTCATTTCTGTGATTCTAGGCTTAGAGTAACTTACTTTAAAATAAAATAAAGCCCGTATGGTTTACATGGATTTTTATTATTTGTAATTAAAACCAGAAAGACATGTTATATGCAAAAACTGACACATAACAATGAATTTTAAAATATAATAACTTCATGTAACATTTTCCAAAAGGACAAACATATCGATGTTTAGGTTTTTGGATTTCTACAATGAAAAATTAAAGAAATAAAATGGTTGATTTCTTGTTAACTGTTCTTGTGGTATACACATATTCATGTTTCATTGTCTACTTTGCAAATTACATATTTTATATGGTAAATTATAATTTATATATGTATCATTTGCAATGTATGCAAAGTATACAGAAAATGTAAATATTTATCACAAGAATAATGTATAATTACACACATTGAATATAATTAAAATACATATAGTATATATAGTATATGATGTATTATTACACAATATGTTATAATATATAATATGTGAATTGGATACAATATAGAGTAATAAAATAAATTATATGTTATTAATTATATAATGCATTATATTATTGCTTACATAAATTTATGATTATGTGTGTGAATTATATGCATATTTTAGCAATATATATATTTATGTGTGGTATATTATAATGTATTAAATATTATATAAATATAATATGCAATAATTACATATAATTTACAATATATATATATACGTGTGTGTGTGTGTGTGTGTTAACAAGTGTGCAAAGTAGACAATAAAATGTAAAACAATTTAACCAAACACTTTAGGCATTGACAAGCTGTTTTTTAGGTAGACCATTGCTGAAGTGACAGTTTCATACTATGTCAAGTTAGTTATTCCTGTTTATGTCATTTCAAGAAACCTTTTTCAAAAATACTACATATTGGTGTGATAAAGATCAGTCAGTGTTTACCACAGCACTGACTGTTACAGCTACACATTCCTTCAGCATCATAAAACCACCTCCTATTCCCTACTTAAAGATACAAACATATCACTTGACATGTGCAGATATTCTACCCCATGATTCTAATGTAGGCATGATTAAAGAGACACAGAGACTATAATTTTACTGAAAATTATTTTCTCTAGAATTTCAAGTCAAAGCTAATTTGTAATTGCCTCCTAGGAAATGACACTATCCTTCCTGCTATGATCAATGGTTTTTAGATTCCTAGCCTTGTCTGTTTGGGTGCTCACCTTCCTGGACTTGGGGGGGGGACAGGGAGGATCTTGGACTTCTCATAGGGTAGGGAACCCTGACTTCTCTTTGGCCTGGATAAGGAGGGGGAGGGGGAGGGGGGGAGGGGAGGGGAGGGAAGTGGGAGGAGGTGGAAATTTTTAATAAAAAATGTAAAAATAAAATAAAACCATCAGCTCCTGAGCCATTTGTGCCTTCACTAGACAGCTGATCAAAGTCGGGAAGGTTACTGGTAAAATGTACACAATAGGGAAAAAACCACATTAGCTTAGATGAAGATTATTTGACTTAATAATTGTAAACTGTCAAGAACCCTTGTGAGGCAAACTCTTACTGTCAACTTGACTGCACATCTGGAAATGATTGTGAGAATGTTTCTAGAGAGGCTGAACCAAGGAGAGAAGGCACAATGTGATTGCAAGCCTCGCTATCCTATGGGGCAGCTGACTGAATAAAAGATGTAAAGGAGAAATATGAGTGGGAGCATTCACTTTCTGAGCGTCTTCGTTCTTGACAGGACACTATCAGTCATTGCTCACTTAGTCTCATGACCACCCAGGCCTTCCTGCTTTGTAATATGTGTTTTCTCAATTGTGACCCAAAATAAACCCTTCCTCCCTTTTGCCACATACAATGAGAACAATTATAGGACATGCATTACCCCACCAAAATAAAGTTGGCTTTGAAATCTTCCTGTAAAAAATGACATAGGAACTAATATTCATTTATTGATTTGGAAGACTGAAAGCAAATGGGCTTTATCAAATGCTTTAAGGATGGGAGAAACTACCTATGGTGATCGATGTGCAATGTGGTAATTCCTTAAAGCATTGTGTTCTGAGTTTAACATAGGTGAATCCTACCATTGTTTGCTCAATTCCTGCCCTATCACCCCAGCAACTTAATGTGCTCTCCTTTTCATTTTAAACCTGATGGGTTCACATGGTGCTGCCCATAGCAGTATGAATGTGTGTACACCTACTAGAGCGTGCATACCAGCTCAGTGCCCCCATCTCTAAAGTAAATTTATAATGCCTCCCCTTGCTGACACTGATTGTCAATAGCTTCTCAGCTAGGGTTAGGACTCCATGACCCCCACCCCACCCAATCCTTGCAGGGGTTTTGATGACTGAATCTTGGGCAGGGCTTATGCATACAGTAGTAGCTGCCATGAGTTCATGTGTGCAGAGATCCTATTATATCCATCAAATCATGCTCCACAACAGACTCAACTCTTATAAGATTTAAAGGATAGGAAATAAGGAATATTGTATGCTTATGGTATTCAGACCACAGGTCGAAATGAGTTTTACTATTTGAGCAAAGCACACGCTCTACTACCCAAAAATATTAACAGTCTAGACACTCACAGAAAGCAGCTGCCAATCTGTGGTCAAACTGGAGGATACATGGAGACAAACTGTTATTAGTGCTGCTGGTGTCAATGTTTGCTATTGAGAGCCATTCTGAAATCGATTCTTCTGAGTGTTTGCCAACTACTCAACACACTGTGTGACAAGTTGAATATCACAATGCCTCTACTGTGGCTATTTGAAGTTTTAATGTTTTAAAATTGAATAGCCTGTCGCTGCTACTGAAGGGGCCAATAACTATGAAAGCTGCTATTGAGTCACATACTCAAGGGCCATAATAACTGTTACATGTCTTAGATTTTTTTTTACAGCAGCTGTTTCTTTAAAAAAAAAATCAATCTCTGATTTTTTTTCTTATAAAAACAACCAGGTGGGTCATATCCATGCTTTCAGTAACCACGTCTCCAGTACAGATTGAGAATATCTTATTAAGCAAGCGACTTTCCACATTACTAAAGACAAGTGTGCGATTTTTACAATAAAGTAACAGCGGTCTAAAAGAATTCTACTTACTTTGTCGCCACAAAAATTAAGTGTGAAAACTGAATAAAATCAAGCAACAAAGAGACAATAGATTGAATGATATGCAGGAATGCGCTATGTTTTCATCTACTGGTGCAGATGAAAGGACATATTGAAAATATATGTACCTCTGAAGATTTTATTTTACATGAAAAGCACCCAGTTCCGGCATTCCTGGTAGGTACCTCAGTATCATTTCTCTTCCTGTGTTTTCTTTTTGACTCCTATTTTATACTTATTCACTTATTATTAAAGTTTAAACTTGTTCTGATATATGCTACATCTTGGCATCAGCATTCCAGTTGAGTTAGTGTGAGGAAAGCAAAAGAGCTGAAACAAATATATTTTCAGATAACAAAAAACGTGAGGGCAACAGATTTTATCAGTTTGTATATTTGTTTTTCATAGATATCTATGTAATTAAACATGCTCTTTCATTTATTGCATCCAAACTAAACTGTGGTATCAATAAATTCTCATAATTTTAGTGCTCTACTTAAACTTGTATTTTTAATGTTAGAAATATATTCTTAATTTAAATTGTAGTCATTACTGCAATTCAAAATTGCTAAATTCTGCAAAAAAACCTGTAGTATTTGGGTTTATTTTCACTTTATGGTCAATTTTCCTTATATTATTTTTAAGGTAAATTCAACATAGTGCAGAAGAATCCTGGACCATTCAACACACTGATAAAAACAAACAAAAACCAAATAACGCTGACCTTCCAGATAAAATAAATGGCACATGAGATTGAACCGCTGGGACAGTCAACTCAAAAATATTCTTTCATTCTAAGGCACTGGTGGACAGACTGAGATAAGAGAAAGAAGACATTTTGAAACAATGTAACTTGTTTCAATTTTCTTTTTAGATAATACTAATACCATCCTATCCAGTGCTGGCTAGTTTTATGTCAACATAGGCAAGCTAGAGTTATCAAGGAAGAGGGAACTGTAATTGAGAAAATTGCCACTGTAAATTTAGGCTATAGGCAAGCTTATGGGGTGTATTCTAATTAGTGATTAATGCGGAAGGGCCTATCCCATTGTGGTCGGTTCCATCTCTGGGCATGTGGTCCTGGTTCTATAGAAAAGCAGAGCAGCCCATGAAGATCAAGTCAGGAAGCCACACCCCTTTACGGTCAATGCATCATCCCCTACTTCAGGGTTTCTGACAGGTTGAGTTCGGCCTTAGCTTCTCTCAGTGGACTGTGATAACGATAAAGCAAAATAAATCTTTTTCTCCCCAAATTGGTTTCGGTCATGGTGTTTCATCTTAGCAATAGTAACCCTAACTAAAGCAGATCCTCTATTGAGTAACAATAATAAGAAAACAAAGAGGTTATGAACTAGAAGAATGGGAAGGGTTGGAGGGACTGTACCTGAGAGAGGGTAAGGAGTCTTAAAAGTAATATAATTCTATTTCACTCGAAAACACATTTAAAAACAAAATAAGATAAAAATAATCCTTTATAAAAAGACCCTTTGTTGAAATGTCTGTGTCTGCTCTAGGCCCATCTTTTTATTTCGAATTCATCCTCCTTGAAGACATAAATTAATTAAAAGTAGACTTCTTATATTTCTATTTATATTTCTTTGATCAATTAAATGGCAAGCACTTTTGCAAAATTACCTACTATGTAGAGAGAATTAGCCAAAGGGTCAATTTGACCTCAGGAGGTTTTAAGGAAGAAAGTGAGATCACAATTACATGCTTTAAAGCAACTGTGACCTTGAAGAGGGCCCAGAGTATACAGAAGATACAGGAAAACAGGAAAGAGTTTGAGAAGACAAAGCAATAACTCAAGTCTAATTAAAGCAGACGTAATATTGCCTGCCTTTTATTTCTTAAAATTTGACCTAAATTCTTACAAAGAGAGTACATGCCATCAGACACCAGAGTATATTTTATAGCACATTGTAGGCACAAAACCACATTATGATGACATTATTAGGACATCCATTATATGTCTGCTAGAGCTATAGACTAGGAAGATTATAGAACTTGTCTTGGTAGACACATGATGGAAGGACCAAGGAAGGAAGTCTTTAATCCTAATGAATTAGCATAGTATTAAGGCTATGCAGCCTGTATCATATTCAGAGCTTAACTTGGCCACTTCTGCTGCATGACTTTAGACAAGTCACTGAGTGTATGTGTTCTCTGGCTTCCTTCTGAGTAAAATGTTCCTAATAGTAACGGGCAATATTTATAGGGACAGTTGCAAAGTCAGAACAGTAATTAACTTCTCAAAAAATTTATGGCAATCATTCTACACATTATCAGAACAGATACACCAATATAGATAGATAGTGTGGATGATCCACATTAAAAATTATCAAAGAGCAAAAAAAAATTCTTTTTAAAAAAATTAAATGAGAAGGGAATTAAGAAAATACCAGTCTATGACTTATATAGCCAATGCTACTAGGCACTCTAGACTACAGTTATTGTCCTTTCTTCTGTGGATACTGACCACTGTTGAGTTTAACAAATGTCACATTATTGATTAACAAAGCAAAAACTCAAAACAAAAATTGTGGAGAACATTTCAACATCCACAGTGACTTTGTAATACTCAGTACCCACCTAGAGAGAAATATGAAGCCTAGAGAGAAACATTTGTGCAAACACAGTGGTAGAACCAATAGACCTCAAAGACTAGGAGTGCTGAGTTAGAGAAAATACCATTTTGGAAATACTTTCTAGATTAGAAGCTTCTAATCCTATTGTAGAGAATCAGTACAAGGAATATAAAGTTTGATCAGTATCATGTCAACATATTGCACCCTTTAGAATCTCTTCAGGAAAGAGTATATGAGATGAGATCAATTAACATCAATCTCCCCCTGCAAATATTTAGGGATCATGGAATAAAGAGAAAGATACAAGAGATGTGAAAACAAGAATAGAAGTAGAAAAGTGTTATAAGACATGGATCTTCCCTTTCAAATTGGGGCTGATGGAACTGAAATTAAATGGCATGCAAGCATCCACGGAAGCTCTCTCCCACTTTGATGACATTTAGGAAATGAGATTAGCTACTAGGACACCATGAGTAAGAACCCTGCTAATGACACTTTCTGCTTCATGATTGCAAATTGGTAATTAAATGTTTTAGTCAATCCTGGGTAAGTTTGCAAGCACAAATGTTTTCATATATTTCCTGGACTCTGACTTGGATGAAACATGATAATATGCCAGGTAGTAGTAGTAGTACATACCTTCAGCCCCAGCACTGAGAGGCAGAAGCACACAGATCTCTGTGAGTTCAAGGTCATCATGATTTATTTTTGAATTTTATTGAGCTCTACATTTTCCTCTTCTCCCCACCCTGCCTCTCCTCCCCTTCAACTCTCTCCTAAGGTCCCCATGCTCCCAATTTACTCAGGAGATATTGTCTTTTTCTACTTCCAATGTAGATTAGAAATATGTATGTCTCTCCTAGGGTTCTCATTTTTGTCTAGGTTCTCAGGGATTGTGGTTTGTGGGCTGGTTTTCTTTAAAACCACTCATAAGTGAGTATATGTGATACTTGTCTTTCTTGGTCTGGGTTACCTCACTCAAAATGATGCTTTCTTGCTCTATCTATTTGCCTGCAAAATTCAAGATGTCATTATTTTATCTGCTGTGTAGTACTCCATTGTGTAAATGTATCACATTTTCCTTATCCATTTAGGTTGTTTCCAGGTTCTGAACATGACAAACAATGCTGCTACAAACATAGGTGAGCACATGTCCTTGTGGCACGATTGAGAATCTTTTGGATATATACTCAAAAGTTGTATTACTGGGTCTTCAGGAAGGTTGTTTCCTAATTTTCTGAGAAGTCGTCACACTGATATCCGAAGATATCACTTTGCACTCCCAGATATAAATCTACATACCTTGAAACAACAGACTTTTGACAAAGATGCAAAAAAAATCAAAGAAAAAAAGCATATTTAACAAATGTCATAACTTGATATTAACATTCAGAAGAATGAAATAGACCCATATCTATCACCATGCATAAAACTCAAGTCCAAATGGATCAAAGACCTCAACATAAAGCCAGCCACACTGAATCTTAATAGAAGAGAAAGTGGGAAGTACACTTGAATGCATTGGCACAGGAGACCACTTCTTAAATATAACATCAGCAACACAGACACTGAGAGGAACAATTAATAAATGGGACCTCCTGGAACTGTAAAGCTTCTGTAAAGCAAGGGACATGGTCAATAAGAGAAAATGACAGGCTACAGAATGGGAAAAGATCTTCACTAACCCCACATTGGACAGAGGTCTGTCTGATCTCCAAAATATACAAAGAACTCAAGAAATTGGTCATCAAAAGAACAATAATCCAATTCAAAAAATGGAGTACAGACCTAAGCAGAGAACTTCCAACAGAGGAATCTAAAATGGCTGAAAGACACTTAAGGAAATGCTCAACATCCTTAGTCATCAAAGAAATGCAAATCCAAGCAACTCTGAGAATCCATCTTACACCTGTAAGAATGGCCAACATGAAAAATGCTGATATCAACTTATGCTGAAGAGGTTGTATGGTAATGGGAACACTCCTGCATTGCTGGTTAGAGTGCCTGATTTATACAGTGAGTTCCAGCATGATAGCCAGTCTACACACATAAAACCTGCCCTCAAAATTCTAAAAAAAAAAAAAAGAAACCAAACATAATAATGTAACTTCCCCAGAAACATCGAAGTTGTTCAGTAAGAGTACAATCTTTTTTCACAACAGACAACAATCAGTTTGTAATATTTAGTCCTCCCTTGTATATATAAAAACATTAGCACATATGTGCTGAGGTTGCCATTTTAGATATCTAAACAACAATTAACCTCACAATACATATATAGCAATCTTTCTAAGACTTAACAAAACAGAGACATAGAGTTCATGATCCAGATTGAAATTTTGTCTATTTTAAAGATCTATTTAACTCTGTCTCTCTGTCTCTGTCTCTGTCTCTGTCTCTCTCTCTCTCTCTCTCTCTCTGTGTGTGTGTGTGTGTGTTTGTGTGAACCCTAACAAATAACCCAGGGGATTTGGATTTAGATAGTTGTATATAGTACGAGCTGCGTCCTAAAAACAACTGGGCTACTGAGAAATAGCAGTGCACGCTCTTAAGCACAGAACCGCCTGTCTGGCCCTCCCATTATTTTAGACAATGTTCCACAGATCACTGTCATGAAAACTGAGTGTTTTCAACCTTAGGCTGGAAACCTTCAGTACTGTGATTCTGAAGCACTTAGAAGACATAGTGAGTTCTCCTTCATCTCAGCTCTCTAAACCATGTCACAGCAATGATACAGGAAGTATTTGGTGGGAACACTTCTTTTAGAAATTAGTGTTCTAATTAACTTAAAGATAAAGAAGCAAGAGTTAAAGTATAGCTCCTCCTTCACAGCATGGCTACTAGACAGCTTCATTATGTTGTACTCTTTCTAACTTGGGCATAGAAACAGGGTTGTTTATTTTACCACCAAAACAATGCTCCTATGACTGGTACGCTCTGTGCTTAGTTTGAGGGCAAGCACTGTGGAAATCCTGCTTTGCTTTTTCCTCTTGGCTATTCTTCCTGTGAGAAAACTGAGCCAAGACTAAATGGTGAGAAGTAAAGGATGGTGTCTGTTTTAGTTAGGATTTCTCTTACTGTGAAGAGACACTATGACCATGGTAACTCTTTTATTCACTCACTCATTCATCCATTCACTCATTTTCATTCCATTATACATTCCACACAGTTTTCCCTCTGACCACTATTCCCCTTCCCTTTGCCTCTCCTCTAGCTCAATGCCATCCACTCCTCCCAATGGTTAGGATTCAACAAAGTCTGGCACATTAAGATGGTGCGGGACTACTCTCCAACCCCTGCGTTAAGGATGAGCATGGCACCCCACCATAGGAAATTGACTCCAATAAGCTAGTTTATACACGAGGAATAAATCTTGTTCCTGGAGAACAAGAAGCTTCACCGCCAAGTCTCCCACAGATGGAGGTCCTAGTTTGGTTCCATAGAGACTCCACAGCTGTCAGTCTAGAGTTCATGAGATTCTGTGAGCTTAGCTCAGGTCTCTCTGTAGATTTCTCATCATGATCTTGACCTCCCTTGCCACTCTATGAAGAAAAACATTTATTTGGGGTGGTTTGCCGGTTTGCCTACAGTTTAGAGGTTCAGTTCATTATCATCAAGGTGGGATATGGTGGTGGTCAGGCAGACATGGTGCTGGAGAATGAACTGAGTCCTACATCCTGAGTAGCAGGCAACAGGAAGTTTGTGTCACTGGAAGTGGCTTCAGCATATATAAGACATTAAAGTCAGCATCCACAGTGAATCACTTCCTCCAACATGACTACACCTACTCTAACAAGGCCACACTTCCTAACAGTGTTATTTCCTTTGTGATCATTTTTTTTTCAAACAACCACAGTAGCTTAACTCACTCTCTCAAAAGTCTGTCACCAACAGGCATTACCAGAAAACAGATACTTAGAACTAACAAAAAAAAAATAGCTGTGAAAAGGAAATTGATATTCCCTATAAAATCACTTAATAATTCCTATATAGTAACAGAAAATGTGATAACTCATATATTAAGTAAATACAATTTCAGCCATTCCAGTTACCATGAAATGTTGATGGTCTTCCAAGCTACTCTTCTCAGAATTGACAAATACGTTACATCTTGAAGGAGAAAGATTTATGAAAAGTATTGCCAAAATAATGATCTGCAGATAGGAATAAATAAAAGCCTTGATTTACCTTACCCAGTGCTTATAGGTCTTTGCCCAAATTCACAGGGCTAAAGATAATCATAATATATCTGTTCAAGTGTAAGTATGTATATCCTATATACACTGCTCCCTGTATCCTCATCATACACAAATAAAAATTCAAATTAGTAGACTAAAAAAACAATAAAAACATGCTGAACAAATTTCAAGTCAGACTCTGCTAGTGAAATGCATAATTCATAATATGAAAAGCAAGATAACCAGAGTTCATTAAGTTCCTTCTTTGTATCAGGCATTGTAGGAGACATGTTACAAACATTAATTTTCTGCTCACAATAATTTTATGATGTTTATAAATATAGGAGTAATTGATTTAGGAGTAAACAAGACTAATAAACTCCATAGATACAAAAGTGTGAACTGCCATGGCTGGGATAACAGTCTGCTTTTTTTGAGCCTAAAGTTAATGCTTTAGTGTTTTACTTTTTAACACATTTTTACTTTATATCATGTTTTTTGATTGGTTTGTGAGGGGTTGTACCAGACTCCACATATACGCCCTGACCTAAACCATATGCTTGGACACAGTTACCCAAATTGACATAATCATTTTCATGATTATGAGGGGAGCTGTTATTTTCATTCCATACAGCATTCTGTATCCCTCATCTAGAAAGATCCATGTGCTCCCTTCCTCTATTCCTAACCTTCTGGGTCTATGGGTTGTAGCTTGGTTATTATTTACTTAATGAATATTATCTATATTTAAACTACTACATACTATATTTATCTCTTTGGGTCTGAGTTATACTACTTAGGATGATTTTTTCTATTTCTATTAATTTGTCTGCAAATTTTAGGATATCATTGCTTTTAACAACTGAGTAATATTCCATTGTACAAATATACAATATTTCCTTTATTCATTCTTCTGTTGATAGGCATGTAAGCTATTTCCAATTTCTGACTATTATGATTAGAGCAACAAGGAGCATATTTAAGTAAGTCTTCTTGTGATAGGATGAAACATCCTTTGGGTATATTTCGAAGAGTGGTACAGTTGGATATTGTGTGGTTCTGTACCCACATTTCTGAGGAACTACCACACTGATTTTCCTAATGTCTGTACAAGTTTGCATTTCCCACCAGAAATGCTTGAGTGTTCCTATTATTCCACAACCTTACCAGTGTGAGCAGTCACTTGTGTTATTGATCTTAGACACTCTGACAGGAGTAAGTAGTTTTGCTGAAGACAATACCCACATGTCTCATTGATCATGGAGAGATTGAGCTGATGTATACATAGAACCTGTATCCTATGTTCCAGTGTCTTGGAAGCAGGAAGTTATACTGCAGTCTACCAAAAGAGAAGTGTATACATAAACCTAGCCAAAATCCTTTGATCTATACTCTTCCCTGCCTGCCAGGTATGGTGACAATAAGCTTATGTTAGTAACCAATTAACGTTTTATTTGACCTAAAGCCTACTTCATGAGATGGAACCCAAACCCAACACTACTTGTATAACCAAGGACCAGAGACTAGATAATCCAGGGACCTAAGGTAAAATCAAATATTAATTGTTTAAAAGAAAAATAAGTAACAATAAAATGACTCCTAGTGATATTCTGTTATACTCAGGTCAGTGTCTTGTTCAGCCTTCATCAGAAAAACTCCTTTCTGAAGAAGATGGTAACTGATAAAGAAAACCACAGCCAGACATTACACACACACACACACACACACACACACACACACACACACACACACACAGAGAGAGAGAGAGAGAGAGAGAGAGAGAGAGAGAGAGAGAGAGAGAGACTTTGGGACATTCATTTCTAAATGAGATGTCTCCATCAGTTTCCCCCAAGAGCTCAGGAAATTCCCCCAAAAAAGATAAAACGTAAAGAATTTAAGAGCCAGAGGGCATCATGGACACCAGAAGAGCAAGAACAAAGAAATCAATGACAAAAAAAAGAGCCCTTATAAACTCCAAGAAACTGAAGCAACAAGTTCCCAGCCTACACAAGGCTATCCCAGGTCCTCTGTGTATATATTATGTCTGTCAGTTAGGTGATATTTTGCAGCTCCTTAGTAAGTGAACAAATAGGTCTTTGGTTCTTGTTTCTTCTCTTGGGATTCTTTTCTTTCTGCTACCTTGTTCAACTTCAATGTAGTGGTTTTGTTTTGTCTTACCATACTTTATCTTGTTATGTTTGAATGCTATCTCTTAGAAGCTTGCGCCCTACATACACACACCTCTTTGTTATTTGTTTGAAACAGGACATATCGGTATAGCTCTTACTGTCCTGGCACTTTCTCAGGGATCCACTTGACTCTGCCTTCGAAGTGCTGAGATTAAAGTTGTGTGTCACCACTACCCAACTAGCCTGTCCTTTTCTAATAAGAGACAGAAAGAGAGTAGACATAAATGTGAGGGGAAGTAGGGAGAAAATTTGAGGAGTACAGGGAGGGGAAACTGTTGATGGAATATAGTTCACAGGAAAAGAATCTATTTTTAATAAAGTGGAAAATTATATATAAATAAATATTTTATACCATGAAGTAGTTTAGATTTCAAAAACCACACAGTTATTCCCATTCAAACCCATACGTACTTTGACTATTTTAACTAGGAAAGAGTAAAAAAGAAAAAGAGTAGACAAGTGGTAACTGGCCACCAATTAATTTTTTAAAATAAAATAATTTGACACTGTTTCTCTACGTGTCTGCTCTAAGCAACTATAGGGAAATTCCATCCTCCTGATGTAAATGAAGTCTATAATTCTTCTTTCCACAGTCCTTACTGCCTGCCTTTTCAACACTGCCCACAATAAAAATTATCAATTATTTATATAGCACATTAATGCCAATTTCTTTTACTAACTTATAATATCCTTAAGAACTAGTACATGTCCAGATGCGAGAGTGCCTTCCACCATGGAAATTCTCAATGAATGCAGAAGGGTGAAAAAGTCAAGTTGTAAATAACTGGCATAGTCAGAAGAAAGAATGGGAGAAAAAGATGAATCACATATCTTCTAGTGGTATTTATTTTGTTCTCTACTTCTCAATTAGAAATTTATTCTCTTTTTATTTTTAAAATTATATTAATTATAATATAATCATAAATATATAAGAATATATATGTATATATTCTTAAATATATAGGCCAAATCATGATTCTTCTTTTCCCTCAAAATTCATGGTGTTAACATTTCAATTGAATGTGGGAATTGGTTTCTAGACTCATCTATTTTACCATTATCATACCTGTGGGATTCAAAATAAATTTTTGGCAGCATAGTTCTCACTGCATTTTCCAAAATAAAAACTTCATCTCATATTTCCCCCTCTGTAAAACATTCCTATCTTGTTAACTCACTTAATGGCAAACAGGTAAACATCCTATGACAAGTGGAGAAAGCATAAATTTAACTATTCAAATTTCTAGATATTTTTCTCTCTTGAGAAATACTGCAATAATGCTGTGAATAATATAAATTACCATCATCTTCAACTGGCTAACTGCTATGCATAAAAGTATACAATAAGACAAAAGTCATTTATTCCTTGTGATAATCCTAAGAAATTAATATTACTTTTTCATCATTTTTAAAAGAGGGAATTAAAGACTAAAGTTGTAGGCTCACACAGGAAACACATAGGGGAATGAAATAAAACATGTAATACTTTGGGTCTGAATAGAAGTCACTGTCAAGATATGATTTCATTAATGAGAATCATGTAATGCTGAACACTTCTGTGACACCAAATAAAGATGTGAAGTTCAAAGCAGTTTAAATCCATGACTTGTACTTTAAGTTAATGAGGTAAGTATAGTGTGAGTACAATTAAACAAACGATGTCATCAGTTTATCAATCAGGAAAGTGGGACACAAAGAGGTTGAATCATTAAGATACATTTGTTAAATTAGTGAACCAAGATTCAGATTACTACTTCATCTCATGACTTTTGCTCTTATCATCAGTTCTTGTTCCTTCAAGTTTTTCTAACTTCTCTCTCAGCACAGCCAAGTACTCTATGTATTCCTGAATGAATAATGGCTTTTGCTTGTTATAAAGAATATGAAGAGATCTGATGGTGAAAACAAATGATAGGAAGGGAGCATAAGTGCATTCTGTTTCACCTTCTCAGTGCTTGACTATCAATGTTGAGAGCTACACAAATCCAAGGCTTTCTGGGGACCCAGAGGAAACACTAGTTCTGCGTCCTTGTAAAGGAGCAGTCTTTGCAAGGCCCAATCTGGGGCTGGAACCTAGGCCTTGAGGAGTTAAGGTTTTGGTTCTAGGGAACTGGCTTTCTCCCCTAAAAGACTGTGGTTATTGCACTAATGCAGCTGTGTCTGAGGTATCCAGTGTTATGTTTGCCAATACTATCTGATTTAGCACTATGCTGACCTTGGCTATTTACCCACTGCTAATAGTATATAAAATGATGTACTTATTAATAAACCTGCTTGGCATAAGTCATAGCTTTTGCAAGATCTCATGCTCACCTTTGTATCTTTTCATTCCTCGGGTCTTTCTCTCTCTCTCTCTGTCTCTCTCTCTCTCTCTCTCTTTCTTTCTTTCTCTCAGGAGCCTGTCACTGAAGATGGCTTGTAGGTCCACATCAAGAGCAATAGAGATGGAACATGCTAAGTAAAATGATTAAGAGGCCAAAATGCAGACAATATAAAATATGTTGTATCTCTCAAAAACTTTGACTTTTAGAATTCATCAGCTGAAAAAGAATTCTCTTAAGAACTTGTGAGTAATTCCTTTGAGGGACATAGAAACAAAATAAGAATAACAATTTAGTGGAACATGTATTTCTATTTAATAACTCATCTTTGGTAATTCCCTAAAATAGATCCCTGAATTTTCCATTATGACTAGACAATCTAAAATCATATTTTTTTTTACCAAAGTCATTTTCTCCAAGATCTTGAGTAATACAGATGGTGTAATAATAACCCAAATCACTGTGGTTCAAGCATCAGCCCTAGGTATCATGTTACTAGCTGAAGTTATGTAATTTTTAATACTACTGCTATATACTTTTACCCTCAATAAAATGAATAAATAGGAGAAGTTTGCAATATAACATTTCTATAGAAATATATCCATGAATATTCAGTAATCTTCATGAAAAGTGAAAGAAGTGAAGTAACAATCAAAAGTAAAAACAGACAAGAAAATTTTATTCAAAGAAACTACTAATGCCTACATAAAAACCACAACAAAATCTTAAGAGTGGGTATTATAAAAGTGAAATGATAATTCTTGACAATGAGAAAAGGAACTTGTCATGCTACTGATGAGAATATAAGTTAGCATAACTATGGTAATAGTGTGGGAGTTCCACAAACATTAGCAGAAAATGATCATATGTTCAATTGCTTTATTAATGGATACATATGAGGGAAAATGAAATTAGTAGGTTGAAGAGATATCTTCTTCCATGTTTAAAATAGCACTGTGCTCATTATCAAGAATTAGAAACAATCCAGGTTTATCAACTAATAAATTCATTAGGAAAATAGTGTACCCCATACACATATAATACTACTATTCTGCCATATAAAGAATAAAAATCCAGTCATGTTACCTTTCTGTCCTGCCCAGTTCCCGCAATCATTAAGTCCCAAAGAAATCATACAGAGGTCTACATTAGTTATAAACTGATTGGCCCATTAGCTCAGGCTTCTTATTAACTCTTACAACTTGTATTAGCCCATTTTCTTATCTGTGTTAGCCACGTGGCTTGGTACCTTATTCAGTGGGACAGTCACATCTTGCTTATTCTGTGGATGGAACAAGACTGCAGAAGAATGTGCTTCCTTCTTCCCAGAATTCTCCTGTTCTCTTTGACCTGACTCTACTTCCTGTCTGGTTGTCCCACCTATACTTCCTCCCTGGCTATTGGCCAGTCAGTGTTCATTTAAAATATAATTGACAGAATACAGACATTTGTCACACACAATTTACCCCCTTTTTTAATAAAAAAAAGACAAGAACTCTGAATCTAATACCCTTTGTTTAACTTTTCTCCTGACCATTAGCCATAACAACTTTTAACCAACATTCTAAATGAAGGAAAATATCCATAGTCCATTTTTTGGAAATGTGGGTATAGTTTTCCAAGCTACTTCCTGCTCGTTGGAGGTGCTGATAATCTTATGGGGACCTAAAGAAAATTTAGAATTATGATCAAGTTCTGACTGAAGTATTCTGTGATGCATGATCATCTCAGGCAGCATCTTGAATCTGTTCTGGATGTAGAACTCAGATATCTGGGCCTTCTGTTCCTTCCAGAGATGATCTCAGATGATCTTCTTTGATCAAACCTGATTTTTCTTAATTCAGAATAAATCCATAGCTTCTCATTTTCTGTGTAAACAAAATTAAAATCTCTCCTCCAATGTAATATCTCTTTTGACTTCAATTTTGAAGTCAAGGTGTTTTCAAAATACCTTTCATGGATTAATTCAGCAGCATTTATAACAAATATTTTTGGCAGCTGTTGCTCCTTCCTCAGCACTCAAACAATTCAATGAAAATATAATAAATAACATACAGTATCCAGACTCTCTGTGTATTTCTTCATCTTTGCATGGCTTTATTTTAATGACTATTTTGCTTATTATTAATGTTTGGCTTTTTGAGACAGAATTTCTCTGTGCATCTTTGTCCTGGAATTTACTCTGTATACCAGGTTGTCCTTGAACTCACAAAGATCTGTCTACTTCTGCCTCCTAAGTGTTGGGATTAAAGGTGCGTGCCAACATGCCTTGAACTCACAGAGGTCTGCCTGCTCTGTCTTCTAAGTGTTGGGATTAAAGGTGTATGCCACCACACCCAGCTACTCTCTTTTTTTTTTCTTTTTTCTCCCAAGCCTACATATAATTTTAAACATAGTGAACCATTTAGAGGATTTTTTTCATCTTTGAATCTATATTTACTGTATCTCTCTCTTTCTTTCTGACTACATGAGTATTTAATTTGATAAGCAGTATGGAGGGGATTAAAGTCATGGCTTTGATGGCTGGATCCAGCCCATTCCTTAGCTTTCTGAGATTCCAGGTTCATGGTGGAGGTACCAGCTGGAGCCATGTTTATAACCACAACTCTATGGCGTTTCAACGTCCCTGACAGCAAACAAGCTACAACAGTGTGCTCAGAAACCACACTCAAGTGCTCTGTAGCCAGACTTCCTGCCTGAAAGAGTAAAAGTTTGTTCTGGCAGGACATCCCAGAAAGCCAGCATTTTAAAACAACATGGCTTTTTTGTGCTATGGTTGAAAACCAAAAAGCATGTGGTCAGATTTTCATCAACATCATTTAAGTGTCTCTTGGCAGGAGCTCTTAAAAGAGCTGCAAGATTTTACAGCTAAAGCTGAGTAAGGAAACCTCTCTTAAATGAGAGTACTTGCCTCTAGCAAGCAGAGCCCACCTGAGAAAATGTTGCTATTAAGAAGCTGTGTTTAACCCTATTCTTTTTTACCTAGAATAACTTCCCAAGCTCTTTCAGGCTTTTAAGCAGATTTGGACAGCCCAAAGGTGGATACCAGATGAAGGGGTAAATCACAAAAAAAACCCCACATGAGTCTGGAATTATGATTAATAAAAAGGTTTTTTATTTAAGGGGAAAACTTACAGATCACTGTCTTAGACAATAGCCCTCTGCGCAACCAGGAACAGAGTCTAGCAGCCAGAAATGGCAGCCGGAAGCAAGAGTGTGAGCACATTGCTACCACTGCTTTTTAAAGCAAAAGAAACCATGCCCAAGTGGGCTGGTATTGTAAAGGCTGTTGGCTGCAGGAGCAGAATGTACTTCCATGGCATCTCCCTGTTTTGTTTAAATAAGAGAGTTTTAAACCCAATACAAAACTATATAGAGTAAGAACAGATATCAAGTATAATTAGAATTCCATCCAGCATAAACAATATTAAGCAAGGAATATATGCTAAATGTTTTAATAAGAATTCTATCCTATGGAGTCTAAGTCTTGTATAGGAAATTCCTGTCTGGTTGTCCCACCTGGCTACTGGCCAATTAGCGTTTATTTAAATATAATTGACAAAATATAGATATTTGTCCCACACCAATGCCAACATGTCTAGTACTAGAGATTATGTTGTAAAATTAGAAAGGCACACAAGATGCCATATCTATGTAACCTCATTAATGTATAATGTCAAAGAGTTGTTTCCATAGAAACTTATGAATTAGAAATTCTGGTGTTTCATCTCACTGTAGGATGACTACAGAGAACAATGTTATTCCCATTTCCAAAAGCTGGGACAAAAGACTTACTTGACAGTTTTCATCATTAAAATATGATATTTTGGATGTACATTTCAAAGGCTACTTCATTCTAATGCTTGTGCATGTTTTTGTCCACATCATTCTCTAGGCTATTATTTTCTCAGTCTAAGAAATTGGTCCATATGTCTTAGCTATTAATCTTTTTTATTGTTGTTGTTAGACTATATCACTCAAGTGTTATTTGTGTGTAACTGTTATTTCTTTTTTAATATAATTACTACTCTGATATTTTATTTTATTTTTTTTTTTAATTTACAAAAGTTTCCACTTCTGCCCCTCCTCCTAATACCCTCCCACTCCCCCTACTCCCTCTCCTCCTCCCTCTTCCAGCCCTAAGAGCAGTCAGGGTTTCCTGCCCTGTGGGAAGTTCAAGTTCCTCCCCCCTCCCTCCAGGTCTAGGAAGATGAGCACCTAAACAGACTAGAATCCCAAAAAGCCAGTACATGCAGAGGAAACAAGTCCCAGTGCCATTATCAATGGCTTCTCAGGCAATCTCCGTGCCAGCCACATTCAGAGAATCCGGTTTGATCACATGCTCGTTCAATCCCAGTCCAGCTGGCCTTGGTGAGCTCTAATTAGATCAGTCCCCTTGTATCAGTGGATGAACGCACTCTTCACGGTCCTGCCTTTCTTGTTCATGTTCTCCCTCCTTCTGCTCCTCATTTGGACCTTGGGGGCTCAGTCCAGTGCTCCAATGCGGGTCTCTGTCTCAATCTCCATCCATCGTCGGATAAAGGTTCCCTCTGATCCTGCCTTCCTTGCTCACGTTCTTCCTCCTTCTGCTTCTCATTTGGACCTAGGGAGTTAAGTTCAGTGTTCCAATGTGGGTCTCTGTCTCTATCTCCATCCAACGCCAGATGAAGATTCTATGGTGATAAGCAAAATATTCATCAGTATGGTTATGGGCCAAGGCCAGTTCAGGCACCCTCTCCTCTGCTGTCCAAGGAACAATCTGGGGATCTCTCCTTGGACCTGGGAACCCCTCTAGAGAGAAGTCCCTCGCAAACCCTAAAATATCTCACTTAATTAAGATATTTACTTCCCTGCTTCCATATCCATCCTTCCTCCCTGCCCCCCATCCCAATCCCCCAAGCCATCCCCAATCCTTCCCTACTCTCCTCTCTCTAACCTTCTCCCCTTCCATCCTCCCCCCCCCCCCCCCGGTGCACCCAAGTTTTTCCTGGCACTCTTGTCTACTTCCAATATCCAGGAGGATAACTACATGATTTTCTTCAGGTTCACCTTCTTATTTAGCTTCTCTAAGATCACGACTAATAGGCCCAAAGACCTTTAATTATGGCTAGATTCCACTTATGAGTGAGTACATACCATATTCCTCTTTTTGTGTCTGGGTTACCTCACTCAGTAAAGTGTTTTCTATGTCCATCCATTTGCATGCAAAATTCAAGATGTCATTGTTTTTTTTTTTACTGCTGAGTAAAACTCTAATGTATATATGTTCCACACCTTCTTTAACCATTCTTCTATTGAGGGGCACCTAGGTTATTTACAGGTTCTGGCTATTACAAATAGTGCTGCTATGAACATAGTTGAACAAATGCTTTTGTGGTCTACAAGACATAGGCACAGGAGACTACTTCCTAGGTAGAACCCCAGTAGCACAGACAATAAGAGAATCAATGAACAAATGGGACCTCCTGAAACTGAGAAGCTTCTGTAAAGCAAAGGACACTGTCAGTAAGACAAAAAGGCTACTTTCCGACTGGGAGAAGATTTTCACCAACCCCTCATTAGACAAAGCTCCGGTATCCAAAATATACAAAGAACTCAAAAAACTAGACACTAAAACTCTAATTAACCCAATTAAAAAATGGGGTACTGATCTGAACAGAGAATTCTCAAAAGAAGAACTTCGAATAACCAATAGACACTTAAGGTCATGCTCAACATCCTTAGCGATCAGGGATATGGAAATCAAAACAACTATGAGATACCATTTTACACCGGTCAGATTAGCTAAACTCAAAAACACCAATGATAGTCTATGCTGGAGAAGATGCGGAATGAAGGGAACACACATCCCCTGTTGGTGGGAATGCAAACTTGTGCAGCCACTGTGGAAATCATTATGGCGGTTTCTCAGGAAACTGGGAGTCAACCTCCCTCAGGACCCAGCAATTCCACTCTTGGGAATATACCCAAGTGATGCCCTAACTGTTATTTCTATTATGTGATTTATAGAAATCTTGCCAGCTAAGTTGCTAAAGACTTAAGAAAATTAGTTTCTATTTTTCAAAATTGGGGAATGTGCTATTGTCTGGATTTATGTATCTGTCATAGAAATTACTGACACCTTCCATTTGGAGTTCATTAATTAAATTCTCTATTAATGAATTTCCTCATATTAAATGTTCATGATGTGATAACACAGCTCATAAAGATTAAGTGCATAGGCTAAACAAGACAAAGTATTCAAAAGTACAGGTATAGCATTTGAAGAATGAAAGTGCTGTGGGACAAGGGTCTTTTATCCTGTCATAAAAATTTTGTATTATTTTTAACAAAATGCTCATTGGTCAGTAGCCAGGCAGGATCTATAGATCGGGCAATGGAGATCAGGCAGAAAGTAGAGACAGGGCAATGAGAATTCTGGGAAGAGGGAAGTTTCAGTTTGCAGTTGTCACCCAGAAAAAGAGGAAGCCAGATACAGAGCAAGCAAGATGTGACTGCTTCACTGAAAAAGGTACCAAGCCACGTGGCTAACACAGACAAGTATTATGGTCTAATATACATTATAAGAGTTAATAAGAAGCCTGAGCTACCAGGTCTCTCAGTTTATAATTAAAATAGACCTCTGTGTATTTCTTTGCGACTGAACGACTGCCTAACTGGGCATGACCGGGCGGGACTGAAAACTCAGACAACATGAAAGTACTTTAAAATATATTATTAGTGATAAAAGGTGTTGGTCATGCACATTTCATCAAAAGAAGCCCAGTGTTTGATCTCTGCTACCAAGAAACAAAACAATATGAAATGTTCTCTGTATTTTGGGTGCTTTCCTTTCCTCATTCACAGAATGCATAGCCTATGCCAAGAGAAAACAGTGAAGATTAAATAAGTATATGTATATATTATCTGCTGAGTCATATAACAACCCTTTCACTCTTTTGCTTTCTAAATCACAAAGCCTTGGCCAAAGTCAGCTATTACGTTCCCCATCTTTCTATGTCCTTTGTCATCAAGACATTAAGCCTGCTAGAAAAATGTCAAACTTTCTGTTCACAGAGAAACTCAGGCCTCTCAGTGTCTCTGTCTGAGAACCTGTGCACATGTGAACAAGACTCCCTAAGCATCAACCTATTGTAATGGAAAAGCATGTCTATCTCAACAGCCATGAGTCACCAGACTTTTCCTCCCCCCAAATATTTGTATAAAAATGATGTAGCAGCATATGCAGTGTAGTGTAAATGATGCAGGAGAGAAATACAGAATGATGAAATAACTCAAAAACCTAAACTCAAAATAAAATAATTTGATCAACAATTTTGAAAAATAGTATTCAGTTAAGCTACACTAATTTAAACATGGAAATAAGTGTTTCTCAAATTATAAAACACATTCTGGTATGTGTATATTACCAAGGTATACTTCCAAGGGAGTAGGTCTGGGGCTTAGAAAATCAATTTTGTTATTTATTGGAGGAGTTGATCTAACATATTTCCAAATTTTCATTCTTTCATTGTTGGAATATTTTAAAAGTAAGAAAACTTACATAAAACAATAAACAGTGGGTTTTTAATACAGGCATAAATTAACATTAAGCTGCTTCTATTGCACTGTAATCTGTACTATTTGTGTTTATTATATTAATACTTCTCCTCTTACAGAACACAGTAGTTTTGGTTCAGCAATAACATATGCTTTTGTCAAGTAAACAATCAGTATTTCAAATGCTTCATTGTAACTCCTTTCATAAAACAGTAGTATTAGAAATATTATCTTTAATGCTTTTCTAAGCTGCTTTATAGGTCTGCATATAATAATCCATAAGTAAATACTGAGTTTTAATACGCAGGACATTAAATATAGCTAAATAAGTTTGAACTTTTGTAAACCCTCATTTTATCCACCTTTTCCTTCTTTACCTTGTCTGCAAGCATGTGAATTAACGTCTGTTCAATTAAGAGAATAAAGCAAATATTTCAGGATGAGCTCATGGTTTTCATGTGCACAGTCTTACAAGCATTTCATGGGCAGTATAGTTCCATAAGTGCTAATTATGATTCTATTGATGATGCTTTGTCAGTGTCAGATGATGCTAACAGCATCTGGGATGGCTTATTTACTCTTTGAGAGACAGTATTTCCATTTTGGTGAGTGATAATGCCCCATGTCTATATTGCTCTCTGTACCATACCAGGCACCCAAAAAAACATTTGTTAAATACTATCAAATGACATACTTCTAAAGCTCTTTGCCTTTAATGCTAGGGACTCAGGCCTTAAGTTAGATTTAGAGATAGGTTAAAGTTGGTTCAGTCATATTTACAGAAAGGACTTGAAAATCTGTGATTGATGTACAGAGTTCTTCTCATCGTTCTATCTAATGTGCCTGTGTCCCTTGCTCAGCATTTTCCATACTGTCCTGTACTGGTGTTTGTCCCTCCAGCAACCTCTCAGGCTGCTTCATTCACCTGGCATCCATCAGCTCCTGCAGAGGAATTATTCCACTGACTAAGTTCATGAAGCATTAAGCCTTACTAATTTCTCTGAAAATTTCCATTCTCAATTCCACATCATTCTCAATCAAGATCTTCTTTACAAGAAATTCTCAGTAATTGTCACATTGCACTGGTATGTATGGCCATGACTGGATTTGTGCCATATCTTTAGTTATATCAAGAGATTTTGTGTATCAGTTTACTGTAGTGTGTCAGGGGCTCAACTCAGTTCTTACTATAGATCTTTTAAATTGAAATATATAAATCTTAAGTTACTATAAATTCAAAAATTAACCTCATTAATTTAGCACATATGTGAGAGAATTTAGAAAGCATTCCAAATGCACACATATTTTATTAATAAAGTTATGAAGGAAGTACAAATTAGGATAACCATTTATTCAGTCAAGCTAAAACGACAGCGTATCAATTTCAGAGATTTAAAGACAGATTAACAATCTGACATGCAGTAAAAACTAAAGTCAGAATATAATAAATTTATTAAATATCTGTGCCTTCCTTGTAGGAATAATAACAACATTTTAATATATTTTACATGTAAATTATTTACTGCCAGTATTTATATTTTAGTAATACTTTGGAATTAACTTGCAGAAAAGAAATATCAGCTTAATGTAATTATTAAATATACAGTTATTTACCCTGCCTTGCAGATGAAAAATAATTAATAAAATGAATTTTTTTAGATCCACTTAATTTGACCATAAAAATAAAATAGTATCCATATTGTATTTGTCCAAACTTCCTCTTGACAGACATGACACTTGTAGGAATTTAGATTCGTTTTGAGAATAGAAAATTGCCTTTTCAGATCTGGTGCCTTTGGGGAACATTGTCAAGGAATCACCATGTGGAGAATTTCAGGCTGAAATGAAAACGTTACTTGACAGCAGAAATAGGTGTTCATCTTTATGTCTCAGTTACAAGAATAGACCCCGGAGGAGACAGGCTTATCTCCTTTTAGATTCATAGACTTTATTTTTAAAGTAAAATATTGTAAGTATGAAAAGAGGAAGAATCCAATGCAAATAGCAGTATTTCCAGTTTCTGACTCTGTCAAACATTGACAAGGGTAGAAAAAAATTTGGTTAAACATTGGATCTAAATTAAAGTGAAATTGTGTTCAGAAAGCACCAATTTCTAAAATTCCCCAAGGGGCCTTCTGAGGTATTTGAACCAGGATCTGTAACATCAGAACCACTGAGAAAGAAAGTCTCCTCTACAGTGTGGAGAATGAAGATCCTATTTTGCCAATCATCGTGTTTCTTATTGAAATCAAATACCATCTATCTTGGCCATAGAAAAGTCCAAGCAGATAATAATTCCGCCAAATCACTGTAGAGTATTTGCAGTAGTAAATGCATTTTAACTCTAAGATCCACATTTGGTTCATTCACACAAGATGTCTCTTTGATTATAACATAGTTTCTTTTCTAGGCATCTTTTGAAAATTATACCATAAAACAAAATAAAATATAATACGATAAAAACCTGAAATCAAAGTTGGACAAGAAAAACAAACAGAAGAAAAGAACTGAAAAGAAGTAAAAAAATTCAGAGATCCACTAGTTTTCACATAGGAAAATCTCATAAAAAATACTAAATTGGAAGCCATAGTATGCAAATATACAAAAGAGAGAGAGAGAGAGAGAGAGAGAGAGAGAACTTGTGCAGACCTGAGATCTGTGTAGGCCCTGTGCATGTTGCTTTGTTCTTTTACACAAACTTTGCTATATAACATAATTTCTTAAAGGTCCAAATATCTAGGGAACATGAAAGTGGATACAACATATATTATACGTTTTTGCATTGAACAATACTTTCAATTATTTTAATCATAGCCCTTGTTTTATGGCTTAAAAGTAGGGTTGAATTAAAGTATCTCAATCAGATCTAAACATTGGTTAAAATATTAAAATAAAAATCATTATAAACTCCTACATAGATATCCCAATTAATTACATGGGCAAACATTGGTGGCACAGAGACAGTAATTATAGCCATATAGACAAAAAGATTATCAATATGTACTGCTTGGCTATTTTGTAGAAAGCAACTTTAACAGATCTGTCCCCCAAATCATCACTATTTTGTATAATAACATTACAAACAAAAATAAGTGATACTTCTGCTCTACAGATAGAAAAAAAGGAGACTATAGTAGGCTGAGCAACATACACAGTCATAATCATAAGCAAAGCTGCTGTGGCACAAACTAAAGACAAATTAATAAGCTCTAACACTTGCATTCTTAGCTACCTGTATGGCTAGGTATAATACCATCAGGCTTTATATATATATTTATATATATATATTTATATATATATGTATATATATGTATGTATATATATGTATTTATATATATGTATATATATACACACAACAAAAGCCATTTTATGCCTAAGTACTCTAGATTTAATAAGTGATTATATGAACATAGCATCAAAGAAAGTATTTGATCAGCCTGAGAAGGAAATACGAACAATGTTGAAACCTTTTAATGATTTAGAGCCATATTAGCACTTTATTCTGACTCTAAAGATCACAGGTACATGAATCTTCTTCATGGATGTAAAACATTTTATAGAGATACACCAAGTACAGGGACATTTTATTCTATCTCAGCATAATATGCAGAGAATAAGGTGGCCATGACTATGGAGAAGTTCCCAATGCTCTTCTCATTCTCCACACAGAAGGTCAATGCACCTTACTGAAAGGGCCACAGATCTCATCACAAAAATATATTTTAGAAGATGTTACATAGCAAGTTTTATCAAAACTTAACATAAGCACGGGTTTAAAGAATTTGTCACTCTAGTAAGAGCATGAACTATTTATTCAATCCATTTAATTGATAGATGAACAAAGTAAGACCATAAAAATGAGGTGGGATGATCTTTTGATATTGGATAACTAATTGGTGTGCTTTTCCCTGGGAAATACTTCTTATCCTTCTCTCAGCATTCCTTGGTTACCTGAAATTATTTGTGTGTGACTTAGGATTCTTGGAAATTCTTCCAATCACTGTTGCATGTCTACTGCTGTGGTCCTTGTGAAGCTCATATTAGCCAATCACATTAATGAGACATTATGAAAACATAAGACAGTGTAATTTTGCACAGATTAAGTACTTTCTATTTATACCCATAGGAATTCATATGACCCACATGTATATACTGTATTAATATTAACTAATTAATAAAAAATTTATATACTATATATTCATTGCTTTACACAGATATATGTAACACAAGAAACATTTGTGAAGATGCTACATTGCAAATTTTATGATTATATATTGTTTAACTATATATAGATATCTTTGTGTATGCAAAACTGCAATTAACAACAAAAGAAATTAAGGAAAGGTATAGGTAGCTTGGAGGGAAGAAAGGGGAGGGAGAAATGAATTAATTGTAATACAAAAACAAAGGAAATATTTTTTTAAAAAAATTTGGTAGGCTTTTAAGTTTCACAGCTAGCAAATCCATGTTCCTTTAACTCCTACTCTGTCCAATGAAGTAGTCACTGGTTGTATACAATTTTAACAATTCAAAATGCATGACTAACTGGGATTAATATATGTTGTAGGTGATGTGTACATAGAATTTCAGTGGCTTACAATGAGAAAGTAACAGAAAACATCTCATAAAACAAAATTATAATACCAAAAATTTAGATAAAGTAAACCAACAAAAGGAAAAGATTTCCAAGAGATGGCACTAGAATCAAAGACTGACTAGTTTGCACACTCAGGAGTCTCATAAAAACACTAAACACAAACCTATAATTAATGTACAAAGGCCCTGGTGCAGACCAGTATTGACGCTGTGTTTGTTGCTTCATTCTCTGAGTTCATATGAGCTTTGCTCAGTTGTTTTAGAGGGCCTTGTACTCTTGGTTGCCCATCTACTCTGGATTTTACACACTTTCTACTACACTTCCAAGAGGTTTACTGAGCCCTAAGAGGAGGAATGTGATGGAGGTACCTCATTTGGAGTTGTAAGTTTAACATCTCTCTCTCTCTCTCTGCCCAATGTCTAGCTGTAGTCCTCTGTATTTCCATCTACAGGAGAAAGCTTCTCAAATGATGGCTAAATAAATATCTATGAAAATAGCATTATTTCCACAGGGATGATTTTATTGCTACTTTTATTTTTCTTAGACCAGTAGTGTTTGTTTTTTATTGAAGTCTCTGTGTTATTTAGTCTCTTGTTCTTGATCATGTAAACAATGTTGGGTCTAGGTTTCATGTCCTGGAGTGGGCCCTAAATCAAATCAGACATTGGTTGGTTACTCCCACAAGCTATATGGCAACATTGTAGTAGTATAATTTGCTGTGTGACAATGATCCTGTACCCTGTAAAGATTTGGCAGTTGTACTGATTTAATAAAATGCTGATTGGCCAGTAGCCTAGCAGAAAGTATAGGCAGGTTAACCAGGTAAGAAGTATAGGCGGAACAATGAGAACAAGAAAATTCTGGGAGGAGGAAAGGTTGAGTCTGCAGTTGTGACCCAGCTGCACAAAAAGCAAGATGTGAAAGCCTCACTGATAAAGGTACCAAGCCATGTGGCTAACACAGACAAGAATTCTGGGCAAATTTAAGATGTTAGAATTAGTTAATAAGAAATCCTGAGCTACTAGCCAACTAGTTTATAATTAATATAAGCCTCTGTATGTTTCTTTGGGACTGAATGGCTGTGGGACGTGGAAGGACAGAAACCTTTGTCAACAATAATTTGCATGCAGGACAGAATGTAGACCAGAGCTTTCGTGGCAAAGCTGGTATATCTGTTTCTCTTCTGGCAGAATACAGAGTACTGTACCATACCCAAGACAATAGAATGTAAGGATGAAGGCTCTATGTGTGCACATCATCTAAACCTCTCCTTGTTCAATGAGTTGTGTAGGTGTTGTCTTCAGTAATTTATAGATAGTATTTTAGATATAGTATAGTAAAAATTTCTAAGTGCTTTTCACTAATTCATATCATCTTTTATAATATTATATCTTCTAGAAAATTTGAAACTCTGCACCTAAATCACATTAGATTTGTACTTGGCTGCATGGTTTTAGACCATTCTTCTTTACATTGTTTCATATTTCTCATATATATTTTAAGTATGTGGAGTCATTTCTTATATGAAATTCACATCTTTTTATTAGTTCACTAAAACAAACTCCTGTGTCATTCAAGAACCTGTGTTTATAGACTCTAAATACCACACCAATCAAGAAATGCCAAACGAGTTTCAGAAATGTTTGCAGCTTCATTATCACCCTGTCCTTCATCAATCATGATTCCTTGCTTTACGCTAATTAATCGTATTATTATGTTATTCCTGAATCTCCACAGTGCCCCAAAATCTATTCTACACTTTGACGAATGCTTACCTGGCAAAGTGTTAATGAAAAAGGAAGTGTATTGAATTTTCATTGGCACAGAATACCAAAAGATAATTCCAGAAAGAGTAGCTTTTTTATTAAGCAATGACAATAGCTAAATAACAATTCTCAAATTGAAATTGGAGGGAATTATGTTTATGTAACAAAGCAACATTTTATAACTACATTTTGTCTTAAAATCTAAACATGTATTTATTAGAAAGTCATGTGATGGAACAAAAATTAAAAAGAAAACAAAACACCATATCCCAAACACAATAGAATAGCCATAACATAGAGACATTTCCATCTTGCAGACAATGAGTTACCTATGCATGGCCTCATAGAATCAAAATTTGAAAGCAATAACCATGTCATAGAAATAGGAAAAATATTTTCCCTTAAAAACTCTTCTGATGATTCAAATTCTCAATGCAAAAGTAGTTCTTATAGAAAATTAACTTATGAAGTCTGTATGCTCTCTAAAAATAAGATTAAACTCATCATTTTTTTCTTCTCTTCGGGGCAAGCATATTCCAGACAAGGACAGACACTACAAAGTAATTCTGGTCACTTTGCATAAACAATCACCTATCCTGTGGAAGAACCAAAACAGCCACTGAGTTCTACTGTGAATAAGAGAAAGTGGGGCCACACTGAGAGAGGTCAGCAGCAGGAATTAAAAGTGGTTGATGGTGAAGAATGCTTAGAAATAAAGCCATGCAGTTAACAGCAAGTCTGTGGAATTCCTAACTTGGAGCTTTCTCAACAGTGGGTGTTGTTGCAGGAGGTAGAAAGGGCAGGAGCCACAGGGAGCCGACTCCCCAGCTGGGCAGGGGAAAGATCCCAGCATTTCACAGTATGAATCTGAATAGGATCAGCCCAAAATGTAACAACTGAAGTAAGTCCTGACAAGACTGCCACAGCAACCCAAATTGAAGGCAACATTTGGCAGCTCTTCCTAAATAGATCCTCATTTGTAACACTATTTGCATATATATGTCCTCTCAATGAATACCCAACTGAGACACCATATTGTGGACAATCCCGGGCCATAAGACAGAAGTGCATAAGAGTTTCATGAAAAGAGAATAGATAGATGTTAGAGATGGATTCCTTGGCTATCAGAACCTGAAGTAGCTTCTGATCCAAAAAGAAAGTTTGACCAGCCAGCCTTCAAAATTCAATCAGAAGCTGCTTACTAAGGGACTCATACCTCTGTTGGTCACCAGAATATGGAACTCTAGTTAGTAGCTATTCTAGCTACTCTAAACTGTGACTTGCTTACTTATTCTGCAAAAGACGGGTCACCCATGGTACCCCAAAGCCATCTGAGAACATAATGCTGTAACACTTGTACTCTCCATCTTAGGCACACCAAAG
Organism: Myodes glareolus; assembly: GCF_982192425.1. NCBI lineage: Eukaryota > Metazoa > Chordata > Mammalia > Rodentia > Cricetidae > Myodes > Myodes glareolus. The sequence goes on along the minus strand of NC_142041.1, from coordinate 37,027,036 downwards.
CATGACCAAGTTTATGAACATTCAAAATGTATTATATTATATGTAGGCTTTTTGAAATAACATTATTTTAGCAAAATTGTATACATAAAAATAAAAACTATTATTTCAGTAGAAAATTAGAATAACTAAAAGCACTTTTATCTATTTTGATGTTATAAAGACTACTAAAATTCAACCTTTATTTCAATATAGTTTAGCTACCTAATAATAGAGCTAACTGCACATGCCAGCTTTGAACTTTCTCTTATCAACCATAGCCTTTCTTTTATAGTTCATCAGAAGAAAAATTAAACACTATTATAAGGGGAAAATTAACATTTATTCTATATTGTGGCTACTACCAAAATAGAAACTAAAATAAATTTTATTGTGTGAATGGTAAAACTCAGGAGGCAGAGGTCCTCACTCTCTGTGAGTTTGGGGCCAACCTGGTCTAAAAAGAAAATTCTAGGATGGTTATGACTGTTAAACAGAGAAACTCTGTCTTAAAAAAATAAATCAATACTTACATACATAAATTTTATTATATTGTGTATGAAATATCATATTACAAAGGGTAAATATATTGGCAAATTAGTATTTGAACATCTTTCAATCCTTCATTAAATAGTGAATGAGTACCTTCTAGACACAGGGATGTAGGTCTCATCAAGAAGACAACTGTCCCTGGGTTCATATCTGGGAGAGAGATATCAAAATCATGTTTATAGTTCTAATTATTTAGCAAACTGCAAGAAATTATAAGATATTTAAAATGGCATGAAATGAGGCATTGATCTAATGTAGAGAACCTGAAATAAAATCCAAGCTGTCTTCACAGGACAAAAACAATGCAAACCATTTAAAAATGTCATGTAAGGTTCTAGTCCTTGAAAGCTATTTAAAATAATTAAGAAATACAGGTTCATAGTCATCTATAACAATAAAATTTATGGTCACATTAGGCATATTTTTAAGGTCAATTAGAGACATATTTTAAATATACACTCTTTAAACACATTAGAGACTTATAGAATATAGCATTATAATGTCTTACTAACATAGGAATTTTCATGACTTGAGACAGTTCTCTCTTAGCAGCACCATTTTACATCAAAAAACAAAAATGGCAATTGAAGAACCTCCATATGGTGTTTGCTTTCTTTATTGCAGAAGCTAGCCATTTGGTTAAGAAACTGCCTTGGCTTTGACTGCTGACATTATGCTGTCCAAACTAGAGAAGCAGGATCCAAACAAATGTCATTGCTGAACTTAGCCAAGTTAGGGTGGGATGATTCTTCAAAAATTTCTGTTTCACAGTACAGTCTGTCAGATATTCTAGGCCCATAGGCCAAAGGTGGATGACGCAACATTACAGAAGAACCCTGGAGTGACTGTTTAGGAAACCAAATGTCTCTGATAGTTCATACTTTGGGAAGTGGCTTGCATTATACTTTTATAATGTTTATTCAGGCAATATTATATCCTTCAGGAGTCTTTGATGAAGCTGATGGAAGTCTACAGTTATACTTTTCCTTAGTTACAATAGAAGACAAACTAGGTACAGAACTATGATTCATCGAGAGAAACTAAATTCTTCAAATATGCCAAATGCAAATGGACTGGACACTGTAAATAAAATTCTTACTTGATAATTGTTCTAATTGTTTATAGTTTTACTATATTAGAGCAAAAACCTTTCCTTTTATCCAGGCAAAAATGGGGAAATGTAGAATAATCTTTTTGAATGCTGTGAATATGTGTCACTTGGATTAATTTAATAAAAGTTGAACAGACAATAGTGAGGCAGGGTTTTCAGGGCATAAATAATGCTGAGAAGAAAATGTAGTCATGAGGAGATACCAGAGATGCACATCAAGCACCATGGAATTTAAAACTAAAGGTAACATGATATATAAATGAAATAGATTTTTTAAAAAATGGGTTAATTTAAGTTAATGAGTTAGAAACAAGCTTAAGCTATTGGCCAAGTTTTCATAATGAATAAGAAGTATCCATGTGGTTATTTGGGAACTAGCATGTAGGACAGGAAAATCTGCCTACATACACCTTTTCAAGACTACTGAATATTTTATTAAAATATGAAGAGAAACCAAGAGATAGTGGTACATGCCTTTAATTTCAGCACTTAAGAGGCTTTGAAAATTACACACAAAATATAACCCTGAAATTTATTCATGCTAAACACATTATTTTGACTTTATAAATTGTTATGTAATGAATTCCAATTTTATGAACAAACATTTAATGCCCCCATTTAATGTAGCATTGAAGAAATAAATTTATATTCTAACCAAAAAACTATGTTTTCAAAAAACTTCAACAAAATTTTCACTCAGAGTGGACATTTCATACAGATTTCAATATTCTTGAAAGCACTTTTGTAGCAAATGATTTCTACAGTTAATAAATGCATGAATATTTAAATAATATTCTTGTATTTTTCTGCTATGTAGTCTCCATTTGCCTCATTCTATACTGTAAATTGTATAAGTTTTCAACAGCTCAGTTTGCTCTGGATTTACAGAAGGTTTTGAAGTCACTTTGAGGAATATCTCCAAAATCCTCTTTCTAGACTGTCTTATTTTAGAAAGCACTTAAATGACCTAAGCGACTGACTATTATTTTTTATGAAAAATTTATGTTCTAAAATCTTAGCCATCACTTTTCATTTTGATAGATGATAATACTTAAATTGAATAGGAATCATAAATCAACAGTTTATCCGTGGATAACTGCACCTTCCTTTTGTTCTACAAGCAATGCTAATTTGGCAATGGTGACTCTCAAGCACCCAGATGCACAGCAGAGTGTAAATCTGCTGCGCTCTTGTTTCCTGAGGCCCACTGTGAGTCTCCTAAAAAGTTGAATAATCTTTTTGGTTGTGAGCCTAGCCTTTAAGGCTGAGCCATCTCCCCTGGTTTGTTTTGATGCTCACCTTTATAGCTCTGGATGGAGGGGGGAGGATCTTGGACTTCTCACTGGGCAGGGAACCCTGACTGCTCTTAGGACTAGAGAGGGAGGGAGAGGTGAGGTGGGGAGGGAGAGGGAAAAGGGAGGTGGGGAGGATGTGGCCATTTTTAATAAATAAATAAATAAATTGAAAAAATAAATAAAAATTAAAACAGCCATGTAGACTGGAAAATGCTAGTGAAGATAACAGATTTCATTAGAGTCTTAGGGAAGAAGGACATAGGGGGGAGCGAGGAGATGGATTCCGGAGTTCAGTGGAGGGCCTCTGGGTGTGCAAGCACACTGGGTGGGCCCAGCAGAATCTGCAAGCACATGCAGTACACAGAGGCCGTCTGAAGATATACACATGCTGGACTGTTTGGCTGTTGCTTAGGGATGAACTTCTTAAAACTGAATGTAGGGTTAGAAAAATATCTGCCAACAGTTCAAATTTTCTGAATGCACACCCACCAGAGATTAACTCCACATCAAGCCTGCGATGACTCTAAGGTGTTTCTCACTGTGACACTGTGTGACTTCACAGCAGCTTTGGTTCTGAACATACAACATGTGTACTTTGCACTATGCCTGATGTCACGCCATGCAGTGCCAATAAGCTGCCTGAAATACACACACAAAAAAAAGTTGAATAATCCTTAGCTCCTTTTCTCTTGTCCTTTCTTATGCCCTGGTCCAGTAGTCATCTAAAAAAATAAGTTTAAAAATGCTTCAGGAATAGTCTGTGATTGAAAAGATACAACATCTGAAAATGGAAACCCCTGGCAGCTACATGCATAATCATCTGAGTGTTTATGTATCATACATAGCATCTGAGAACCATAAAGGTTCGTGGGAGAAACAGCAAAGTTAAATGTGTTTGTTTGTTTCCAACTCATTAGGCAGAGAATTCATCCTCATTTCAATAGTAACTTTTGCAGTTAACACACAGCAGACAGACATTATTTATCAAGAGCATTATTTCATAGTTTAATTAGAAAAAACACACCTGTAAATATGATCTTGACATTGTTTAAACGTGAGGTTTCTTGTGTTGAAAGAAAATAATGAAACAAGCAATTACTAAATTGAGTATTAGGTAACTAAAAGCTAGAAAGCTTCTTCTTTGTTAGTTATAAAAGAATATTATTAAGATTATATTCAAATAAAACAATGTGGGCTAAAATATTTAACAGTGGTTCAAACATTGCTGGTCAGGAAAGCACAGAAAGTATAACAGTTTTTAGTTTTGAAGATCATCATTTGCACAGACTCAACAAATTCTCTAATGTAGACTTACAGCAAGAAATAAAGAAGCTGCAAATTAAAAGCATATTTCTATTTGCCCACAAATGTACTACATTATAGATCAGAACCATGCTAATTATATATTGCCTAAATAAATATTAAAATTAGACGGCCATTCCGAAGCAAATGCCACCTAAGAAAAGGAGACGGTTGTGAAAATATGTATGTAAGGAAAGGGAATAATACAGAACTCAAGAACATATAGATAATGAAGAGTTAATTATAAGATTTTGACTACAGAAAGATACTTGAATTTCTCTTAATTTATTGAAGTATGCACCAACACAGAATGTTGGGGGTTAGCAAGGAGATAAAGTAGTTGTCATGAATAAATGCAAACAGGCAAAATGTGTGATTGCAAAATCTGCTTTGAAAATAGATTTTTGCAAGCCTAATTATCTCCTAAGTGTACTATGCACTTATTCTAACTCCTCCTTTTTTTGTCCTTGACTTAGACAAAATTTACTTGCAAAAGAGGTAGAACCACTTTTGCTAAAGTATATAGCATTTTCCCCATTTCTTCTCATTTTCTGCATAACATTGAATGGAAATCTACATATTTATACGTGAACCATTAGTGTAGCCTGAGTTTACATATAAGCTTTTGCCATTTATTTTGCTTGTGAGTGGTTTTTTTTTTTAAAGTCTGGTGAATAAAAAGCTACTGCATAAAGTGCTTAACTAAATCAATTTATTTCCACCTGCATAATTTCAGAAGTTTAATTACATATTTCATCTGCTGAGAGCCCACAGTAGTCGCTGCTTCTTTAGAAGGTAGACTGTTTCAATTACTAGTCATTATAGGAAAAATGCTTTATGTTTTAAATCTAACATTTTCCATGTATTCCAGCTGTTTCTACATGGGAAAAGAAAAAAATGAAAGAAAAATATAATGTGTGTGTGAGAGAGTGTGTGTGTGATATCCTATGCTTTCTAAAACTTAAACTAAACTCTATTATGAAATAATAGTCTTAAAATTTAGGGAGGCACATAATTATGGAAAGATGAGCCTCATGTTGTATTAAACTATATGATGCATTAAAAATGCATGGCCAGGTCAAAGTTCATAAACACCCGAATAGTTAAAGTCAGCTGAACAAGGTGTGAAGGGAACCTTGGGAGGAGAGTGGATCATCAGTATGAGAACAGCAGACAGCTGTCTGTCAATGTCACTGCCCCAAAAATGTTCAATCTGCTACCCCTTGCCATGCACGAAGTCAGCACAAAAATGTATGGATCACGATGGAATTGGTAGGGCTGGTGATCCTTGCGCCTGGGTTCTGTGGGCTGTTCATATTGGAGAATTTTCGATAAAGCTGCCCTAAGCGGATGGAGTGACAGGGGAGTGCTCACTGACTCCTGCTGTCCCACCGTTGAGAAATTCTACCCTCTAACAGCATTAGGTGTAGGTAATAAACACCCGTGGGGAAATTGATACCACAGAAATAGGAAGACAGTAAAGACTGCAGATAATTTTCTATTTCTCTAAAATCATTTCCCAGAACACAATTTAATCAAACTCTTCATCTATATAGAGCATTATGGGTACTTATTAATTTTAGGTCTATCTATCTATGTATCTTTCTATCCGTGTATCTGACTATCTATCTAGAGACAGATATATCTGAGATTTTAAAAATATATAATTTGTTTAATTTAATAAGATTTTTTTGTAATTATAGCTATTTCATATCAGTGTGTCTATAAAGTATGAATGATACTGTATTTTAACTGGTATTTATCTTTTGTCTTCTAAAATATTGTGGAAAATCAGGAATAAACCATATCCCTCAGCCCACGGTCATATCAAAATACATTCCTTATTTCATGAGGAAAAAAAAAGTGGAATTATTATTCTCATTGTTCTCCACAATCTAAAGGAGCTCACACCGCACCTCTGTCCCATAGGTGTGTCATTCCCTTTTAATCAGGGTTGACTTTGCATATAGATTTACTAGAAATGTCCATTTCTGGGCTCCACCTGGGGACGACTGAATCAGAAATTCTAGGGAGTGAGTGAGCTTGTTAATCAGTATTTTCCAAGTCATCCAAGTGAATCTAAGAAGTTATAAACCTACCCCCATTTCATACTAGAAGAACAAAAGAATAACACGCAAGAAACCACAAGATTTGCTCCTGGCTGTAGCTGTTATGACTTTTGGGGATGTCCTATCAAAAACAGGAAGCCTAAGGCAACTCTCTAAGAGCTGTACATTTGACTATTTTAGCCATTGTAGTATGATAAAATAATCAAAATATGATGAATTTTGAAAAAAAAATCACAACCTACAAAATTCAAAAAATTCAAGTGCAAATTGACAAAAATATATCTTAAAAAACTATTTCTCTTTTTTGTTTGTTAATTTTTATTGAGCTCTACATTTTTCTCTGCTCCACTCCCTGCCTCTCTCCTCCCCTTCAACCCTCTCCCAAGGTCCCCATGCTCCAAATTTACTCAGTATATCTTGTTAAAAGACTATTTCTATCCTAATAGAGAACCCCTTCTTCCACAGCTTCTGTTTCTATGAGAATATAACTCAATAGATTTTAATTCTCTATGTTACTGAAATTATACTGTATATAAGGTATGTTTTAAAGAGCTTCTATTTATAAGAAGGTACTGCAGAAAATAAACTCATATGCCAATTACAGATCCATCTAATATTCACTTAAACTTTGTAAGATAGACAGAAATCCATCTCAAACTCCATGTCCTGAAATGGCACTGAGGGTGATATATACCACTTCTGTTTTTAATCTTTTAAGGTACATTTATGTTGTTCTCATAGTGACTCTACCAATTTACAGTCTTACTCACAGGATTCAGGTGTTTCTATCTCTCTACATACTCAATAACACTGACACTTCATATCCTTGAAAACTTGTATGTTCAAAATACCTATTTCAACGGGTGTAAAGTGATATCTCTTTCACTTAGATTTTCAGTTATTTTGTTTACACATTGCTTGCTGATGTCACATAGGTTTTGTTTAGAAATCTCTGAAAAAAACACAGATAAAAGACATGATAATAGAAATGGGTAATGGAAATGCTAAAGCATACACACACAGGCATATTAATACAATAAATAATGCAAATGCATCTCCATAATTGAAGCATATTACAAATACTGATCAGCTTTTAATTAAAAACTGATTCCTATTCAGCAGTACATAAGCTTCTAATAAACTTTCCTACACTTTATTTTTATTCACAATGATTTACACTTGTCCGTATGTATTAAATAGCTGCTTATACAAAATAGGTAAATTTGGGTTTTAGAAATTCATGGAGTTGGACAACTTCTAAAACATAGAATGTGAGACCTGCAAATGAGACTGGCATGATTTAGAATGAAAATGCTCAGCAGTGATTCTCATGCTAAGACCCAGTCCCTGGCCAGTGGTGTAGCAGCAGAGGGGCATCTGTGATGTAAAGCTGACACAGACTGAACTAGGTGAGAATCCCCTTGTTCTCTGCTTTTCATCGGCAGGCATCTTCACAGGCAAGAAAGTCCTATTCTTACGTTTGTGGAAGGAGGCTTTAAAAATGTCAAAAGGAAATGCTTTCCCCATAACACTATTAAAAACTATAAGTCTTTGTTTCCAGAAACTTTTTAAGACCATGGGAACACTTATATCATCTGATAAATAAATAAAAAATAAACGTCAAATTTAGCTGTTGGTAATGTTGTTTCTTGACTGATTTATACAAGCTCAGGCTTGAAAAGATTCAGTAGAATGTGACCATTATAGATTTATGCCAGACAGGGTCATGTAGCACATGGTCAACATAAAATGAACTTAATGGTATTTATGTAGACATTTTGTCTCATATTTCCTTATTTGAAAATCTTTATCTAATTGGTATTTGACTTAAATATTATGATTACAAATTTTGTGATTTATGGATTTTTATGAATATGTCTGTGTCTTTCTGGGTTCTTCCAGAATACATTATATGAGAAACAGAAATTCATCATTAATAAGTTTCAGTATGATAAGAAAATTTTAAGTGAAAAATTTAATAGAATCACTAGCAGTTACACAAACTTTCTCATGAACTGAATGCACACATAGACACATACACACACTAAATAAGTAAACAAATATAAAAAGAATTATGAAAAAGAAATTATATAAGAAATGAAGTAACAGATTCCAAAAAGTATCAAATGCATTCACACAAGTATTTTCATTAGTCAAGACAATACTTTTTCAAATGATAGCACTTCAGCTGGGTGAAAATAAAAAACTAATTTTTTAAAAATTTCTAAATTTGCACCAAAATTTAATATAGAAGGTAACAGAAAATACAGTAACCAATTTCCCCAAGGAAATAAACTGGTGAGGTTTCTCAACAACTAAAGAAAGGAAGTCTGTTCTTTAATTGGACCCGGCTTTGGTCCCAGGATCCACTTCAGATGGCTCACAAACATCTATAACTCTAGCTGAGAGGTATCTGATAGCTTCTGACCTCTGCAGACATCTATACAAAACAAATACATATAAAATTATGTATCCACACAACAAATAAATAAAAAATAAGCCAATGCATTAAAATATTAAAAAATAGTCATATAGTGTTAATGCATGCCTCTAAGCACAGCACTCAGGAGGCAGAGGAAGATAGATCTCTGTGAGTTCGAGACAAGTCAAGTCTACAAGAGCTAGTTCCAGGACAGGTTCCGAAGCAACACCAAGAAACCTTATCTCAACAAAAACAAAAACAGACAAAGAAACAACAATATTACAAAATAAATATAAAATACAAAGGAGAAGTAGTAATATGGAATAATTAAGTGATGTCATTTACCAAAAATTGAAAGAATAAATTTTTAAGTAGAAGGTCATATATTCAAAAGAATAAATTAGCCTGTTACAAGTAAACTATTATGAAATTTCTAGAGACTTTGCTCTGTTTTCCCTTTCAGCAAGTAAGAAGGAACTTCCTATTCTCTTCATTTGTGCGTAATTTTTCCATTAAGAAAGTATTCATTATCTCTTTACCTCTAATATTCTTGTTGGCAAAGACTGCTTATTCATTTCCTGACTGCCCAGACACGAAATAATAAGACCAAAACTGCATAATTACAACACTGCTTGACAAATAGCTTAGGCATCTTTCTAGCTTGCTTTTATATCTTAAATTAACCCATTTCTATATTGGGTTTTATATTTTACCACAAGGATCGAGGTTTACTGGTATTAGTCTTTCTCCTCCAGTGGCTACATGGTGTCTCTCTTGACTCTGCCTACTCTCTATCTACACCCATGTTGGGATTTTCCAGTTGGCTTTACTCTGTTAAACCATTGGCTGAAAGCAGCTTTTTATTAACCAATGGCAATAAATCATAATTACAGCATACAGAGGGGAATTCCACATCACGTCCCTGTTGGCAGGGGTTTCTGTCTCACTCAGTCTTGCAATCATTCAGTTCCAAAGAAACACACAGAGGCCTACATTTGTTATAAACAGATTGGCCCATTATCTCAGGCTTATTATTAACTTCTATAACTTATATTAGCCCATTATTCTTGTCTATGTTAGCCACGTGGCTCAGCACCTTATTCGGCGTGGCAGTCACATTTGCTTGCTCTGTGCCTGGATCATGACTGCAGACCACAGAAGCCTCTTCCCAGAATTCTCCTGTTTTCATTTTACCACCTCTACTTCCTGCATGGTCATACTGCCTATACTTCCTGCCCGGCTACTGGCCAATCAGCATTTTATTAAAAATAATACAAGTGACAGGATAAAAGGTTGCTGCCCCACATCACCTCCCCCTTTCTACCTAAATATAAATGAAGGTTTTGGCTTTAACATAGCAAGAATACATACAACAAAACAGTTATGAAGATAGAATTATAGTTACAATATTTAGTCTAATTATATTTGGCAAAATAAGGAAAAGACTCTATCATCTATCCTATCTTTGTGAGTCTAAAGTTTTATACCTAATCTATCACTTATAATTATAAAATTGTCTTTCTTCAACTCCATCAAGGATATATTACCTAACTTAACAGAAAGTACATTCTAAGCCAAAACTCTAGAATTGACAGAGACATCTCACTGCCTGGACAGTCACCCAAAGTTCTTCTGTAACATTGAGGCATCAATGTTCAGCCTACAAGCCCATATTATTTTCATACTTTTCCATGAAGCAGGAAATTTCAAAGACAATTTTGCCTATATTGGCAGTTTTTCAGTCACTTTCTTCTGTATCTTGCAGAATGTCTGGCAGACTCTTTTATGAATCAGTAACCCCACAAGACCATCTTACCTTTAGGCAAATTTAGCATGTCCAGTTCATACAGCATAACATCAAACAGTCCAGGGAAGAGCAGTTTCTTGCCCAAATGACTAATCAACTCCATAAGGAGCCTCTTTGATGCCCATTATCTGCCTGAAGTAGATTGGTGCTGCCAGGATCAGATGGATCTCATAATCATGAAAAGTCCTAAGTTGTTAAACATTTAAAATGCCATATTCTGTTAGCCTTTGAAAGATATAAAGAATAGCTATCCATCTGATATTTATCTCTGTACATCTAAAAAAACCTAACTAAAATGACTACAAGCTTGACATTATAGATGATTATTTCTTAATTACATACTATATTTTTAAATAAGCTGCACAAACAATTCCTTAAATAAGAGCAAAAATACATATACCAAATTTGACCTTAAATTTGTATCAATAAACCAAGATCCATGCCAATGCATCCATAACAATGTATTCCTCTCTATATCATACCCCACTTAAAATGCAAGTAAACATTAAAAATCAATCATTTGGGGAATTTGGGTGTAGTTCTTTCAAAACTGCTTCCTGATTTTTGTTGGGTGAAGTAATTTTGGGGCTCATGGAGACCTTTCAATGGGTTTTGGTTTATCAAACCACATTAGCCTGGAAGGAATCCACAGGTGTCCATCCTCTGTTGAAATAAAAGCAGAAACTCTTTTCCAAAGCAATATATCCTTAGATGCAAATTTGAAGTCAAGATACCTTTAAAGTATATATGTTGGTTTACCTTAGCCTCCTGTACAATGAAATGTCTTTCTGTACTTACCTAGTTGACAGTAAAAACATTAAAAGAAAACACAATAGTATCTATAATCCAGACTCGCAGTGTTATCCATCTTTACATGGCTTATTTTTCTTTACTTCTTTAATCTATGACTGTCTGTACTCTGTCTTTTTAAATACTTTGTTTTATTTTTTTCTAACTTTTTTCAATTTTTTCTTTTTTAATTTTATTGATTGTTATTGAACTCTACATTTTTCTCTGCTTCCCTCCCTATCTCTTCCCTCCCCTTGAACCCTCTCCCAAGATCCCCATGCTCCCAATTTACTCAGGAGATATTTCTTTTTCTACCTATGCAGATTAGATCCATTTATGTCTCTCTTATGGTCCTCATTGCTAGGTTCTTTGAATTTGTGATTTGTGGGCTGATTTTCTTTGCTTTATGTTTAAAAACCACTTATGAGTGAGTACATGTGATAATTTTCTTTATAGGTCTGGGTTACCTCTCTCAAAATGATGTTTTCTAGCTCTATCCATTTGCCTGAAAAATTCAAGATGTTGTTTTTTTTTTTCTGCTGTGTAGTACTCCATTGTGTAAATGTACCATATTTCCTCATCCATTCTTGGGTCTAGGGTCATTTATGTTGTTTTCAGCTTCTGGCTATGACAAACAATGCTGGTATCAACATAGTTGAGCATATATCCTTATGGCATGATTGAGCATCCTTTGAATATATATCAAAAGTGGTATTCCTGGGTCTTGAGAAAGGTTTTTTCCTAATTTTCTGAGAAATAGCCACACTTACATCCAAGGGGACGTACCAGCTTGCATTCCCACCAGCAATGCAGGAGTGTTCCCTTTACCCTACAACCTCTCCAGCGTAAGTTGTCATCAGTGTTTTTGATCTTGGCCGTTCTTACAGGTGTAAGATGGAATCTCAGAGTTGTTTGATTTGCATTTCTCTGATCACTAAGGATGTTGGCCATTTTTTTAAGTGTCTTTCAGCCATTTTAGATTCCTTCTCTGTTGAGAGTTCTCTTTTTAGGCCTGTACTCCATTTTTTTTTTTTTTTTTACTGGATCATTTGTTCTTTAGATGACCAATTTCTTGAGTTCTTTGTACAGTTTGGAGATCAGACATCTGTCTGGTGTGGGGTTAGTGAAAATCTTTTCCCATTTTGTAGGCTGTCATTTTCTTTTGTTGACCATGTCCCTAGCTTTGCTGAATCTTTTCAGTTTCAGGAGGTCCCATGTATTAATTGTTTCTCTCATTGTCTGTTTAAGAAGTGGTCTCCTGTGCCAATGCATTCAAGTATACCTCCTACTTTCTCTTCTATGGGGTTCAGTGGCTGGCTTTATGTTGAGATCTTCAATCATTTTTCTCTCTCTCTCAAGCCTACATACCTTTTTTAAACACACTGTGTCTCGTTTAGAGATATTTTATGTCTGAATCTGTCCAGTTGTTAGTATGTATTCCTTTTGTGACCAGAACTGTTTCCTAAAATGCTACATGGCACGGCCAGTACCAAGGCTGCTTTGTGTTTTGGCTCTGTCCAGTCCAAATGTTGAAAGTCTATTCAATGTCTCTGAGACTGTTGGGTGGCAGCCATCCTCACCACACCAACTCTGGTAACAAATTGGCCCATCCTGCCACCAAGTAACTTGCAGCACTCTACCTACAAATCCCATTAAAGGGTTTGACTGTCTGAACCAGGAAGCCACTGTTTCTTATGCTGAGTCAGTACCTTGTCTTAAAGGAGTCATTGGTGCCCCTGCTCACAATCAGCAAACAGAGACTATCTGAAAATATGTGGCTACCAAGAAACTGTACTTATCTCTTGTTCTTTTGTTCTTAGAATTTCTATCGAAGCTCTTTCAGGTTTTACGTGGACGCAGTTGACAAACGTTTGTGAGCCAATCTCTTGGCAGAGACTGCTCATTTGTTTCCTGACTGCCCAAACCTAAAATAAACACATAGAAACTGTACTAATTACAACACTGCTTGGCCAAAGCTTAGGCAACTTTCTAGTTAGATCTTATATCTTAAATTAACCCCATTCTATTATTTTATATTTAACTGCAAGGCTCATTTGTTACCAGTACCAGTGTGTGGGTGTCTTTTTCCTCTAGCATCAGTTACCTTGTGTCTCTCTTGATTCTGCCAACTCTCTCTCTACAGCCTTGTTCAGATTTCCTGCCTGGCTTTACTCTGTTACGCCACTGGCCAAAAGAAGTTTTCATTTTCCCCCAATGGTAATAAAACATATTTACAGCATATAGAGGGTAATCCTACATCATATTCTGAAATTTATCATGATATATAGTTTAATACAAGACTTTGCTAATATTGTTGTGAAAGTAATTTGTAGTGTACAGATATCCACATATATTTAGAAATGTGATCAAATACTAGAAAAAGAAGGTTCACATTTAGAGCTTAAAGCTGACAAGGAATGTATTCATATGGAAAACATTTACTTCTTTAAGCAAAGTGAACAATAATAATAATTTCACAAAAACTAAACTTAAAAATTTTTTACTGCAATAAGTAGTTTTATTTTCTAATGCAGTATCAACCAAACACATATTTTTGATAATTTATATAATTCAAGGATAAAAGTCTCATTTCCTACTATAATATATTTGGGATGATTAATAAAGTCAATAGCTCTTTGAGAAAACAGAAGCTATAATATTTGATCACACTGTGGAGTAAAATCCTAATCATATTGTGTAGGCCATGCAGTTCTCAGTCAGGAGAATCATATAATAGCTTAGGTGAGGTTCATGCTCAAATAATTAAACCTAATGTTGCTTTCGATAGGCAACATTGTTTCATAAGGCAGAAGGCAAAATGTATAAGATAGTATCACACTCCAATAAAGTGCATAATATTTTACCAAATATGCCTCTATAAGCATTTACTAAGATACAATCAGGTGAGGAAAATGGGATTACAATCTTTTCATTTATTGTACATAGAGATCAAATAGTATCAGATCTTTTCAAAATGTACTTTAACTTATTCACCTGTAAAAAAATTTCAAAGGTGACTTTGTCTCTTTGGCAAAAAGTAATAAAGGAGCAATGAGAAGAAATCACAAAAGAGAACATGCTGCTATTCTTCCTTCTACACTATCAAACAAAACAGGAAGGGCCAGCATTAACATAGTGTAACAATACACGCAGCTACTCAGTAACCAAATACAATGCCAATCTTGTGCTAGGTTCTGCATAACCAGTAATAATCAACCAAGTCTTCCTTACTGGTTAAGTCCTTAGTGCTGTGTGTCTCAAGCTTTAAGGTGCATATGAATCACCTAGAATCTTGATAGGATGGAGGTTTTTATTCAATAACTCTGGGGCTACTATGAGATCATTTAAAATACATTTCAAAGAAGATGCTAGAAATGGTACTCTATAGAACACACTGGATAGGCAAGAGTTATAAAACAAAGTTACTCGATCCTTCATGACAGAAGCCATAAGAGTCAATATCTATCATTTCTTAACAGGATATATATTCTTTAGCTCATAGACAATGCAGTAGATTATCGAATATATAATGGAGGAGTACAAAAAGTCCAATATTACTTTCTTTTTTCAGGAGAGCACAGAAAAAAAATTACCAATAACTTTATTGCAATATGAAGGGCCTACATTTGAATAAACACTTTATGAGCACCCATCTGTATACAGGGACATTTATGAAAAATGGTACAATCTAGATAATATCAGTATATGAGGAATAGTGACTGAAATTTAGTGAAGAACCCACACTAAGAGAGATTATGAATATTACTTCAAACATACACTGCCACCAAAAATATGCTAAGGAATTATGTCATAACTTTAGATAATCTATTATCTAAATCATAATCAAGATGCAAAACAGCAAATAAACCTTTCCTAGATAATAAAAAAACTAGATTTGCTCACAAATTCATTTTGGGAGTCTTAAAACTAGATTTTTAAAATAAATATTTCTTGAGATACATCAAGACTGGAAAGTATTTGATATTTTAATATATTTTGACAGTTATAAACCCATGGTTTTTCACATTAGCCAAGTATTCTACTATCGAGCTACTTATAACATTTTAAGACCTATCTATGACATATTAATTTATTATTTTTTAATATATGAAGCACTCATATCACTCACCTCTGAAGTAATGACAATGGACAAATAACAAAACTAATTGACTAAACTTCAAGGCGTATAATTTTTTTATAATCATTAATGATGTCAAAAACTAGAGGTATCAAGGGTTATGTTTATTTTGTGTTTGATTTCACAATGTAAATGTGAATTACACAAAGTATTACTATACTCATTGAAGTAGAAATATTCATTGATAAAATAAAATATTCAAAGGACTATTTTTCACAAAATAGCTTAATAAGATAATTAAAATTATAATTTTGTACCAATTATGAAAGAAGGTAATTTGGAATTATTCATTCTTAGATAAAGTGACAAATTAATAATCTAAATTATAAATGAAAATATTTATATATACAAATATCTTTTAATGTGAAGTTTTAATAGTTTTGATAATTATTGGTTAAATGATGTCCAGTTTTATCAAGAATAACCCAAAAATATCACACATACTAAAATTTTAACATTTTGTGACATTGCTAATATTTATTAGAGAAAAAAATCTGTAAAGTGATTAAACTGTGGAAGACGATAAACGAATGTGGATTAATGGAAAATTAATGAAGTATGTGTAGGGTACTTATTGCTTAAGACCTTGTACATATATGATATGTTTACTAGTAACATTATTGAAAAGGTTTATTTTAATATGTTCAACCCAAAGTATGAAAAGGAATGATTATTTCTCAATTACAACCAATCAAGTAGAAATGCAAAAGTTCATTTCACCAAACTTTGGACAGATATTAAAAATGGGGAGTTCTGATCTCATAGTATAAGCCAAACAAAACATTTCATTTCATTGAAATTAGATGCACACCACTATTTTTGTAGCTATATTATATCTTTTGAAACTAAGTTTTCTTTCTCTTTGAGTTCTGTCTGTCCATAATTTACCTCTTAATTATGTTGCTGTTGATTGCTAAAGATAAAGGTATTGCAAAAATGAATGAAGAGGAGTGGGAAGAGAAAGGAGAACAGAGGAAAAGAAAAGAGGAGGGAGAAAGAAAAGAAAAAGGAGGATATTCATCAGTGTGGCTATAGGATAGGGCCACTTCAGACTCCCTCTCCTCAGCTGCCCAAGGAACTAGCTGGGGACATCTCCATCCTATACCCACACTGATGAATATCTTGCATATCACCATAGAACCTTCATCTGGCAATGGATGGAGATACAGAGACCCACATTGGAGCGCTGGACTTAGCTCCCTAGGTCCAAATGAGGAACAGAAGAAGGGAGAATGTGAGCAAGGAAATCAGGATCACGAGGGGTGCGCCCACCCACTGACATGGTGGGGCTGATCTAATGGGAGCTCACCAAGGCCAGCTGGACTGGAACTGAAAAACCATGGGATCAAACCGGACTCTCTGAACGTGGCGGGCAATGAAGGCTGACTGAGAAGCCAAGGACAATGGCACTGAGTTTTGATCCTACTGCTTGTACTGGCTTTGTGGGAGCCTAGTCTGTTTGGCTGCACACCTTCCTGGACCTGGAGGGAGCAGGGAGGATCTTGAACTTCCCACAGGACAGGGAACCCTGACTGCTCTTTGGAATGGAGAGGGAGGTGGAGGGGAGTGGGGGGAGGTGGAGGAGATTGGGGGGAGGTGGAGGGGAGTGGGGGAAGGGAAATGGGAAGTAAGGAGGAGGCGAAATTTTTTTTTTTATTAATTTATAAAAGTTTCCACTTCCGCTCCTCCTCCCAATACCCTCCCATTCCCCCCACTCCCTCTTCTCCTCCCTCTTCAGCCCTAAGAGCAGTCAGGGTTTCCTACTCTGTGGGAAGTTCAAGTTCCTCCCCCCTCCCTCCAGGTCTAGGAAGGTGAGCATCCAAACTGACTAGGATCCCAAAAATCCAGAACATGCAGAGGAAACAAGTCCCAGTGCCATTACCAATGGCTTCTCAGACAGTCCCCATGTCTGCCACATTCAGAGAATCCGGTTTGATCACATACTCCTTCAGACCCAGTCCAGCTGGCCTTGGTGAGCTCTCTTTAGATCAGTCCCCTTGTTATCAGTGGGTGAACACACTCCTCAGGGTCCTGCCTTTCTTGTTCATGTTCTTCCTCCTTCTGCTCCTCATTTGGACCTTGGGGACTCAGTTCAGTGCTCAAATGTGGGTCTCTGTCTCTATCTCCATCCATCGCCAGATGAAGGTTCTATGGTGATGTGCAAAATATTCATCAGTATGGTTATGGGCCAAGGCCAGTTCAGGCACCCTCTCCTCTGCTGTCCAGGGAACAATCTGGGGATCTCTCCTTGGACCTGGGAACCCCTCTAGAATCAAGTCTCTTGTAAACCCTAAAATGGCTCCCTTAGTTGAGAAATATACTTCCCTGCTCCCATATCCATCCTTCCTTCCTCCCCCCATCCCAATCCCCCAAGCTTTCCCCAATCCTCCCCTACTCCCTTCTCTCTAACCCTCCCCCCTTCCATCCACTCCCACCCCTGTGCACCCAATGTTGCCTGGCACTCTTGTCTACTTCCAATATACAGGAGGAAAACTACATGATTTTCTTCAGATTCATCTTCTTATTTAGCTTCTCTAGGATCACGAATAACAGGCACAAAGATCTTTAATTATGGCTAGAATCCACTTATGAGTGAGTACATACCATATTCCTCTTTTTGGGTCTGGGTTACCTCACTCAGTAAAGGGTTTTCTATTTCCATCCATTTGCATGCAAAATTCAAGATATCATTGTTTTTTTACCGCTGAGTAAAACTCTAATGTATATATGTTCCACACCTTCTTTAACCATTTATTTATTGAGGGGCACCGAGGTTGTTTCCAGGTTCTGACTATTACAAATAGTGCTGCTATGAACATAGTTGAGCAAATGCTTTTGTGGTATGATAGGGCATCTCTTGGGTATATTCCCAAGAGTGGAATTGCTGGGTCCTGAGGGAGGTTGACTCCCAGTTTCCTGAGAAACCGCCACACTGATTTCCACAGTGGCTGCACGAGTTTGCATTCCCACCAACAATGGATGAGTGTTCCCCTCATTCCACATCCTCTCCAGCATAGGCTCTCATTGGTGTTTTTGAAATGGGAGGTAAGGAGGAGGTGGGAAATTTTTTAATAAAAAATAAAAATAAGAAAGAGAAATGAGGAGATGGAAGAAGAAAAGAGAGGAACAAAGAAGAGGAAGAAAAGGAGGAATAAAAGCATGAGGACAAGGAATAGGAAAAAGTGGAATTCCATACGCATTTGCAATAAAGAATACTGAACTGACTAATATTTAACAGAGGCGGACTTTTACAATTAGTGTGAGATCACTTGGGTTAAATTACAGCTTTTCCAATATCCAGATGCATTTTCCTAAAAAATGTTAGTTAACTTTTCTAAATATAATTTTCCTTAAGATTTAAGTATGGTATGATATACTGCTAGTAAAACTTGCATAGAATTTACATAATATAAATAAGTAAAATCAAGCGCTATGCCAAATAAGCTTTTGAGTCCAGAAAATCACCTCTACAGATATTTGTAATATACTGTCTCCCATTTAAAAAGACAAAGGAAAATGGGCCAGTTTTAAGCACTGTTTTAAGTAAGGGCCTTATATATGCTACTTATTTTATTGGTCATTATATTTATCAAGTCCTCTATTGTGTTTTCAGACTACTTAAAATGGTCAGGAAATTTCAACTTGAACAATATAAGGAAGGAGGAAACTCAGGACCTGGCAGCTGCGTCTTGCAAGAGCACAGTTTAAAGCTACTGAGAATCCAAGGTATTATTGTTGTTCCTTATTTCAGACCTTTTCAGAGCCAAGAAAAATCACCCTCCAAATTCTATGAACTAGTGGTATTTCAACAAACATATATTAGAGCATTTTTTTCTAGTACATGTTTTAGAAGCGTTTAAATCCTATCATTTTGCAGACCAGTTCAATAGCGTCCTATCTGTAGCTCTCCTTTTCCAAGTTTAGACTGCCACCAGGGTTCACCTCGTACAGTGAGATCTATTTAGTGTTCCAACCACCTTATGTGTGAGTCTGATAGGAAAGCAACATCCTCTTTACCTTTGTGAATGTGCAGACCTGCAGAAATCCATTGCCAGTGACATTAGTAATGTAAGGTGCTAGAGGTAATAACTTTTACTTCTACTTTGTTCCATACAAGGCATAAAATACAGTACTGAGTCCATCTTTTCTTTGGTGACAATTAGATTTCAGTCACCCTTTTAAAATAAAATTGCTAATGAAAATGGCTTTGTTATTTTGTCATTTTAACAATATTATACAAAATAAAACTATGTATACTCGTTATATTTCAATTATGATTCTCACTTTAAATAAATTTTCCACTTATCACAAAGCTGTGTCCAAAGAAACAGACCACTCCATTTAGGGCAAAGGACTCTGAACTACATCTACCTATTGCCAACAATCTTTCAGACATATTTGACCTTAAAAAGTAAGCATCTCATTTAATCAATGAAATACATTGTCATAAAATAATTATTTGAAACTGCACACCAAAATGGTAGTATAATTATATTTTAATATGTTTCATATATATCATAACAAACAACTAATAAAACCAATAAGATAGACAAAAATGTTGATGAATATATAAACTAACAAATACAACTTCTATATCTAATATCCTAGTGTAAGTTTTTCAGGGTTATTTGCCACTTTTAGATAGTCATAGTCTATGCTTGCATGACAATACATCATTATCAACTAGAGAGTTAATCATTATCTCATGTGTTTTACAGTGGTCCATTCACTGAAATTTTCATTAACACTTCAAGGAATATCTCCATTATATTTTTCATACATGAATTTTTGCTTCTCTTTACTGTTTGTTGGACTCCGTGCTACAGAAGAGTCATGTATTTTAAGAAACTTTACTGGTTATGAATTGCTTCAGGAATCACTACCTACTATAAAAATATCTCTATCTATGACTAACTGACAGCCTCAGGATTCTATGAAAGCAAACAGAAATGCTCAAAGGCAACATGGCATGCTTATTACACACATCATCAAAACAACAGAATCAGTTGTTTGCATTTCTAACTATAATACCACTACTGCAGCTGATGGTAAGTACTCCCCGGCATATTGGTATATATGTATAAGCCTCAACTGTGTAAATATTAAAGAGCTTTGGGTTTGAAGATACTAGACAGAAGTAATTACTTTGAAATATAACTTTTAAAATTGTAGTCTTACACATAATTTTCTAATAAATAATTTTAGGGTTTTTACGAGGGTTTCTGCGTAGATGTGAACAAATAATTAAATCATATCAGACTCAGAACTAGCGACAAACTAAGTAAAACTTGGTACCTAAGTCTAATTTTCTGAAAAAGTGTTGTTATTGAAGTTATTTACAAATGTGTGGTAGGGGAGTTATGTAAAGGATCATAGGTGACTCACAGGCAGCTGCACCAAGGAAAAGGCAACCCTCACAGGGCTGGGAGTTTCCAAAAGCTGAACCTCTTAGTAAGTTTTCTGGGCTTTCTAAACTTCAGTAAGTTCCCCAAATCATTTGAGCTTCCCTTCAACAAAGGATATTTAAATTTAGAAAAATTAGCTATGTACCAAGTGTGTACATCAATAGTAATAGTGGCTTTAATAATATTGTACAACCAATCCCCAGAATTTTTAATCTTATGACATCAGCTTAATAAATTCATCTCACTAATATTCTCTCTCTCTCTTTCGTTAGCCAGTTTTTACCCTTAAGGAAGATATACAACACTCAGATATCAAGTACAGTAGAAAAGTTTTCTTCAAGTGTTTGTATCTTATTAAGCATCTTTTACAAATTCATCTCTTCCTCCTTTCTGTTTTTTAAAATAGTATCAATGACTAGTTTCAAATGTCCAACAGTAAAAATGTGACAATAGCTAGAAACTTTCTCATTCACAACTTTTAGTTTGTTCGTCAGTATCTTACAGAAGGTATTAAGTGGGCTTTAGTAATTCTTCCAGTCCCTGAAATTTATGAATATTGATGAGTACTTAGCAATATGCAAGGCACTTCACCTCTATTTCCTTACATGTGTCAATTAGTGCTTTAAAATTAAAGATTATTAATTAGATAGAAAATAATTAGATGGAAAAAAATGTTCATAAGTAAAATCATAGGATTACTCAAGAAAGATTCAGTTAATTACACAGTCTTGACCCATCTTATGTATCTTAGAATGCCCTAGGTGACCTCTAACTCTCACATATGTGTTGTTATAACCAGATTCATTTCCATCTCATTTATTTTACAACATAATAAAATAATTGAGGGCACAGGTTCAGAAGATGCTCTCAGTCTCTTGACCTACAAGGTCCCTAAGGGGAAGCCCAAGACTCTAAACATTCATGAATATATGATGCTGGCAAGTGATAAAAATGAAATGTTTAGTAATAATACTGTAGAATCACATTAAATACCAGATCTCAGCTCTGATTTATCATCTTGTTATGTAATGGGGGAAAAGAACCGATTCTACACGTATCTCGATTTTATGATCTATACAATGGTGAAGGCAGTAAAATGGACCTTTTAGTATAATAATAAAGATAATGTCATTTCCATCTGTAAATGTCTCTAAATAATTTCCAGAAAATAATATATTCTTGATAAGTGTAATATTATCTAGTACTGGGTGGGAGATACTAGCCAAAAGCTCTATTTCTAAAATTTGCTCAACAAGGTAATTATGAATCATGCAATACTGATACAGAGACAGTCTCACTCTACTGCAGCCTCAAACAATATGGTAAAATCTAATAAATACCTTTGAAATTTGGAAGCTATCATTAATATAACTGAATATGTATCTGTATTTAAGGAATACCAGAATATAGGTGATATAAACACAACTATTTTTTTACTTGAATGGCTTTAAATTTTCCCTCTCTCATATTTGCACAGAACGTGACCACTTGGCCACCCAGGGACCATTCTCATTCCTTCCCTTGGTGCCACCTCTGCTTCTATATAATATAAACAAAACTGTTAATGTGTATTCACTCATCCCATGTTGTACTACAGGGTTTTTGACTAAACAGTATGTTTTCCATTTAAAAATATATTAGTTTAATATTTTTATATTTCTACATCTGATACATGTGCACTTCTTAAGCTCATTGTTAAGTGTTAATAAAAAACATACACAGACTTTTAGAATTGAAAAGTTTATCTCATGTTATAATACCTGAAAGGTAGCTCTACTTACTCCCACTTTTGCAAAGGAGTAGTTTAAGACACAGTGGCTTAGTAATCAATTCAAGATTATACTATTTACAGCTCTGCTAATCAAATTCTATGATTTAATTTTTGATAACACAAAGTCAGTTCATGTGTTCTTTATTAAGTGTCATTCACCCCCACCTTTTATAACCTGAAATGACTACCTTTGTGTATCAAAGTACAAATTGGTGACTTGCTTCCAGCTATCAGAAAATGTCAAATTTGATAGACATCACTTTTGAGATAGGTTCTTAAGCACTATGACTTTGGCTCACACTTTCACTTGTTCAGTCTAACAATGCAGCTGCTATTGAATAGCCTGCATTTGATTGGAAGATGCTATAAGGTAAGGGACTGAGGATGCCTCCAACCAGCAGCCAAAGGAAAACACAGGTCTGTTGGGTCAAAACCGCCCAGCACTTAATATGTAGGGTTTGAAGTGCTAGAAATTAAAGTGAAGTTCAAAGCTACCTGAGAAACAGGACATGAGGTCTCAAAATATGTAGAGGAACACTATGCTTTCACAGTTTTCTTTTTAAATAAAAGGAGAAAGTGGAGCACATTTATCTATGGGCTATTACTCAGCCTTTTAAAATGAAATTATGGAGGTGGGCAGTGGTGGTACATGCCTTTAATCCCCACACTCAGGAGGCAGAGGCAGGTGGATTTCTGTGAGTTCAAGGCCATCCTGATCTACAAGAACTAGTTCCAAGATAGGTTACAAAGCTACAGAGAAACCCTATCTTGAAAAACCAAAAAAAGGAGAAAGAAAGAAAGAAAGAAAGAAGTTATATAATTCACAGGCGAATAGACACTACTTGAGAAATATCATCTTGAGCGAGGTAACCCAGACCCAGACAAATACGGCATTTATTTGCTAATATGTAGATACTAACAGTTAACTCAATGATAACCAAGATACAATCTATAGATTCACAGAGGTTAGGTATAGAATAAAGCACTGTGTGTAACAGATAGATCTCACTAAAAAGGGAACTAGAATATGAGGTTATAGATAGATTATGGGGGAATGGAACATGCAGGTCAAAAGTGGAGAGGGAGGGAATAGGGACATGTCAGAGAAAATGCAGGATGACTTTGCTAAAATTAAGGTCCATTTGACAGAGGTAGTATGGAAATCTAATAACGTAGAAGCATCCTAAAATATATAGATAAGTGAAAGTGAGCTAAATGAAAGTGCAAATAATGGGGGGAGACAGAATCCTGACTAGCCATCCCTTGTCACCAAATGAATGAATGAAACATAGCCACTAGGGTAAAAGTTAACAACTGAACTTTTATTTCTACCTGCTGGGAGAAGGAACAATCCATTTTCTACACTGGATAACACTGGGTGTATCTACCACTCCAAGGCAGATCTCTTGTTCAGAAATAGTTGACAAACAAATAATGGACTCCAAGGTTTGTTTTTGCTTTTTGCTTTTATTTCAGGACAGTTTGGTGCTTTATTGTTGTTGTTGGGTATCCAAATATTTCTTTCTTTATTCTTAGTGATGCATTTTGTTTTTTAGTTTTGGATATTCAGTTGCATTGAGTGTTCGGTTTGTTTGTTGAGGAGAAACTTAAAGTTAGGTGAGTAGGGAGGAGGAGGGGAGGATCCAGATGAACTGGGCATAGCGGAAGAATGTGATCAAAATATATTTAAATTCAAAATTGTTTTAAATAATTCAAGTTTTAAAAACAAATTATACTAGATCATAGCTGTCTGCAACTGCATTTTACTGGGGAATGAGACAGGATGTCTGAAAGGAATGCGTGAAAGTGTTGGACACCTTGGCTTGGGCATCCAGATCTAGCTCTGCTACAGCTCTCAGGCAGCTCCCTTACAGTAAGGATGCACACTGTATAAAAACCACAGGGTGGAAAAATTACAATCTGTACAAACCATATAACAAGGGGAGCAAATTCATTGAGTTCATAGCAGACAAAGCAGAGTCAAAAACTGTCAAAACACTCAAAAATATATCAAATAATGACAAGTCAGTTCACCGAAAGGAATACCAAGTGTTGATACAGCAGCCATCATTATAGTGACATGTATGAAAACCGTCATTACATTGACCCTGACAGAACTGAGGAGAAAGCAATCACAAATAAAGAATTTATTTCGACACTTCTCTTTCATCACTAGATAAAAACAGACAGCACCCTAAAGGAATGAGGAGGTTTTTTCTATTTTATTTTGTTTTTTTTTTAGCATGATTGGCTAAATGAACTAGTATCTTATGCAGAACACATCAGCAACCTAACAAAATTCCTTCACAAAAAACCCTCACTGCTCTCAAAAAGAGCACTGAAAGATTTCCATCTGAGATTAGAAAACTTCCTGTCACCTTTATACAGCATAATACTGAAGTCTTAGGGAGAACACTTAAATAAATAAACAGACAAACAAACAGATGATGTCTATTAAGACATAAAATATTCTCTCCCTTGGCAGATGATATGATTTTGCATATAGAAAACTTGATTTCACATGCACATTATTTAATAAGTTTTCCACATCAGCAGCTCAGAAAACTACAAAGAGAGCTTTATTTTTATACTTCACACTAATAATAAGAGGAAATTCTAGGCAGGTAGAAGTGTCATCTGCTTTTCAGGAATCATTTGAATATATGACTCTCAATATGTCAGCACCCTCTGTCACAAATATCATGGTCAACAGTCAGTAATAAACAGTGCCCTTTAAAAAGGGCATCATCCGTAGTTAATAATTCCCTTCATGGATGTGGACAACAGGTCTTTAATATTTTTACTAAATCCTGGGACCTCTTTTGAGATAAGACTCAGGAGGTTTTGTATACACACACACACACACACACACACACACACACACACACACAAAACTCTTGTTTTACAACTTAATACAATCTTTCTACCTCCGAAATCAGGCATTATACATCTGAGGATAGTAGGGGGTATTTGTCATGTTGGTATTGTATGTACTCACCAAATCATCACTTCCTTAACAGGTAAGGATTTTCAGAGCCACTGTCCAGTTGTGGCTTTTGGACTTCTAACTCAGAAGGCACACCTTTCCTACTTTCTTCCTGCTCTTTTCATCTCTCTTCTTCAGGAAGCTGTAGAAATCACAGCAAGCTTCCCTTACTGGTTTATTTTCCAAAATCCAATGATCCATCCCTGAGTTTCCATTTGTGCAAGCTTAACATTTTAGGAGAACAAGAACACAAAAAGGAAACTTTGTCCCACTGTGACAATAATAAGTAATATGAAATGAAATGAGTAGCAATAATGCCATTTACAATGATGCCAGATTAATACAATGCTCAGCAAAGAAACTCAACCAAGAAAGCTGAGAATTTAAATTTATAGACTTGAAAGCTATAAAACATTTCTGAACTAAACTAAAGAGGCCACTTCTAAGTTGAAATGTTTGCATCAAGACATCAAACACTGAGTCTGTTGTTCAAGGAATAGAAGCCTTCTGCTGTAAAAATGCTTGTTCTGTGCACAAATAAACTACATATTTAATGTAAGACTGAACAGTATCTCAATGGCTCCTTTGTAGAAATGGAAATATAGTGTCTTCTATAGATGACAGAGATGTTCCACCCCTCAAATAGCAATACTATGGTATCTTAAGTAAGACCTGAAAAATGTCAAAACCAGTTGACATGTCAGACATGAATCTCACAAGGCCCCACTATAGACTGAGAGTGGAAAGTAGTCAATGACTGCTTAGAAGGAGAGTCATCTTTTATATGAATAGGGTCCCCGTGGTAAGCCTTAAGAGCAAGCACCTAGGAACATCAAATGAATTCAGTTATACTCTGTTAACTTAGTAACTATTCTGATTTCATTGACACACTGACACACAGACACACAGACACAGACACAGACATACACACACTAAATAATTGCCTCTATAAACATTACACATTACAGAAGATAACTCCATTCCATTCTTGGCACCACCTGAAAGTCTAAGCACTTTGACAGACCAGGCAATTAGATTGGCAATATCTTTTTCAAGAGTCCCATTTTTATAGTTTAGAGGGATGGCTTAGGTAATTAATGAACTTCTAATATATAAACATGATGAATCAGTCACCACCAAGACTGAAGTAAAAGCAGAAAGCTTTAAATGGGCAAGGACAGGAATCCATGACTAACCTGTTGAGAATTGCTGGTTTTTCTACTTGTGTGTGGTGTGCCTTACTTTTCATTTATTGCTAATAAGACTAAACCATGTTCAATACTGACATCACCATCTGTTCAGCTTCTGCACATTATGAATAAAATTGGAAAATGATAATAAATATCAAATATTTCCTCTAAGGTTTTATTTGTGTATGCATGTGTGTTCATGTCAGAAGTGTCCCTATGTTAGAATGGCTCACGTTTATTTAATTCCAAAGGTATTTCTAGTGAATTTACATGAAGAACAGTTAAAGTTCTAGTAGCTGTTGCTTGGAGCAATAAATCACCCAATATGATTCTAACCACATATTGTGTATGTCATGGAGTTCGATTGTTACAGGCACATACTTTGGTAATTCAGGAGACACAGTTCATCTGACCAATTACCTTCAATAAAACCAGAAATGGTTTGTTACGTCTTCTAACTATAACATGAAATATCTTGAGCCAGATCCAAGAGTCTTTGAAATTCATAGTCCCTTATATGTAAAGAGGAGGAAAAGAGTTTATGTTTGAGTTATTTTAATTCATTATTTTCAATAACATAGCTATATGAGTAAAATAAAATGAAATCCAAATTATTATTAATTGCATATGATTTTGAAAAATGCTTCTGAACACTACATTAAGTTGTTTGCCACAATACAGAAAAAATTATAGCCTAAATTTAAATATTAGAAATGTTATATTAAAAATATATATTCATTTTTGGGCAAATTGAAAATTTAATTCATAATTTTTTGAGTTGCTACTTCACCAACAATTTATTAATGAAAATGTGATATTTTTCTTGATTTTTTTTCTCATTTCATTCAAGACAATAAGCTTCTTGATGTTAATCACAATGAATACTATATTTTAATTTTTTTCTGATAGGGAATCATCTTTTAAATAAATACAAACATAGCAACAGATGCATACATGCTTTTAGCTACAAATATTATAATTCTACCTCTAGATAACAGGAACAAATTGTCAGAACAGAATGGTTTCTGATGGGTGATTATCAGGGATTCCTCTTCTATCAAAGTAATAGTAAAGAGAGAAGCTTAAAAGTGCTGAGGGAGAACATCCATAAATGACTAGATAAAGAGATTTTCTTTTTTTCCTTTCACTGGTATAATGAGAAAAGTGAACAAAAATACCAGTAGCAGGGTAATAAGAGGATATCAAACTAGACCACATCCAAGCTTCCGGCTGAAACTAGACCACATTAAGACTTCTGGTGGCCTTATTAATTGGTGTCAGCATGAATTTAGTATGTAGTGTTTTTAAAATAACATCTGAACCCATTCACTCAAATATTCTTATACCTCAATAGTGTCTAAAAACACTGTATAATATAATGTAATCTTTTAAAAAATTTCTTTAAAAAATTTTATCTATATTACCATTTTATAAAAATGAACAAAAATCACTTTCTATTTCACGAATATGTGCTTCAGTTCAGTTTGCAAGATACACCTACCTTATAATTAACCACTAAAGTGAAATAATTTTGAACTTAATGATGAAAGCAATGCCATTTTTAAATGGATAACTAATAGTGCAAAAATACCTTCTAAATTATTATGTAATTTTATTATGTATCTTGAAATAGAGCTGCAGAATATAATATTCATTGAGAAAATAATAATTACTTCAATCTTTTATCTATATGAAGAAAGTAATTTGCATCTTTAAAGGATCAGTATAATTTTTAGGTTCTCAAATTTTCATCTATGAATTTGGGTTGCTTGGACCTCAAACCCAGAAAGGCAAGTGAACCAACTGGCAGTGAAAATTGTACAACATACATACTTTTAAAATACGTAAGCATATGGCTTTCACTGTATGTGTAAAATTAGTCATTTTCTTCAAGTTGCCTATTTAGATTAAAATGTTACTTTTAGAAATGACATGAAAAAGTAAACAATATAGATGACATTTTCAAGTGAATGCAACAGAATAATAGTGTAGTGATATTTTATTTATACATTAATAAATAAAGTTTGCCTGAGGATTAGAGTGCAAACCTAAGCCACTAAAAGTCAGGGAGTGGTAGCTCCCACCCTTAATGCCAGGGTTTGGGAATTACACACCTTTAATGCCAGCACTAGGGAGATAGAGACACGAGTGATATGGCAGGGTGGAGAGAGGAATATAAAAGGTAAAAGACAGGAACTCACTGGAGTGTGGAGTCCGAGATTTGGTGAGGACCCAGTGCAGCTTAGATACTTTGAAGATTGCCTTTTGGTCTGAGCAATGGTAGAGGTAGGGTCTCTCTAGTGGCTGACTGCTCCACCACACGGATCTTCAGCTTTAGCCCCTGTATTTCTCTCTGGATTTTTATTATTCATGCTGCATAATAGGAAATCAATGTCCAAACAATATAGACCTATAAAATGTGAGGTATAATTTTCCTCAAAAATTATTTGTCATTCTATAGTACAGAATATGCAAACCTTGCCATTTTTCAAAAAAAAAAGTTGTAAATTTCTAGCATCCATGTCTAGAATCCCCCTGCTGCTACTGTGTTCCCAATATACATAGATGTTAATTAAAATTTATTCCCCCAAACAATTGTCAATGCAGTCCCTTTTTAGACTCACTTTCAGGATTTCTTCACAATTTTTCTAGAACATGTCTCACTGCAGTAGGCTCTGACAGTCTAGATACATTATTCTTAAGAACTCCAGAATCCTCACACACATCATTATTCTTTTTTAATTAACCAATTTTCTTGACAATTTATCTTTTATTTTGAGATTAAAATTACATCATGTTTTTCTTTCCTTTCTTTTCTTCAAAACCTTCTGTATATCCTCCTTGCTCTTTTTCAAATTAATGGCCTCATTTTTTCATTAATTTTAACCTTTGAATCACCAAAGAGCAGTCTGATAGAAATCAACAATTGTCTTGCACATATATCTCTAGAGGTCACAAACGTATCTTTAATATTCTGAAGCTTAGATAATTTTTAATACTTATAATATTAAAACTTTCATACTACATTAATCATATGGGTGATTCACAAATGTACAGACAGATTGTGGAATACTTGCTTGTGTAATGGAATATCTTAGTTTTTATCAAATCTATCACAAGTTAAAAACAGAAACCTAAATGAATGCTTCTGGAAATGAAATAAGCTATTTAGTAAGGATGATTATATGTTTTTAGTAATTAATTGGCTATTTTCCAGCAAACATTTCCAAATTTTCCATGTAGTGACAATAAATTTATATTTAAAGATTCCTCACCTGGTGTTATTTCTGACAGGTATCTATTTTTACAATAATGTTTTTGGCAATATATATTTTACATAATAATAGAAAGAACAACAATGATAATAAAAAATAAAGCCTAATAATTACAGTGAACTACGGCTGCTTTTACTGGTGGTGAAATTCTCTGTGCATTCTAATGTAAATGTCTTCTGTATTACTTATGACTTGAATCCAATATTTTTCTGGTTATTGTTTGAATTTATAATTACAGCTAACCCACTACAATTTTACACAGCTGGCTGATTCTTCATATAGAATATGATTCTTCATATCACCTAGAGAAGCCAGACAGAGGTTTAGAGCTTTCTGTCCCTAGCCCAATAATTTCTAGCCCCTGGCCTCCTCCAGCTTCCTGCTTCTGCACAGTATCTCAAGATGTAGTCTTCTCACCACAGTGCAACCTTTCCTCATGACAACCTCTCCAAACTCCAAACATTTTATTTCTACCTTATCCTGAGGCTTTAGCAAAATTTTATATAAAATGCTTTCTTTTCTTCTTAATTTGGACTCTTCCATGGTAGATGAAAATTTGAAAGGGTCAGAAACACAGATAATCATAGAAACCGTAAGTAGCTGACACTTCTGTGGACTAGAGCCTACAACTTTTTAGAAGAAGCTACAATGTAAGTGGAGATACAATTTTACAGATGTGGGTGATAGTTCTGGGACTCGGCTCTAACAATTATGAAATAAACCACCCATATTCCAACAGATGCCAGAAGTAAAGCTATGCAGCTGTTTTTCAAATGTTTATGATTTTACTATTTCTTATTCTAAACAGGAAACATTTTTGGGGGGTAAACCCATTCACATATTGTAGTTGGCTCTCTGTTTCTCGGTTGCTCTGTTAAACACTCTGACCAAGTACAAGTGAAGGAGGAGCTTAGTAATTAAGAAAATGTCCCACTACATGTCTACGAGGCAAATTGCTTCAGATAATTCTTCATTTGAAATTCCCATGTCTCAGGTATATTAAGGTTTCTATAAAGTTGGCAAAATCTAGCAATGACACTTATGGTTTCTCCTTTCCTTGTGATTCTTTTTAATATTCTTTTTATTTTTATTAGTTCTTATAAAAAAAGAGTACTTGAGGTGATAGTCACTAATTCCCAGATATTTTAAAGTAAAATTCTCAGAGAAGCCAGCTACTAATGGTCCTAGTTTATTAAGTCATGGTAAATTAAAGTTAGCACAACTGTAAGTATATATGTCCTAATTTGTTTTGTTATGTTGTTAAAGATTTCAACCTAAAACAACTTGGAATTGTAAAGGATTTATTGACACTTATATTTCCACATCACTGAGGGAAGTCAGAGCAGGAAGTTGAGGCAGGAATCAAACCAGAGATTATGAAGGAACATTGTTTCTGGGCTTGCTTCCTTGCTGACGCTCACTTAGTTTTACACAGAACAGGCCCACCAGCCTGAACCTGACCCCCATCAATTATTAATCAAGACACTCTGCCACAGACATAGCTGACCTAAAGAATTGCGGAAATTCTTTAATTGAGGACCCTGTTTTCCAGATGAATTTTCCATGTTGTGTCTAGTTGACAGCAAAAAGAACCAGCACACCATCATAGTGTTAATTCTGACCTATAGGGCAAACCAATGTATTTTAAAGCATACTGTGTCTTAATAACTCACTTCACTTTAGCGTCTTATGTCAAAATTAAATTAAATTAAAATCAGAAAAGAACAATAATTTAGATTTGTGTGGTTTTTGGTTCTGTTTTGTGTTATAAAAGATGATATCTAACCTAAGGCTTCACCAAACCAGCGAGTCACATTATTTTCTAGATATTTACCACTAGAACTTTAATTTTATTTTGAAACAGGATCCAGATAAGTTATACATTCTACCCTTGTACTCACTCTGGAACATGAGATGGCTTTTAACTTGTTATTCTCCTGATACAGCCTCACAAGCAACTGGCATTAGATGGGCAACTATAACACTAGATTTTGGTAATACTATTTGGCAAACAGATTAGAGATGTCTTCTATCAATAATGCCATTCTGACATTTTTATACAAGTTTCTTTCTTTTTAATAATATCCCTTCATGACTGATATGATCATGCAGAGAAGAAAATATTTGACTCTCAAATCAGTAATCTCACTAAAAATTATGCTAGGAGGTTACACTGACAAATATATTACACAGAATAAAGTTATCTTCGGTGTCTGTGTAGGGAATGATACTAGGATCTCCTGTCCCAAGATACCAGACTCTATTCAAGTCCCAAAGCCTTTCACACAAAGGCATAGTAGTTATATCAACACACCTATCTACTTATATATGTTTAAAATTACCTCTATACCTTTATAGATTTGTAATACTTACTATAATGAGATTATTGGCATGCACATATTATTTCAGGATTAACCAAAAGAGAAATATTTGTATGTGTTTTCTGGTGTTTTCAATTTACAGATGATAGCTGAACCTACAGATTCAAAATCCAAGGTTGAGAGAACTGGTTATAATCAATATTAAACACAGGAAACTTCTTACCTGATCAATTTCTACCAAAAGTCTTTGTCTGACTCCTTTGGGGATAGACTAACATTTAAAAGACTGACAAACAGGAATTATAATTCTTAAGACCCTAAGCGTGCCTGAATTTGGGGAGTTCTAGCTACTATAGTTGCATATGGAACTTGCTCCAGTGAATGCTTTGCACTTTTTACTGATCTGACCCTACCTATGTTTTATCTGCAAGAGGTTGCTACCATTCAACTATAATCCTCCAGGAGGCCTCCAGGAAACCAGAGATCCTGCCTGACCAAAGCCCCTAGTGTCTTGCCTGACAGTAGAGGTGCAGAGTCCGTCAAGTGATGTTTCTGCTTCTTTCAGTTGTCATCACTGTGCTGACCCTAGCTTTATGCCACCTTGTCGCAAACTTCAGTCATCTGGGAGGAGAGAGCCTCAATTGAGAATCTGCCTTCACAAGATAGGGATGTAGGCAGACGTCCGTTCTTAATGAAGAGAGATATGGAAGAGTAAGCTAAACAAAACTTCTCTTTCCTAAATTGCTTTTTATCCTGGTGTCTCATTACAGCAATAGTTGTCCTAACTTAGAAAATCACTATAATTTACTTATTTCTCTTAGTTCTAAACAACTATCTTATCATTATACCTATAACATTTATTTCCATGTGTAATCATCTTTGAGAGCATGTCTTTATAGCAATAGTCATATTCACAGAAAAAAAAATATGACGAGTGGTTGGAGAACTGATTCTGCACTTACAAGAACTGCTGCTTTTTCAGAGGACCAGTAGAGTGTAGGTATCGTTCCCAAAACCCACTTGGCAGCTCACAACCAACTCTGACTCTAGTTCCAGGAAATATAAAACTCTGTTCTGGACTCTGCGTATAATAATTATACATATGGCATACATGCACACACTGATTCAAATAAAATAAAAACAGATAAATCTTTAGAAACACAATATAGGAGAGAAATACTCACATTCAATTTCACTTTTTAAAGTATTTGAACTAAATATTCTTCATTTTATATAAGCTTAGTATCACACTGTATACTTTTCACTACTAATTAACCATAATTAAATTAATATCATGTATTTAAATATTTAAGTAGGTTAGATGCCTTACAAGTTGAAGTTATATCCATAATACCATCATAATTTGTGATGAATGCATTGCTATTTAATGAAAAGTAAATGCTAGTAATTGCACTGTGATATTGTTGCATCTATTTTGTGACTTTAGGTTCCATGCAGACACAGGTAGCGGACTATGCAAAGATCAGTGGTGAAATGACATCAAACTGTGATCAATTAAGGGTTGATATAGAGGCAATGTTTGCATGTTGCTATAAGGAGATAGAAACATGTATATACAGAATATGCATCCCAAACAGTTATAAAAATCCATTATTTATAATACAACCACTGAAAATGAAATCTAAGGCATATCAGTTCATATTCACTCACATTTTTACATATGTGCTTTAATACTAGAGCTGGTAAATATGTATTAAAATTACTATGTCTAACTTATAGTTCTGCTTTTAACTAGCAAAAGCTAGTTAATTAATAAGAAATGTCGGTTTATAAATTTTACAAAAACTGTGGAAGAAGGCAACACTTTTAAAACAAACCCTAGTGACAGCAGAGCTCTTCAGCCTAACCTCTACTCTGCTCCAAATAGGTCTCTGTTTAAACTAAGTCTTTCCAAAAGCAGAGAACAGCATAACCACTTGGAATTTTGTGAAGTATCCACCAGGGCCTCGTCAATGTTCCTCATAGGATATAGACTATCTCTTACTGGCTTCGAGTTAGGTATTAACCCCTTTAATCACAGCCCTTTCATTCTGAGTATCTATTTGTCCACGTATAAAATGCTAGTTTAAATATCATCTATTTAACTTTTAAAGATGAAATGGAATAATGCTTCTCAAACTGTGTAAATGTCTCAATGCATATTATTTTACCCTTGAAAAGGTGGTAGGGGTTGACTTTGAAATGTCCCTTTCCCAAGAGTTGCCTCTCCTTGAGGAGGCCTTTGAGGCCTTAAGAGATAAGGTGTAGCTGACACAGATCATTGACATTCCTTTAACATTCACCTGGTTCCTATTTCATTCTCTGCATCCTGGTGCACAGTGATGTGAACAGCCCTGCCGCATACTTCCTTCTCCAGTGACTGACATACTGGGTCATGCTTTATCTGTATAATGGACTGAGAGCCTCTGACACCATGAGACTCCCTTATGCTTTGTCAGTTATAGATTTTTGTTACAGTGGCAGCAAAGCACCCAATTCGGGAACAAAGACGATAAATTTTTTTGGTATACCTTCTGACTTCAGGGGTTATGGAGCAATTAGATATTCACAGTTATAATATTGAAAAGAACAACAGATTTCAAATTCTGTAGCACTAAGAACCTTTTCAATTAAAGATCCTTGTGTTTCCTGGCTCTGTACATGTTCATTTCATTTTCTCTCAACTATTATATTTTCTTTCATTTAATTTGTCAATTTTCTAATTTTAGAAACTTGTCATATTTTTACCTTCATGTGTATCTTGTACTCACTTCAAAAAACAACAGTTGTCGACTCACTCAACCAGGCTTATACAAGTAAGCAGAGTCAATTTTTTGCCAGGCTCTATTTTTTTATTGTTGTTATTAAAGGTAACATGGTTAGTTCCAATAAGATTCTGGGATCCAGAGATTAACAAAAACAAACATGTAACTGAGATGTCTCTTTAAAACCTTAAAATGAAAGTCGGGCAGTGGTGGTGCATGCCTTTAATCCCAACACTCAAGAGGCAGAGGCAAGCAGATATCTGTGAGTTTGAGGCCAGCCTGGTCTACAAGATCTGGTTCTGGGACAGCTAGGAGTGTTACACAGAGAAACCCTGTTTCAAAAAACCAACAACAACAACAAAATCCTTTTTTAAAGAAAAAAAGATGTGAAACCTCTCTAAAATTACAAAAACAGTTTTATTATAATAGCATGCTCAAAAAACTAAAATCCAGAAACTTTATTATACATTTTTTATAAAATTAAGAACCTAGGACACAGGAATATATGTTTGTGTCAAAGAATGCTATAGATACGTTTTATTTCATGAAAAAAATTCTATTTATTGCAGAGTCAAGGGTTTACACTGCCATCTCAAGGAAGATAAGAGTACAGAAAAAGTTATCTCTTTGAAGTTAAAACCAAAAACTACTCCTTCCCTGAGCAAGACAATTGTGATCATCAAGTTATTGTAACAGAACATTCCAGAAGTGACAATGAAAATATCTATAATAGGCATTAAAATTAATGTTGTGTCCTTCTCTCCTCTAAATGCTTCCATTTGCTACTTTCATTAAATATTCACGTGAGGAAGTGCTTACAAGGAAACCATACAGTTGAGCACCAATGTGTGCTACTCACTGTGAACACAAACAGAGCCCTTAAGATGCAACTACTTCTTTTTTGCCATTCCTTCTTTATTATTTTTTAAAGCAAATAAACTATACCTATCAATCCCAGTTCCCATTCCCTCCTCCCATTCCCTGTACCTCACCCCCACCTACTCTTCAGAGAGGGTAAGGCACCTTGCTTTGGGGAAGGTCCAAGGCCGCCCCTACTATATCAAGGCTGAGCAAGGTATCCATCCAAAGAGAATGGGTTCCCCAAATGACAGTACAAGCAGTAGGAATAAATCCTGGTGCCTCTGCCAGTGGCCCCACAGTCTGCCCAGCCATACCAGTGGGACTAGTTTGGACCTATGCTTTTTTCTTCCCTGTATGGCTGGAGTTGCTGAGCTCCCATTATCTCATGCAAACTGTTTCAGTGAGTTAACTACATCGTGGTTTTGACCTCTTTGTTCATATTCTCTCTCCTCCCACTCTTCAACTGGACTTTGGGAGCTCAGTCCTGTGCTCAGATGCAGTTCTCTGCCTAAGATGCAACTTCTAAGGCCATAGAGAAATTGCAAAGAGGAAAAAAAAATCCCTTCTTACTTTTCAAAATACACTGAAAAGTTTAAAATGTATGTGGCTTTTATGTACATCACTAAGAACTGACAGGTTACATACAAGTGTAGTTTCAACAATATTGGGATTTTAGTTTCCTCTAAATTCATATTACAGCAGTCAATCAACTGGTGGCTTTAGGCAAGAAAAGAAGATCAAATAAATGGTTTTCATTTATAGCTGGGTTTCTTACCTATTCTTAGTCATGAAGCAGCAGACAAATGTACTTTGGTTCATGATTACATCTCATTTATACATACAAATGGAATTTCAATAAATAAAGCTAAAATTCCAGTACAGCTTGCACCCTATTAAAGTTCTTCTGATGACTTATAAGACTGAAAGGACATAAAAAGTTATTTGTTTCTCCAGAAAGTAACATTTCATTACTAAAAGAACACATTGTAAACCCTTACGTGCTTGGATAGCTCTTTGAATACAATTTCACATGCTTCTTTTTATTTCAATATAAAAAATAATTCACTTGGCCATGCTTTTCTTTCTCTGCATAAAGTCTTCCTGGGAATAAGATATATAAAGGCTCTCTTTCAGAAATCTAAGACAAGGATGTTTTATATCATATATATTAAGGACCATATACAAATTATTGTTGTTTCTTCAAATTATATGATTTTCTTTAGATTACGACTAAAGTCAAAATAAGCAATAATCATTTGCCCTCTTAATAAGGTTATAGTTTATTTATTTACTTGAGGATATATGTGTATATACACAAGTGTACGTATGTGTATTTTCAATGAACACATTCACACACACACACACACACACACACACACACACACACAAGGATGAGATTAGTATAGATTCACTATTCATTTATTTTGCACCCTGTACCCTGAAGATAAAACTGACCTGAGCAAAAATTAAGAAAAGAACCTTCAGCACTAAAACCCTTGATTTTTCTTGAGAGTTCAAATTACATGGGTCTATTCTGTCTGTACTAAAGTACTTTCCTTGGGACAACTTATAAATAGTCCAGGCATTCCCTGTGATCTGCCCCACATTTCGACACTGGCTGACAAAGAGGATGGTGTTTTTTGAGTCATACACACAGGATGAACGAGCAGAGCCAGAAAAAATCAGCTGGAATAAGTATGCATCTAGGAATCCCTTTCTAATTTCTAGAAAGATGTTCTGGAGTTTTCTCTTTGTCTAGTTTTAACTGAATTCACTTCCGCGGCAGATACTCTGGGTAAGATCTTTCCCATTTATCCTTCGGTTGTCATTTTAAGACCTTAAAGGACAGAGTCATCAGACAGAAACTAAGGACACAGTAATCAATTTTGATCAATAAAAGTTGTTGATTTAGACTTTAACATACAAACTTCCCCACTTATTAATATTCTATTATTTTAATACATATACTTATTTGTAAATTCCAGGCAACTTCACAGTCTACTAGAATAAATTAATATCAGGTGTACCTTGTGAGAACATTGCTGATTACAAAACATTCTCAGGGTTGGAGAGGTGTTTCAGTGGGTAAGAGCACTGGCTACTCATCTAGAGGTTCTGTGTTCAATTTCCAGCAATGGCATGGCAGTTCACAATATCTGTAACTTCAGTTAGAAAGGATCTGAAAGCCTCTTCTGACTTACTGAGGAACCAGGAGCACATGTATTTCACAGACATACACACAGATAAAATCAAACATTCTCATATATTTTCTCAGCCTTTTCACAATCATTTAACATATGAGGTACAGTATGAGGCTCCTTTTTGAAGAATCTTCCTTCAAACAGTCCATGATTTGTTCATAATTCTCATGGAAATAACAAAACATGTTCTAGCAAGCATGCCACAGAGCCAGAGGATCAGGGAGTTTGCTGTGAGACTCTGTCTCCTAAGAATGTCAGAAGCTATACACACTGTCTCACCAACATGACCATCTAAACCTGAGGTGAATAAAGACAGCTAAGATAAATAGGCAAAAAGTGGAGGGGAGAAGCCCATGAGTCTTCAAGTGGAGAAACAGTCTTTCCAAGGGATGAGCATACTGATCATATGATCATATGATGAGCAATATGATCATATTTGATCCATCATCAAAGAACCCTGAAAACATAATATGATTACCATTATACAGACTAAGCAGCCTATATTTGGTATATCTTTCATTAATAACAATTAGTGATAAAAAGAGTCCATGAAGTTGAAAGAGAACAAGGAGGGGTGTATGGGAGGCTTTGAAGGGAGGACAGAAAAGGGGAAATAGCATAACTATATTTTAATTTCAAAAAGAAAAAAGGAAGTAAATGTCAGATAAAACAAGACTAATACTGTGAGGCCCTGTCTTCCCTGTTCCTTGAGGCCAAAACACAGGATGTAAGAAATGTTACGCTAACCAGCTAAGCTTCCTGCTAAGTTCCATGCTTGCTTCTGCTACAGCCTGGTACAATAGCCTGAGGGGTCTATATTACTTTAAAATGGTAATTTCTCAACCTGCCTGAAAGAAGCTCAGGCGCCAAGGCCCATCTACCCTGTCTGGCACTGCCTTGCACCCTCGACCACCTGCTTGGGGAGAAGCTCTCACAGGCACCAGTTTCCCCAGTCCCCTCTGGATGGGAGGAGTTTTTCCTTTACTGGGGCCAAAAGTATTTAACCTTGGATTAAGTTGAATAAGTTGGGCATTCTCTTCTTGAGGATGACTCGAACTCTGTGTCTGTGTGTGCGTCTTGTGTTTTAACCCCTAGGACAATATGGAACTCGTGGGAGGTGGGTGGCATGGAACAGCGACCCCCACATAATACATGAAAAAAACCTTTGTAATTTAACACATTAG
The DNA here is from genome assembly GCF_982192425.1 of Myodes glareolus. Lineage (NCBI taxonomy): Eukaryota > Metazoa > Chordata > Mammalia > Rodentia > Cricetidae > Myodes > Myodes glareolus. Next base: position 36,987,616 of record NC_142041.1, on the reverse strand, counting down.
ACTTAGTAACCTCTCATTATTTACTAAACCCTGAATTTTTCTAACATTTTTTCTATAAGAAATATTCTCTAGTAGCACTGTTCTGGCTCTACAGAATGAAAGACAATTGATATAAGAGCATCAGTGGAATCTCACCCATGTGTACCTGGGATCCTTCTGGGCTGGTGTCCGTGAGAGCTGGCTTGCTTCATCACAGCATGATGGAAGGGGCAAGTGAGCACATGCCACACAGGGAAAGGGTGGGCGCACAAGAACCAGCCTGGTCATGTCCACACTTAGAAAGAGAGTTCTCCTCCCAGCAACGCCTCAGTCCTGAGATGACAAGCCCAGTTCTGATAAAATGTCATTAATCCATTATGAGGGTCATACCCACCTAAATCAGTGACCTAAATGACCATGGTTTATTACTGTTCCTGCAGCTAGTAAATTGCAAGTTGAAGTTTGGAGGAAATAATCAAATCATAGAGGATAGAAAAACGACACTTCTTTACTGGCAGATGAAATTAGTAGACTGGGTGAATTAACTTTCTAAGGGAACTCATAGCCTCTATAGTATTAACAAATGTATAGTCGTTTTTAACTACTGAGGGATGCATTATGTTTGTGTTTCAACTACTAAAGACAAAATAGAAATCCACTTTCTAACTTTAATAAAAACAGGAACTTTGAAAATCTTGATTTAATACAAGACCCCCTGAGAAATATGAAATAGTAGAAAGCCTGGAAAATATTTTCTTATAATGATTAAAGTTATGATACAGACTAAAGAACACAGATATGCTCTAAGCTAGGGAGATACTCCTCAGGATTTTTAGTACTTCTCTCAAAACAATTGTGAGAAAAATAGACAAAGTTCAAGATGAAACATAACAGCTCACAAATATTATTTCTTTAACTTGTCTAACTCCAAATGTTGATGTGAGGTAGTGTTTTCATGAAACACCTGAAGTATTGCACTTATTTTAGTTGCTGGGCTAACTGCTTAAGCAGAGAAATCTGTTCGTAAGTACAAAATGAAAACTTTTAAGAATGCTCATTATAATTAAAGCTTGAGCTGTTTCCAACAGGAATTCTACTCTGTTCTATTTCCACATCAGTCTCCATACTCCAGGACATGCTATGTATTCTCCACACTACTTCTTCTTACTTTGAGTATTTGTGAGTAAAGTCCTGTTCAGAAATTCTCATAGTGTTCCCAGAATAGTAACAATTGTTCAATATGATATATACCCACACCACAGAAGCCTAAATTAACCTATGACCATGTGTGTGGTCCTTAGAGAGACTTTTTTCTGAGAATAAATCTCTTCTAAAAATATAACAGATCAGAGATTCAGATCAAAGCTCAATAATATTAAAGTTACTAAAAGAACATGGCAGAACACTGTGTTTAATAAAGAACAATGTCCTTTAAGAAGGACAATTATTAATGCAGTGTATAATTGACTAAAACAATGGTAAGTAATCTGTCTATGGATTATGCTCAAACTAATTAAATATAAACTACTTCCTGAGAATAAAATCTTGATAGATTTTGACATAATTATATAATTTATTAGAGAATTTTGATTGTTACTTATTTTTGTTGTAAAAGTCATTGAGAGGGTTATTCTAATTCAGCAATCATAAATAATAATGTCAATGCACTCACTTGCTATAATATAATTCTTGGCAAATAGTGATGTCTCATTAATTTCAAATTATTCACAAAAAATTCTCTTCAGTTTATTTACAATTTGGAACCTAGTCAATTCTCAAAGTAATTTCAAAATTGCTGCATTATTTTACTAGAATTATTTAGTCAGATAAAGTTATTAATACACAACTGTTTTAAGACAAAGAGTAATGAACCAACTAGCTCTTAATTTCATAGAAGATATTTTGGAAACATTTGTGAAACATTTACCAATCATTGAAAAATATAGAAAGAGATATTTGAAGCAGAAAGAATAAATGGCAGGCTAAAGAAGAAAATCATGTCCTCCTACTAAATTATAAATAATAAGGATAAGGGCATGGTATCATTGTGTTTCAACTATTACTCTTGTAACTGTGTCTTCATTTTATTAAGCCTTTTTAAAAAGGAAGAACATTAAAGCTAAGGGAGGGACAGCAGAAGAACTAAGGAAGACTTGAGAAACTGAAGGTCACCTGGATACAAGTTTGACTAGTGACATAATGTAAATCTGTAACTTACAGGTGAAATCTCTTCACAAACCCTGCATTGGTGTGAATACACCATGATACACATGCAATCAATATATTATTACCCAAAGACAGGACCAAGAGAGGTATTGGTAGAGAGGTCCAACTAGCTAAGCTTAAAGACTGTCTTCTATTCCTTGGTATTGGTACTCTGAGGTTCAATGTAGTTTATTAATCTGGAAAATTTGAGAGAAAAGTGATTTCAAATGTGGCAGCAGTTATGTTAGGGCTTTTCCAACTCTGTATGGTGCTGTTACAGTTGTTGATAACAGAGCACATGCATTCAGGGAGCATCAGATGCTGGAATGACCTCAATGCAAGTTTTCTTTTCTAGGAAGCCAGTGCTTTACAGGAGCAATTTCCTTCTATTCAGTTGTCTTAGTATCTGTGAGATTTTATTTTATTATTTGGTTATGGGAGAAGAAAATAAAACATGATTATAGCAAAAATAAAATTCTATCCATTTTTGGCAGTTGTAAATAGTTCATTACTTTGTCTTCCCCCCAAATGACTCAAATATCTGTCACTTGAAATCCACTTGTGAGATTAAATCTACTAAATGACAGTAGCTGTTTGAATTCTTTCTTTGTGAAAAAGTATTACATGTCTTGAAGGGAAAAAATGAGAATTACATGAAAGCCTCAAAGGAAATCTTTGGACTATATAAAAGAAAGTATCAGCAATCATTCATAAAATAAATGTTAACTATGATTATCTTATGTAATTCATTAGAAAATCTATCGAGGGTAATAAGGAAATTAAAATATCATAAAATGAGAATAAGTTTGTCATCTATTTTCAGCGAGTTCTCTTGCTTCATTGAAATGCTTGCAAATACTTTCTATCCTGTAGTCTTTCAAAACTGCCTTCTTTCCATCTCTGCACGTGTGCCAGTGCCAGGAATGTCGAACTGCAAACAGATATATGAATGATTTATTAACTGGCTTAAGAAAACCATTAGTCTAAGATAGGCTAGGGCATCAAAATGATACCCTCTCATTATCATGACATAATCAACCATTTAAGAAAACCACTTTTAAAATATTATACTTAATATAAAACATGAGAAGGTAATCACTATCCTTGCCTGGAGCAAGCTTTGACGTTAAATAGGATGATCTATTTCACAGTTTACCTGTGAATGTGAACACTGTTTAAACAGTATTGATGCCATAGCTTTCATTTCTGCCTTGGAACTTATCATTCATCCTCGTCAGAGCATCCAAATAAATAGAAAGATGTTTTATATTAGATAGTTTTCTTCACAAAAACCACAAGGTAGAAGGCGAAATAATTTTTTTTGAACTGGCCAACAGAGGAAAATCAAGAGTCTGACTGTTCTCAATCTTTTGTGTTGTATACTTATAAAACTATATCATTCAAAGAAGGTGTTTCCTGTTATTGTCTATTTCATTAATTCAAATCAAGTTCTTAAAAAGACCATTCATTCCTTCAATTAAATTTTCTAAAAAACACAATCTTAACTGCAGTTACATGAAACATCTTTTACGCCTTGAGGCAACCAGTCCCATCTATTATTTATTATGAATAAAACTTTGGGGCTAAGAACATAGCTCAACCATTAGGATTACTTACTGTTGTTTCAGAGTACCCAAGTTTGGCTCCCTGCACCTGTGTCAAGCATGTCACATCTATCTCTAGCTCTGGTCCCAGGGTATCTGATACCCTTTTCTGGCTTCTGAGGGAACTTAATGCATATATATACCCATACACACACAGATAAACGTGTATACACATAAGAAAAAATAAAGTTAATTTTTTAAAAAAAGAATAAGCTTCAAAGTCTAACAAAATTGCATATTTGATGGCCATGAGTAGATGAAGTTAAAACCATTTTATCAAAACGGGGCACATGAAGACTAAGGCATCTGTGGAGTGACAGGTCAGAACTACACTTCAGGGCACACTTTAGAGTATGGACACGAATGCAAAACACATTGTAGATGAGGCTGTAGAAATGGTTCCGTGTATAAGAGCACTTGCTATATAAGGACCTAAATTTTAATGCCCTTTAAAAAGCTGAGCATGCTATATATAAACTTCAGAAACTGGAAACAACTTAGTTGTTCATCAACGAAGAATGGAGAAAGAAAATGTGGTGTATTTACACACCAAAATGTTAATCATTTAAAAAAAATGAAATAATGAAATTCACAGGTAAATGGATAGAACTAAAAAATGCCATCATGAGTGAGGTAACACTGACCCAGAAAGACAAATACAGTATGTATTCATTTATGTGTGAATGTTGTTAGCTGTTAAGTCATTGATAAGCAAGCTGCAATCCACATCACTACAGAAGTAAGGTAGAGAATAGAGACAAGAGGGAGAGGAGGTCTCCCTAGAAAGCAGAAATAGACAGGGTGGGGGGGGCGACTAGAATGGGAGGATCAATCAGGGAGGGAGAGGGAGGAAGGAAATGATGGAGGAAATACAGCAGACACAAGGAAAACCAAGGGTTCCGTGAGGGGTAGTATGGAAACAACACAGTAGAGGGTTCCTAAGACGTATGGATGCAATGCAAAAGAAATTGCCAAAGAAGAGGGATACAGAGACTCACATGTACTTCTCTCATCAGAAAATCAAGCTTCTAATACTGAGATTGGGCTATATCTAACGGAGTGCTTGGCTGAAGAGACCCCATGGCAATACCCAAATATCCTAGGTTATTTCCAAGGCTATGTCATATCTTAGGGTGTTTAGAGCCTACTCTTAACCAAATTATTGAGGTTATGAGTTCTAGGCAAGCTTTCTAAAATGTATATTTGAGAATACAGAAGGACAGATCTTAAGCAAAAGTTTGTTTTCACATATTCTTCAGTCTTCAACATTCCATTTATTTCTTTTTCTAAGGCTCCCCCCACCAACCTCCAGATACCTGCTACATGTGTAAAGATAAGGAACTCAGTCTAAGACAACATCCCCACACTGTCAGGAGTCTTTTATGGCCCAGGCTTGGTGCATAGCCTTAAAATGCACATGTTCCACCTAAAAATCTTTTCTGTGAGAAAAAGACATTGTGTATATCTGGGAAATTTCAGGAATTACATGTTTTATCGTATCTGATATGTACAGTGCCCATATTAGGTAACTGAGGTGATTATCATTTTACAGAAGAGAAAATAACAGTCTAAGAAGAGGAACAGCTCACCAATAGTAACTTGCCTCTAAAATGCCACTTCTGTTATTGTTTATTTTTACTGCCCCTCCCTCCTCCTACCAGGGCCATCCTGCAGGTCTGAGACTATACCTTCCAGGAATTAACACCAAAGGGATAAAGAGGGAAGGTGGCAAGGAAACGCAGACACAATTTGAGAATCTTCTCATGCTGTTTCTGTCAGCATGGTCCCTCCACGACATTCTCTATCATTGTATACACATTCATATGCAGTCACATGGTTAGGACTGGCAGGACTGGGCTTCTTTTCAGTATCCCTAAATGGGTATATATAAAGGATGTATTATGCAAATTGTGTTTGATTTGTATGCCTGTCCTTAAATTTATACTCATGGGAGTTTAATTATACTCTGTGCAGGAAACCTAACATCTAAGAAAAGAAGTTAAAATGCAGTAATTCATTTCTAAGGATTGTGGTGGCCAGAGATCACTGGTACGAAATGCAGAAATATGAAACAACTGTCAAGTTAAGGAGACAGATGCTCTATAAATGAAACTGAAATCCTGGCAAGCTCCAGCACAACTTTTACTTTTATTATAATTATTTTTTCTTATGCTTTCTGACAGACTGACAAGAAGCAGTAGCGGTAAGGAAAGGATATAATCTAATAATCCCATTCCCTGAGGGCAGAATTTTCACTTGAATGATAACTAAGAATTTGAATCTATAAAAGTCTCTGAGCAGCAAAAGAAGGGCTAAGAACTTTCAGCACAAGCCAGTCAACTAGGGCAGAGTCACATCTGACTGGGCATAGATGTCAGAAATTGGCAGTGCTTGATGAACATGGCCGCCAAGACTAAATGAGGGTCAATGAACAAAGCAACTCTTTAGCTCGCTGGTAAAAATCCCATAGAGATACTATACAATGTGTTTCCTCCACTTGAAAGATATGACACAATTTTCGGATCAAGATAAAGTCATACAACAGCAGGAACGATTTACTTTATGTCATTTAGTTGAAAAGCAATCCTCCTATAGGGTAATACCTGATATACCTATATATTAACACCAAACTATCTTTGGCATGCGTGATATTTCATATGTTATCTAAAGAAAATTAAAATTCAAAGATATAAAATATATATTTCCTAAGTTGCCACAGCAAGGGATAACACAGATAAGCAAAGATGAATTGCAATATAGATAACTAAATTTCAGGCTATTGCCTTGTCTGGTCCCACTGACGTCTTTTCTCTGACCTTATATCAGCAATGTTAAAGAAACTCACCAAAGTATATAATTTCCAGAGACTCAGAAAACCTAGATTTGCCTCTAGTGATGAAACTAATATTGTATAATTATTTATAATTTTTATATTTTTCTTTTTCAACCAACAGTTGTGGTGCTTATTCTACTTCCCCTTCCACAAAAGTTGTCTTACATACTCTTAGTCTCTTTTTTATGTGCATAAAACGAGCTTAATCTCCTGACCACTCTACAAGAACAATGATGAATATGTACGATTCCCCATGTTCAAAATAGCTCAAAACTCAAGATGTCAGTTAGACAGCATTGAGCTGCATTTATGTTACAAAGCTAAACACTGCAGTCAGTTTTTTTTTTTACTAAGTTCTGTAACTTGCAATCACACTTTCAAAAAATGATTTCCAAGTTTTCATAATATTAAACCTTCACCTCCCTCTGGCTTGTGCTGTTCCTCTTATGTTTGTCTCCTTTCCTTTTTCCAATTATTTTTCTACTGTGATCCCATCTCTATATGTATATATTTCTGGTCTACAATCTATACGTTTATACCTCTGTCCACGCATTTGTGAATTCAATCAAACAGTGAATGTTCACTGTGATGAAGATATACCAGAGGGTGATATTAAGGTAGCTCAAGGAATCACTGCCCTTACCATTGTATATTCTCAGAAAGAACAATAATAAATAGCTGACAACTTAAGGAGCATTTAATTCCCATTGGGCTTTAAGCTATCAGAAATACGTCTCAAGAGTTATAGACTTAGAAAAAGAATAAGACTCTCATGGGAGTGAATAGACAAAGAAAAGTGTGGGCCAAATAAAGCTGGAGTGGAGGCTGGAGGCAGGAGGCTGGAGTGGCCAAGTGACAGTTAGAAAAAGGCACAGTTGATGCCAAAAGTGTGACAGCTATGCCAAAAGTGCATAAGAGCTATGCCAAAAGAATAACAGTTAGAAAAGGAAGAGAAATACAAAAACAGTAATGTCACAAAGCCCGTGAAAAATAATCCCAGCCAAGATGGCGCTGAAGGGGAGTAAGTGAAGAGGAGATCTGTCTTATTTACAAAAAGATAATAGGAGTTAGAGATGGGGTAAGATGACATAAAGTCCCTGATGCTTTCGTGACCTCCCCTGGGGGCTATAGGAGCTGTGGCTCATGCAGACACGACTGCTGATGTGGCTAATTCCCCTTTTGCTTCTTCTGGGATTCATGGAGTTTTGCTTTATAAGTTGCACACTGTAAGAAAATAAACAAGTTCCTTTTTGACTCCACTCCCCCTTGCATCTAATTGTCTCTGGGACCCTGGGAACTGGGTGGCAGGCAGCACACTTGATCTCCTCAGCCAGGGCCAGTCACTGGCAGCTGCCTCAATTCTTCAGTGAGGGGTGGTGGGGGAGTGGCGATGCAGGAGGTGGGGAGTTTTGGTGTGGGGAGCCAGGGGATTTGGGGGGGGGAGTGGGAGGACGTGTCCTACAGAGGGGCCATGCAGGAAAGTACCAAAATTGGGACCAGATAACATTTTAAAGATGCGGATCTTTGTCTCCTTGACAATGCCAAGGTAATCATTTCCTTCATACTCTAAACCTAAAATTATTCCTACATGGGTCTCCTTTCAATGTGTCTAGGTTGGGTTGTAGCACATCTATTCATTATAGCATGATTTAATTCATTCATGGCCTTTGATCAAAACAAGACTCCAGGTAGGCTTGATTCCTCAGAAAACACAGCTATATTCTCACTTAACCTAGAAAACCTTCGACACATCTTTGAGCTATGTATAATGGCCAACTCCTTCCCTCATTTATTTCTGAGCATTTATACAGACTCATTACTGATTCCAAGATTCATACTACAAGAAAGTGGATAGTTTGGAAGTATATTCCCAGAATAAATTACAATAAACAATATTCTGAGACATAGACTAAAGGAGGCCTTAAGTAAAAGCCCATTTTACATTCTCAAGTCATCATTGTTATGATATTATTTTTGAAGTTCTGTAATGATTTATTCTCAAAATTAATACTTGAAATTTAGTCAGATTACCATTAAGCTGTGAAATTCAACTACTTTATAAAAAGACATATTCTACAAACTTGAATGGATGAAAACACAAAATGATCAATAAATAGGTAGATAAGGAAAAAGTCTTTTTAAAGCCCCTCATAACTGAACTTTTTCATCCACCTCAAAATTAAAAAGGGAATAGACTTTTTTTTCTTCTTCACACTCACAAACATAAAAATCAAAAGTCAATAAAAATATTCAACACAGTTGCGACATTTTCTACATTAAATTATACTCAACCATGAAATCCTATGGAATAATATTTTCACAAAGAAGAGACATATATCTATTAATTTATAGGCCTATTACCTAATGGACTTTTCCCATGATATCTTTGAGAACATGTATATCCTTTCATATATTTCTTACATACAGTACAATGGCTTCAGTGTGTTACCAGTTAGCTCAGGAACTAATAATTCTAAAATCCAACCTACTTTAGCTGACAAAAGATAGGGTAAGTTCAATTTATCTCTCATTTTTTCTTTCTTAATTCCCACCAGCACCAAATCTCATAGATTTAAAAGGCTCCACTTTTGGACTACACAAAATGGACCAAAGGGTGAGTGATCAGTTCATCAGATAGAAAGCCCACTCCCCCACCCCCTACCCCGCCTCTAAGCCTTAGACCCTAAGACAAAACAGGCCCACACACATTTGCCCCAGCTTCATTAGCCTGCAAATGGCAAGCCACCTGCAGAGAGGCTTCTGCGATACCCCCCCATCTATCTGACTCTGTAACCTACAAATCCCACTCCAACCCCAAACCCACCCATCCCCTGTGACTTGAGAAGCTCACTGAGGCACAGACTGTCACTGTACAGAGGAGATGAAGAGGTGTGTGACCAGCTCAACAGCTGAGAAAAGTCCAGTCTCTAGGACCTAGATATCAGGGCAAAACCCCTGGTCCCTCCCCTATCCAATTCAGTGGTACTACCCAGCCAAGAGGCAAACCTCCTGCAGGCAGACTGCTCCAACACCCACCCCCAGCTTTGATCAGACCCTGAAATCTACAAGTCCACTCACTCCGAAATCCACCCATCTCCTGAGACCTCAGTAGCTCCCTTAGATACAGGAAGGAATTGCACAGAGCAGACCAAGTGCAGCTCCCAGACACAGACAGCAACTGCAAGGGTCCAAGAAAGCATCCTTGAGACAGAGACACTGACTGCAAGAATTGGATCAAGAGACAAAGATACTGCCTTCACCAATTGGAGGAAAAGATAGATAGGCACCAAAGTAAGAATGCAACAACCTAAAAATCAACATGGCAACACCAGAATCCAGTGGTCATACAAAAAGGAAGACCTGAATATCCTGATCCAAAAGAAGAAAAACGCTACCATAAATATAACTTTATAAAGATGATAGAGACCCTTAAAATGCAATGAAACATTTGCTTAATGAAAAGGAGGAAAAGACAAACAAAAATTGGAAGAAATCACTAAATCTCTTTAAAAAAAACCAAAGCAACAACAAAAAGCAAGAAATAACAACAAAACAGGTAAAGTAAACAGTTCAAACAGTTCAAGACTTGAAAACTGAAATAGATGCAATAAAGAAAACAGAAATTGAGGGAATTTTGGAAATGGAAAATCTGGGTACATGAACAATAATTACAGAGGGAACCATATCCAACAGAATACAAGAGATGGAAGAGAGAATATCAGACACCGAAGACATGATAGAGGAAACAGATTTATCGCTCAAAGAAAATAGCAAATCCAACAAATTCTTAACACAAAACAACCAGGAAATCTGGGACACAAGGAAAAGACCAAACCTAAGAATAACAGGGATAGAAGAAGGAGAAAAACTCCAGTTCAAGGCCATGGAAAATTTATTCAACAAAATTATAGAAGAAAAAATTCTCAACCAAAAGAAGAATATGCCTAAGGTTCAAGAAGCTTACAGAATACCAAGTAGACTAGACCAAAATAGAATAAAAATGAGCCCAATGACACATAGTAATTAAAACAATAAGCACAAAGAATATCAAGAGATGCAAAGGAAAAAGAACAAGTAACATATAAATGCAGATCTATTAGAATTACACCTGACTTTTCAATGGTCACACTGAAAGCAATAAGGCCCTGTACAGAAGTTTAACAGACACTAAGAAACAACAGATGCACCCCAGACTACTATACCCAGCAAAACTTTTAATCACCATTGATAGAGAAAACCAGATATTCCATGACAAACCCAGATTTAAACAATACCTAGCCACAAACCCAGTCTTATAGAAAATACTAGGAGGAAAACTCCAAACCAAGGAAGTTAGCTGCACCCACAAAAATATAAACAACAGACAACCTCACACAGCAAACCCTAAAGAAGGGAAATGGATAAACACTACCATTGAAAAATAACAGGAATTAGCAACAACATGTCATTATCTCTTAATGTCAGAAATGATAAAAAGAAGCAAACAAACAAAATTATCCACCATGATCAAATTGGCTTTATCTCAGAGATGCAGGGATGATTCAATATATGAAAAATCTATCAATCAACATAATACATCGTATAAATAAAATGAAAGAAAAACATATGATAATCTCATTAGATGCTGAAAAAGCATTCGACAAAATCCAACACTCCTTCATAATAAAGGCATTGGATAGATTAGGGATAAAAGGAACATATCCAAACACAAAAGAAAACTACAGCAAGCCGACAGTCAAAATCCAGTTAAATGATGAGACATCATATCTATTCAACATAGTACTGGAAGCTCTAGCTAGAGCAATGAGACAAGAAAAGGATCCAAATCAGAAACAAAAAGTCACATTCTGCTATTTGCAGATGGTATAATAGTATACATAAATGACGCCAAAAATACTATGAGGAAACTCCTACAACTGACAAACACCTTTAGTAATGTGGCAGGATACAAGATCAACTCAAAAAAAATTAGTAGGCCTCTTATATACAAATGATAAAGGGGCTGAGAAAGAAATCAGAGAAACATAACTCTTTACAAATGCAAAAAGTAACATAAAATATCTTGGGTTAACACTAACCAAAGAAGTTAAGGACGTGTAGTACAAAAACTTAAAATCTTTGAAGAAAAAATTTGAAGAAAATATCAGAAAACGAAAAGATCTCCCATGTTCTTTGATAGGTAGGATCAACATAACTAAAATGGCAATCCTACCAAAAGTAATCTATAATCTCAATGAAATACCCATCAAAATCCGAAGACAATCCATCAAAACCTCAAAAGAACAATCAGGAACACGACAAGGCTGTCCACTCTCACCATACCTCTTCAATATAGTGCTTGAAGTTCTAGCAATGGCAATAAGACAACATAAGGGGATCAAGGGGATTCGAATTGGAAAGGAAGAAGTTAAACTCTTGTTATTTGCAGACGACATGATAGTGTACATAAGTGACCCCAAAAACTCACCAAAGAACTCCTACAGCTGATAAACACCTTGAGTAATGTAGCAGGGTACAAAATCAACTCCGAAAAATCAGTTGCCCTCCGATACACAAAGGATAAAGAAGCAGAGAGAGAAATCAGAGAAACATCACCTTTCATGATAGCCACAAACAGCATAAAGTATCTTGGGGTAACTCTAACCAAGGAAGTGAAAGACCTATTTGACAAGAACTTTAAGTCTTTGAAGAAAGAAATTAAAGAGGACACCAGAAAATGGAAGGATCTCCCAAGCTCTTGGATTGGGAGAATCAACATAGTAAAAATGGCAATTCTACCAAAAGCAATCTATAGATTCAATGCAATCCTCATCAAAATCCCATCAAACTTCTTCACAGACCATGAGAGAACAATAATCAAGTTTATATGGCAAAACAAAAAACCCAGGATAGCCAAAACAATCTTATACAATAAAGGAACTTCTGGAGACCTTACCATCCCTGACTTCAAACTCTATTACAGAACTACAGCATTGAAAACACCTTGGTATTGGCATAAGAACAGAGAAGTCGACCTATGGAATCGAATAGAAAACCCAGATATTAACCCATAAACCTATGAACACCTGATTTTCGACAAGGGAGCTAAAGGTATACAATGGAAGAAGGATAGCATCTTTAACAAATGGTGCTGGCATAACTGGATGTCAACCTGTAGAAGAATGAAAGTAGATCCATATCTATCACCATGCACAAAACTCAAGTCCAAATGGATTAAAGACCTCAGCATTAATCTGGCCACTTTGAACCTGATAGAAGAAAAAGTGGGAAGTAGTCTATAAGACATAGGCACAGGAGACCACTTCCTAGGTAGAACCCCAGTAGCACAGACAGTAAGAGAATCAATGAATAAATGGGACCTCCTGAAACTGAGAAGCTTCTGTAAAGCAAAGGATACTATCAGTAAGACAAAAAGGCTACCTTCCGACTGGGAAGAGATCATCACCAACCCCTCATCAGAAAAAGGTCTGATCTCCAAAATATACAAAGAACTTAAGAAACTAGACACTAAAACTCTAATTAACCCAATTAAAAAATGGGGTACTGAATTGAACAGAGAATTCTCAACAGTAGAACTTCGAATGACCAAAAGACGCTTAAGGTCATGCTCAACCTCCTTAGCGATCAGGGAAATGCAAACCAAAACAACTTTGAGATACCATCTTACACCTGTCAGTATAGCTAAAATCAAAAACACCAATGAAAGCCTATGCTGGAGAGGATGTGGAGTGAGGGGAACACTCATCCATTGTTGGTGGGAATGTAAACTTGTGCAGCCACTGTGGAAATCAGTGTGGTGGTTTCTCAGGAAACTGGGTGTCAACCTCCCTCAGGACCCAGCAATTCCACTCTTGGGAATATACCCTAGAGATTCCCTAACATACTACAAAAGCATTTGTTCAACTATGTTCATAGCAGCACTATTTGTAATAGCCAGAACCTGGAAACAACCTAGGTGCCCCTCAATAGAAGAATGGTTAAAAAAGGTGTGGAACATGTACACATTAGAGTTTTACTCAGCGGTAAAAAACAATGACATCTTGAATTTTGCATGCAAATGGATGGAAATAGAAAATGCTTTACTGAGTGAGGTAACCCAGACCCAAAAGGAGGAATATGGTATGTACTCACTCATAAGTGGATTCTAGCCATAGTTAAAGGTCTTTGAGCCTATAATTCATGATCCTTGAGAAATTAAATAAGGTGAACCCAAAGATAATCATATAGTTATCCTTTTGGATATTGGAAGTAGACAAGATTGCCAGGCAAACTTGGGTCCACGAGGGGTGGGGTGTGGAAGTAAGGGGAGATGGTTACAGAGAAGGGAGAAGGGGAGAATGGGGGATAGCTTGGGGGAATAAGATTGGGGGGAGGGAGGAAGGATGGATATGGGAGCAGGGAGGTATATATCTCAATTAAGGGAGCCATTTTAGGGTTTGCAAGAGACTTGAATCTAGAGGGGTTCCCAGGTCTAAGGAGAGGTCCTCAGATTGTTCCCTGGGCAGCAGAGGAGTGGGTGCCTGAACTGGCCTTGGCCCATAACCATACTGATGAATATTTTGCATATCACCATAGAACCTTCATCTGGCGATGGATGGAGATAGAGAAAGAGACCCACATTGGAACACAGGACTTAACTCCCTAGGTCCAAATGAGAAGCAGAAGGAGGCAGAACGTGAGCAAGGAAGTCAGGATCAGAGGGAACCTTCATCCGATGATAGATGGAGATTGAGACAGAGACCCACATTGAAACACTGAACCTTTTATTATTATTATTATTATTTTTTATTTTTTTAAATTTTTTATTTAATTTTTACTGGGAACCCCTCCAGAATCAAGTCTCTTGCAAACCCTAAAATGGCTCCCTTGGCTGAGATATAAACCTCCCTGCTCCCACAACCATCCTTCCTCCCTCCCCCCTCCCATTCCCCCAAGCCTTCCCCAATCCTCCCCCTCTCCCCTCTCCCCTCTCCCTGACCATCTTCCCTTACTTCCACCCCCCACCCCCCATGCACCCGAGTTTGCCTGGCAATCTTGTCTAGTTCTACTATCCAGGAGGATAACTATACGATTTTCTTCAGGTTCACCTTCTTTTTTAGCTTCTCTAGGATCACAAATTATAGAATCAAAGATCTTTAACTATGGCTAGAATCCACTTAAGAGTGAGTACCTACCATATTCCTCTTTTTGGGTCTGGGTTACCTCACTCAGTAAAGTGAAGCACTGAACTGAGCTCTCAAGGTCGAAATGAGGAGCAGAAGGAGGGAGAACATAAACAAGGAAGCCAGGACCGCGAGGGGGAAAATCACCCACTGATACAAGGGGACTGATCTAATGAGAGCTCACCAAGGCCAGCTGGACTGGGACTGAATGAGCATGTGATCAAACCGGATTCTCTGAATGTGGCTGACATGGGGGCAGTCTGAGAAGCCATTGATAATGGCACTGGGACTTGTTTCGTCTGCATGTACTGGCTTTTTGGGATCCTAGTCTGTTTGGATGCTCACCTTCCTACACCTGGAGGGAGGTGGGAAGAACTTGGACTTCCCTCAGGGCAGGAAACCCT
The DNA here is from genome assembly GCF_982192425.1 of Myodes glareolus. Taxonomy (NCBI): domain Eukaryota; kingdom Metazoa; phylum Chordata; class Mammalia; order Rodentia; family Cricetidae; genus Myodes; species Myodes glareolus. Next base: position 36,972,429 of record NC_142041.1, on the reverse strand, counting down.
GACTGCTCTCCGGAATGGTGAGGGAGGAGGAGAGGGAGTGGGGGGAGAGGGAGAGTATTGGAAGGAGGGGAGGAAGTGGAAATTTTTATAAATTATTAATAATAAAAAAACAAAAAAAAGGAAAAGAAAAAACAAAAAGCCCAGGATAGCCAAAACAATTCTTTTACAATAAAGGAACTTCGGGAGGCATCACTATCCCTGACATTAAGATCTATTATAGAGCTACAGTAATAAAAACAGTTTGATACTGGCATAAAAAAGACAGGTAGAACAATGGAATCAAATCAAAACCTTTATTTTTTTATTTTTTAATTTTTAAAATTTATTCTTTTTAAAAAAGAAAACAAACTATCTATTTTCTTTACACATACCAATCCAATTTCCTTCTCCCTCCCTTTCCTTCCATCTACACCCCCATTCCACCCCCATCAACTCCTCAGAGTGGGTAAGTTACATTGTTTTGGGAAGGTCCAAGGCCCTCTGTACTCTATCTAGGCTGGGCAAGGTACCCATCCATAGAGAATATGTTACAAAAAAACTAGTGCAAGCAGTAGGGAAAAATTCTGGTGCCACTACTAGTGGCACCTCAGTCTGCCCTAGTCATTCAACTGTCAACTGTATTCAGAGGTACTTGTTTGGGTCTATGCTTATTCTTCACCTGAAGACATTGATATCAATCCACACACCTATGAACATCTCATCTTTGACAAAGAAGCTAAAATTATACAATGTAAAAAAAAAATACTTCAGCAAATGGTGCTGGCATAACTGGATGTCAACATGTAGAAGAAAGAAATTAGATCCATATCTTTACCAATATACAAAACTCAAAACTAAATGGATCAAAAACCTCAACATATATCTAGCCACACTAAAACTTATAGAAAAGAAAGTGGAAAGTAGCCTTCAATGCATGGTCATAAGAGGCCACTTCCTAAATATAATACCAGTTGTATAGACACTGAGAGCAACAATTAATAAAGGGGATATTCTGAAACCGAGAAACTTCTGTAAAGCAAAGGACACAGTCAATAAGACAAAAAAACAGCCTATTGAATGGGAAAAGATCTTCAGCAACCCCACATCAGACAGAGGACTGATCTTCAAAATATATAAAGAACTCAAGAAACTAGGCATAAAAATACCAAATAATCCAATCAAAAAACAATGGTACAAATTTAAACAGAATTCTCAACAGAAGAATCACAAATGGCTGAAAGACACTAATGAAACTGCTCAACATCCTTTGCCATCAGGGAAATGCAAATTAAAATGACTCTGACTACCATCCTTCACCTCTCAGAATGGCTAAGATCAAAAACACCAAAGACAGCTTATGCCATAGAGGATGAGGATTAAGGGGAACACTTCATTACTGGTGGGAATACAAACTTGTAGAGTCACTTTGGAAATCAGTCTAGCAGTTTCTCAAAAAATTGGGAATCAGCATACCTTAAGACTAAGCAATGCCATTCCTGGGCAAATATCCAAAGAATGTTCAATCATATTACAATTACATTTGCTCAACTATGTTTGTAATTCCATTATTTGTAACATCCAGAACCTGGAAACAAGCTAGATGCCCCTCAACTAAAGAATGAATAAAGAAAATGTTGTACATTTACACAATGAAATACTACACAGCGGAGAAAAATAGTGACATCTTGAAATTTGCAGTGAAATGGATGAATCCCCCTAAATTCATAAGCTAGAAAATAAATATCCTGAGTGAGTAATTCAATACCAGAAAGACAAACATGGTATGTACTTACTAATAAGTGGATATTAGACATAAAACATAAAATTAGAAAAGGTATATATATAAACTAATTTTTAAAAAGCCCCACTCTTTCAGACTGCTTACCTTACCTGGTCATGTACTTTTAAAAAAGACTTCTAGAAAGCATCTCTATAATTTTATACCTTTCTTCATAAAAGAAGTCATTCTTTTAGTTCCAATGGGTTTGGAGTTTCCTGAGAGCACTTGGAAATGTCTGGACTATTTCTGTAAAATGATGGCTAAAGGAAAGCAAGCAGAGTGGATCCACTGGAGCAAGTATTCAGTCGGGTTTTATTAGAATACCCAAAACTACAAAGTTGCAGCAAGGAATGAGATGGAAGAAAGCCAAACACAGATTATAAAATAGCAATTTTTTTTTTACAAAGAATAAAGTTATATATAGCTTATAAAATTTTCAAGTCATTTATCTCCTTTTTATGCAGCCTTTATGAGGCGATTCTGAGTACAGTCTGCTTCTTAAAAGCAGGGTCAGCATCTATGAAAAGAATACTTTGTATTAACTGAGGCAACGTAATTGCTGTGTGCATTAAAAGTTAAGACAAATTCATGCAACCGCAAAGTTTAGAGCTTGGAAATTAGAATGGTGGGATTCTAACACCAGCTCTGCCACTAGTTAGAAACTCTGTGGCCTTGAACAATTCACAAAACTTCTGAAAAGTTCAATCCCCAAAAGGTTCCAAGGCATTGAACTTTTGGGATTAATGTGAAAATCGGGTAAGATTCCTTTGTAGTTGAGAATGAGCATTGACTACGAGGTAATTTGACATTAAGAATGTTTCTTCTGTCAAGGCACTTAAACTGCCCATGCCAATTACATGTTTCTAGGTACTCAAAAGTATTTATATGCCTAATTTTAAATTAAAACCACTCAGAGGCCTCTCTCTCCCAGTGACATACCACTTGAAAAGAACCATAAGAAATCTATGTGTATCTCCAGACACATCAGCCTACCTAGCTACCATGAACATGTGGACTCCAGAGTATTTTGCAAAATGTACAGGGATGGCAGGATGTACACAGGAAATACATAGTGTATTAATAACAAATTCAGGCTCTGACCTAGGGTTCTGTAAGAACTACTAGAAGAGGTAATTTTAAAGTTGAAGGAAAGTCCAGGTTAGAAGTCACTAGATATACAGATGTGAATACAGACTGTCTGAAAATGAGAAACCATTAGACGAGCCGTTTTCAGCCTCCCCAAATTGAAAGACATACCAGACAATTTCTACCTATGGCAAATTCAGAAAATGAATATAACATTTGGCAGTAAAAGTTCTTTATTTTATGCATTATACTTACTATCCAAGCAAAATAATGAAGAAATAAAACCTCCATCTGTATTCTTTTCTTCCTTTATCTTTTTCTTCTGTCCTTGAACAATATCTTTTTACCTTCAGCTGACAAGTTCCAAGTCAGTCTTTGATAGATCTGAATAAAGGGCTCATTTGTCAGTAACAAGATCTCTTTATAAAATTTTATATTCGTAAGTGTATAACACATTTAGGGTTTAAATCATTTTTTTTTTTCATAGAAAGATATTAAGCAAGAGATAAAAAAAAATGCTGAAAACAGCAGGTTATCCAAAGAAGGGAAATGAACGGCCAGGACCAGTCAAACATAAAATAGTGTAAGTGAAAACTACTTACAAAAGTTACATAAAGAGTCATGACCTTAAATCTCCCTGGTCAAACTTTCTGTGAAAAACTGGGGCTTCATGCTAAGACAAAACGGACTTTCACTGGCCAAGCTGACAGGATCATAGCATCATTGTCTACTGCAGCTCCATCATTGTCTGTTGCTCAAATGTGAGAATGAGGGCCAGGCTGAGAGTAGGCCTAGGCTTATCACATAGGACTCTGAGTTTAAATCATTGTCTAAGTAAGAAGAGACACTTAGTAAAAGGATAACAAAAATGTCATATGTTTAGTAAGGTGATATTCTGAACATATAGAATAGGCAGTCAATAAACATTAATTTTCAAGTATATTGTTAATTGTTAGTTATTTGGGTGTTTTCTCTTCCTAGTTAATGTTGTTGTTGCTTTCTCAAGAAAGCAGAGCATGATGCTAGAATCAGACTCAAAACAGCAGCCCAAACTGCTAACTTGCTTCATAGCCATTCATTCATACAGAGCCTGGCTGTCTCCCCCTTCTTTCTTCCTATTTTTCTTTCCACAATTCCCCCATCCCTCCCTCTCTCCATCCCTCCCTTTTCCTCCCTCTATCCTTCCTCCTCTCCATTTCCCTCTACCAACTACAAATGTAACCCTCCAGAATCACTTCACATAATATTTAAATGATATTTAACTTCCGGAGTGCTTTTCATCTTTAAAGCTTCTTGAAAATAAAGTTAATTTAATAAGAAGATTGCAGCAAAGGAACATGCTCTTATCTAAAGCATCGCCATGTGAATAACATGGATAGAGAAAGTAATTGGACAAGGATGTATCCTCCTACATAAAAAGCACAGCTTCAGTGTGCTTCATATTCAGGAAAACACTGTTTAAATGCCAAATTTGCAGAATGAATACAATACACTATATCATTTTCATTTTTAAGGAGTTGTTCAAATGAGGAGCAAGTGGCCAACAGTGGTTACTTACAACTAAATAAATGCATAACATGAAAAGGAGACAATGCTTTGTGTTCTGCAAATTGAAAAGTACTTTAAATTCATCTCTTACTGTGCCATCCAATGTGTTCCCAAGGTCAAAGTAAAAGTTTTAGTTGTCTTTATTGGGGCTGCTAAAATGATTTATTTTAAAGCACATGAAATACACAGTACACTAAGAGGAAAAAAGAGGACTTTTCTATTTCCAAGTATCATTAGCAAAGTTGATGTTTAAAGCTTGTAACAGTCTCAGAACATATGCATCCATCTGTAAGAGTACAATCTTCGAATTTAAGTAGTTAACTGAATTATTGGGTGAACTCACAACCTGAAATCTTATGCATTCATTTTTACATTTATAAACCATAAGTTCTTCTGGTTACTTCTGGTATTATTGTTTTGTTTTGTTTTGCCAATGGGTTTTTTGAATTTTAAAATGGTTACATTATAATACAAGCCAAAATATGTTGCCAGATATACATAATAATCATTTTATAAAAAGTTTATAACTTACAAAAATATAATAGCAACAATGACTACCTTATCAATCATATATATATATATATATATATATATATATATATGCTTATCAGTCATTGTTATGTCCATAACCCTACTAAGATAGAGCAGCTGAAAATGACATTTTTTCTGGTTTACCCCAGGAGTATAAGTAGACTGCAGGGCTAGCTGTAGAAGTCTGCCTGATCTCACCCAGATCAGTGGGATTCTTTGGACTTACAGATCTGGTTGCTTTGAGAACAGACTAAGCTGCTGGGATATGACTCCACAGGCATTTTCTCTAGGATGGCTCAGGAATACTTTTCTAGGACAGCCAGGACTCAAAAGAACAGAACATGCCAGGTCGTTTGAAGCTTATGCCAGAAATGGTACGTTTCAGAATAACATTATATGTAACAAAACGGTCCTCAAGGGGTAAGATAAATTTGTTTCTTGATGAAAAGTCTAACAAAAATGCATTTTAAGAGGAATGGATGCTCTAAAGTGTGAATAATTAAGGCACTTCCTGCCTTTCATTTGTCACATGTACTCACACACAAGGGACTATTTGCATACTTTACTTTTTAAATACATTACCTAAAATACACTTAAGATGAACCAATCACATCAAGAGAAGCGGTATGTAATGACTATGATGGTTAAAATATTACACACCCTGCCCTAATCAAAGAATTAGAAAGAAAAATCAAGCTGTGTATTTAATGGGTAGACTTTAGAGACTCTCTACTTCATTTGGGCAATATAGGTTGATAAAGCGATCGTTGTGTTTTAAAAGGCCAGGGGACTTCGTAAAACTTTACCTTCTAAGAACTCTTCATGTTCATCGTTTCGTAACTTCACTGTTCTAAAATAAATATGATTTGTATTACTTCCAAACACCATAGTCAAGACAGATTTGCAGAAAGGTTGAAACAGAATTCACTTCAAAAATGAAGCCAGGTTTTGATGAAAGTAAGGAATAAAGGGGCACTGAATGGTGCAAAACCCTAATGTCAAACAACCAAGCTCCCGAGATCCTTTAGAAAGAATGTGTTTGTTCAAGTTTACCAACTAAAACAAATTTCCCAGGTCAATCTAATTCCCTCCACTGAAAATACCCACAGTTTCACTGCTTCACTTTGACTTGAGAAATGTTATTGCATTTCTCACATTTTATTTTTTCATTTATCAACTGAGAAACATGAACTAGGTTTTTGATTATTTTTATACTACAAATTACTAAAATCTGTAGAAAGCAATAAGTAAACTACAATTTTAACCATGACACTTAAATTGAAATTGAGTTACAAAGCCTTCTAAATACTACTCTGAAAGTAAAATCCATTAAAAGAATAAATGTTTCCCTTTTGCTCTTTTTGAATGTGTGTTGTTTATTAATTGGGTATTCAACAAAGGTATCCATATAATAAGAGGATAGTAGCTAATGCCACATATTTAATATCATCAATCCTTTTCAATTTGAATGCATTTTTATTATTTGAGAATTTTTACCTGCATTTGATAGATTTTAATCAAATCCACCCTTATTTCCTCCTCTCTAAATCCTCCCTTTTTACCCCTGCCAACATTCTGTTAGGCCTTGTGATTTTTAACACAATGAATCCACTTGATACTACCTGTATGTTCTTGGGTACAGGATTACCTATGTGAGCATGGGTAGCCTGTTCCATAAAACAGAAAAGAAAAGGACACATCCAAATTCTTTTTATGAAGTCAGTATTACAATGACACTATGATAAAGAACTATCAATGAAATAAATTATAAATCAATCTCCATGATAAACACAAACACAAAACCTCTTATTAGTTGCAAATCAAATTCAAGAATAGATCAAAATGATTATCTAACATGATCAAGTCAGCTTTATACGAGAAAGGCAAAGGTGGTTTTATATACATACATAAATAGACAAAGGACAAACTCCTTATCATCCTCTCATTAGATATAGAGCAGGCCATTGATAAAAATCAAAATTAACTTTATAATAAAAGTCCTGGAGAGACTAGGGATGTAGGAGACATATCTTGACATAATAAAGGTAATACACAAGCCCACAGTGAATATTGTACAAAACAGAGAAAAAATTTACATTAAAATCAGGAGCCTTATTCTTTCTACTGTTGTTAAATAGAGTGCTTGAGTTTTGCCTAGAGCTTCCAGACAAGAGAGGAAGATAAAGAAGACACAAACAGGAAAACCACCCTTTCTTAAAGATGTTATGATTCCATACACAAAAGACCAATGAAGACTTCACAAGAAAACTCTTACATCTGAAAAGCATTCTCCAAACTAACAAAGTACAAAGATACCATGCAGAAGTCAGTAGCTGTAGCTTTCCTCTTTACTAATCATACTAGAAAAGAAATCAAGTAAAAATTGCATTCATCTACATCTCAAAAGTCAAATATATTGGAAATAATTTTGTACAAGGAATTGAAAATTTATAAAATGAAAATTTTAAGACACTGAAGAAACAAACTGTAGAAGACATGCCCACGTAATGACTGCCATGGTTATGTACTGATACAATTAATATTGTAAAATGGCTCCTGCCAAAAGAAGTATACAAGTTCAGTACAACCCTTTATCAAGATTCCAATGCAATTCTTCAAAGAAATAGAACAAATAATCTTAAAATTCTTATTTTATGATTACTTATATAAATTATTTGTGTAAACATAAAAGGCCCTGAATATCCAAAACAGTTTTGAACAATAAGAACACAGAGGGTGACATTAACCATTAAATAGTTCAAGCTATATTACAAATATATAGTAATAAAAACCAACACTGTTCTTGCATAGAAGCATACCTACTATTATTGAAATTAGAATGAAGAGCCACATACAAGGTCACACTTCCTAAAAAACCCATCTGACTTTTGACTAAGGAAACTTGTTATTGAAGAAAATAAAGCATCTTCAAAAAATGGGACTGGTCAAATCAGACAGCTACATTTAAAAGAATGAAACTATTCATTTCTTTGCATACATATTTCCCAAGAACTTTATTATAAATATCCTTAAAAGAGAATATTCTTATGCAACCACAGTACAATTATATATTATAGATATTGTAAATTCTAATGCTTATTCATTACCAATATGTAACATGTGGGCTTTATAAATATTTTGCAATTTCCCCAATAATTAACTTTGTGTAGAAAAAGTTAATAATTGTTGTTAAATAGAGACAATATTTTTTTTAAATTGAGACTAGATTCTTATCTCTTACTCAGTGCAAACTCTACTCCAAATAGAACAACATCCTGAACAGGAGACTGGAAACCCCAAATCTTGTTGGTGGGAAAGTAGGACATGCACTTGAACTCATTGACACAGGAAAAGATATTTTGAATAAGATCCTGGTAAGCACATTCATCAATATCCACAACTATTATAGAAATTCATGGAATTAAAATACTGCATAACAAAAGACACCATCATTTGGGTGAAGATGCAGTCTACAGAAAGGGAAATCATCTTATAGGTTATACATCTGTAAGAGAGTTGGTTTCTAGAATATACAAATGACTCAAAAATGCTAAACACTGAAAATTAATGAAATAAGTAAACCATACAATAAAAGTTAGGCTTTAGGACTAAACAATACAAAAAAAAAAAAAAGAAAGATTACAAGTGGGTGAGAAATACTTTTAAATGCTCCATATCCTATTCCATCAGGAAAATAAACATTAAAACTACTTAAAATTCTTTTTCCATGGAGGTAGAATTCTTTTTTTTTAATTTTGTATCTTTATGCGGCTTTTTAAAATTTTTATTGAGCTCTACATTTTTCTCTACTTTTCTCCCTAATTCCCTTCTCCCCTTCAACCCTCTCCCATGGTCCCCATGCTTCCAATTTACTCAGGAGATCTTGCCTTTTTTTTTTTTTTTACTTCCCATGTAGATTAGATCTATGTAAGTCTCTCTTAGGGTCCTGATTGTTGTCTAGGTTCTTTAGGATTGTGATATGTTGGCTGGTTTTCTTTGCTTTCTTTAAAATCCACCTATGAATGAGTACATGTGATAATTTGTCTTTCTGTATCTTGATTACTTCACTCAATGTTTTCTAGCTCCATTCATTTGTCTGCAAAATTTAAGATGTCATTAACTTTTTCGCTGTGTAGTACTCAATTGTGTAAATATACTAGATTTTCCTTATCCAGTCTTTGGTTGAGGGGCATTTAGGTTAGTTCCAGTTTCTGGCTCTGATAAACAATGCTGCTATGAACATATTTGAGCACATGTCTTTGTGGCATTTATTTAAAGTCTTTGTTACCAAACAACAAGAACTATATACACTATAGGCTATTGTGTCCCTAAAATATATCAATTTCTTTTTTTATAGAAATGCAAAAGTTAAGAGAAAGGTATTTTGTCTGTGTATATGCATGTGTGTGTATATACATATCCATCGCCTGTATCATCTGCTGTTTAAGTATACTATTTTAATTTATATGATCTGAAAACAAAAAGTACACATTTCAATTTTCAGAAAAATGTCTTAACAATTTATGAGAAATATCCTCATACTTCATTAGTGAATTAGAACTGAATTTTTAAAACTCTTTTTATTTTGTTAAAGAGCAGTCAAAATTGAGTCATGATCTAGAGAATGTTACCACAAGAAACAGTTTAAAAAGCCATCAGACAGATGGTTTATCTAAGTGAAATAAAATGTACAAAATATACAATTATAATAATTAAACATATTTTATTTGCTGAAGTACTCATTAAAACAAAATTTTACAAACTTACTTGGCTCATATTATTTCTCCTGGATTACTTGCCAATTAGATGAATTAAATGAATCCCCAAAACATATTCCTCTATTCCAAAAATCTAACTTGCTTAAAAATATTAACTGTAGTATTATTTATGTATTTATTTTCAAAGACTTCCTGAAAATGATTCTGTTGCCTCATACAATTGAAATGACTGGGAGGTACTGTCTAAAAAGCTGACAGAGAAAAATGTCAACGCAGTAATTACACATCCTTCTGCTAACCTCGGGTAACTCAAACACAAACATGAAAGTGTTATCAGTGGAGAATAAACAACCAGGCTACTAGAGCTTGAAAAGATGTAGGGTTTTTCTTATTATTAATGTTCAAAATTCCCATACTAATCATGAAAAATAATAGTTTAAAATTATTAGCACTCAAATTATGTGCTAAACAACCAGAAGATCAGCACCCTTAATTTTAGTAATCAATTTTTAAGTATACATAGAAATTAACTTATTTCTAAGACTACTAATAGAGGTTTATTGATATTCTATTGAGAAAGAGCAAAGCTAATTTTGATATTAAAAAGAAATTCTATAAAGTCTCTTAAACCTAGGATAGCTAATACTCATTTCATATCAATTTGAGTGATTCTGAAAAGCAAAATATTTCTACACTGTTGTAAATATTAATGTATACTTTGTATTATTTCTTGGACTAAAAAAAGTTCACACATGTTACCACTGCAGACATTCAAATCCCATTAGCTCAGTCTTGAAGTTAACAAGAAAACATTCCAAACATGATATAATTTAAGCAAAACTTACAATAATGAAGTCAGAATGAAATACACAAATTAACATATTTCCTAAAGAGCATTCAGAATGTTAGACGGATCTGATTGCCTCATTCACTGTTGCTTTGGCATATGTAAAGAAACACTGAAACTAAGTTTTATGACAGGATTTCTAACACTACACACAGAACTCACTATAGCTTTACATTTTATTCAGGAGTAAGAAGTGGTCACTTGGGTTTTATTTTTAATTGTATTATTTTAGTTGTGATGTATGTATAGAGTTTAGATTTTATTGTTACCTTTGTTTTGTTTTTCTTTCATCCTGAGATGGACACTAGTATTGAGCCAAGGGAGTCATGTGTATGCTAACCAAACACCCTGCATTTGTTCTGTATCTCTAGCCATCTGTTTATTTTCATTTGGGGAGAGGGTCTTGTTAAGTAGTCTTGTCTGGGCTTTGGAACTAGACTTTAACCTAATCTGGATTTGAATTTGTAACCCTCCTGGCTGGAATTACAAGCCTCCACTACAAGAACTGGCTTATTTGTACATGATTGTATTATGACAGGTATTTTTAGAGACACAATGGTCCATAGTGTATATAGTTCTTGTTGTTTTGGTCACACAGACTTTAAATAAGTGTTCTTGTTTGCTGGGACCCTTTGGAGTCCTGGCGTCCAGCTGCTCTTCCCTGCTAGGGACCTTTTCTTACCCTTTTGATTTGAGCTTCTGAGAGCTGTGACAAAGTTGTTTACCAACCCTGCTTCCTGAGCATGCATTGCCCTGGCCTTGACCGACCGAGGATCAGGTGATGAGGTCTTCATCTGTTGGTCCACCTGGCTGTATTAGGTATAAAACCTCCGAGGTGCTGTTCAATAAAGGTCTTCTTCTACCAGCAGCTTGAGAGGTGTATGCGTGCTCAATTCTGACGTCCTTCGCTCCGTTTGGGTTCCAGGCCGTACAGGCGCGGCACGTTTTCACTTGCAGATTTATTTTGGTGAGCTAAACCGAACTATCACCTCACATTTGAATTTGTTTACCATCTGAACAAACATTTTCAGGCTTGCAAACTGCCTGATCTGTAGGGAACACAGATAATTTCCCATAAACATCACTGTCTGGCTTTTCTGTGCTGCTGTTAACATAGTGGTAAAGGCTCCAGCTAGCTACTGCTGCAGTTCTATTAATGATCTTTATAACACTAAGTATCTGAATCTGTGTTATAATCCCAGGGTATAAATAAGATAACATTACATAGTAATAATGTAACACCAATCTACAACCGTGTAAAGAAAACCTCTAGTGAAAACTGTCCCCTATGCATTCAATAAAGGCTTCCCAGCTTTCTTCTGAGTTCAACTTTAAAGTCAGGATTATACTATCTCTAGATAATCCAGCCCTCTACTAAAGTAATAAAAATACTGATTTAAAATATTTTAACCTGTTACATAAGGTAGTTATCAGCTGATCTAATTATCAATGTAACCATCCAAAGAGGTGTTACCTTATCCCAATCACAGGATCAGCGTTGTAGACTGAACTAGTAGTATTTATAATAGTTTTGCCAAATTTATTTATAACAAAATTTTTGCTATAAGGTATTGGTTTAACGAGCTAAATTAGATGGTTATATTTGCATTAATTAATTTGTGCTTAATTTTAGAGCTAATTTTGTAGCTTCTAAAGAGTATAACATCCTGTTAATGAATATGAAAAGACCCTTGAAAATATCTTATAAAGTGACTCTTTTGTTAGTTTGCTTGTATAATCATATTCTGAAAAGAGAATGAGATGCGTTTTCCAGTACTGAGATTAAAACTGAAGTCTCACACATGCTAAGAAGTACTCTGCTACTGAACTATTTGACCCTGGCTTATATTTGTTGTTCTGTTTTGGGGACTGAGTCTCACTAAGTTACCCAGGCTAGCCTTGAACCATTGTGACTCCTGCCTCAGCCTCAATAACAGCAATCATTGCAATCTTGTGTTACATGGGCAGCTAAAAAAAGATACTTTTTTGTTTGTTTGTTTGTTTGTTTGTTTTTTGTGAGAAAGAGTTTCTTTGTGTAGTCAATCTGACTGTTCTGAAATGCACTCTGTAGACCTGGCTGGCCAAAAACTCACAGAAATCTGCCTGCTTCTGCCACCCAAATGCTGGGGTTAAAGGTGTGTACCACCACCACCTGAGAAAGAGGCACTTTTAATTATATTTTTTTCCAGATCTACTTGTCTCCCAGGCTCAGCTCTTTGAAACACAGACATGTATTTATATTCTTTACTGCTCTTTTCCCTTCTACTCTAAGTTATTAAAATGGAAACTCCTTCTATGGAAGTCGTATTCCTCAAGACATAATGAAATAATAGAGCAAAACATTTGCTCTCTTTATACACACAGAAAAGAGTAATTTAATGATAAAACCCATTAATGTTTTATCAAACTCTTGGGAAACAACAACATTCTGGTAATAAAACAACTCAGAAATGTCCTCTGTGCTCGGAATGTTTCCATTATCACATAGTGTTTATTTGTCCCAGTTCAATTAAGCAAGCAAAATGTTTGCATTTTATGCTACTTTGATAGACTGTACCTTGCAAATCCTCCTCTGACATAAATCTCCTTTTCCAGGGTTGTGTATTCTTGGCATTTTTCAAAGAGTGTTGACACCAAAGGCATTTATGGTCTTAAATAGAGTGATGTTGTCTATCTGTAAGGTACCTTGTTACAGGTTCTGGGATAACTCAGAGAATGTGTCTCTGTATGTTCTGCCACACATGTTCACTTTCTATTATTTGCAAAGAAACAGCATATTTTCTTAATTTTTAGAAGGTCTCATGTATGTATTTTATAGTGATTGCCACCAAACTGGAACATTCTGTCCTGGGGAGAAGATCGCATAGATCAAGAAGTGTATGAAACCCACACAGGTCAAGGAGTAAACAAATCTTACCAATTTTAGGAGTTCTACATGGTTTCATGTACGGAAATATTGCTGGGGAAAAGTGACTCTCCTGTCAGCCAATGTCTTGTAAAGAGATCCAGGAATACAGCTTTTATGGGTCTTTACCCAATACACTTGCGTTTGAATCTTCTATGTATCCTGAAGTAATTCCATAAAGACCCAGGCTCACAGGCAACACTTTGGTGCAATTACTTCATTGTTTTCTTGTTGTGTCCTATCTGGAGTGAACAGTTGTCTGTTAGCATCTCCCCCAGGGAAAGTATGCAATAAAAATTAGGGAATTGACAAGCAAAAAACTTCTACACGATTTTAAACCTCAATATAGAAAATGTAATAATTTATAAAACTCATTATTTCTTGGAAAGAAAGACATTCTAGACATTTACCACTATTACGAACATTCAGCTCTAATTAGTTCAGTCTTGGAGTAAGCAAGAAAGTAATTCAACCATGATATAATTTAAGCAAGACTCATGATAATCAAGTAGAGATGAAATACATGAGTCTCAGTTTAATGAGTTTAATGAGAAATTCATATCAGCACCATTTTTTTCTGACGCTACTCCTTGCCCTCATTTTTCACATTCTAACACATTAATAACACGTACCGCTCTTTTTTCTATTACTACTACTTCTATTTAGGTCCACTTATTTTCTGACTTAGGTTTCATTGATTCTCACTGAATTCAGTCTTTCCTTTGGACCCTCTGGATGCTAAGAAGCTAGTTTATATCCTTACAACCCTCTTAGTATTCATCCTTCACTGGCAAATCATCCTTCCCCCCACACAGTTTCAATTCACACTTAGTGTTGTCTCCAGCCTTCATGATCATCTCAGTGTATTTCCAAGACTTGGCATCCTCCACTTCACTTTTTGACCCTGATTATTGGTTTTCACATCTCAAGTTAAATATGATGAGCTTGTGGTTTCCCCATAGCTGCGTGCTGTGTGTCTGTGACACTATAACACCTCCTGTAGGTCTGTTTAGCATCAACTTCACAGATTTGTGTTGCTGTACTTGCAACACTGAGCTGCTTTGAGGAAAAGGGCTCTTAGCTTAGTCACTCTAATTCACTAATTCTGATCTTCCCCCACTCTCCTTGGGGAATGATTCAAGAATCCCTACTCCATGGGTTTTCAGAGGCTCAGGTCCCAAATATAGAAAGTTCTGATATTTGTCGATAAACTAAGCACATCTTCATTAAAAAAAAAAAGAAAACTCCCTTTTAATTATAAAAAGGTGGAAAGCTGTGGAAAAATCCTTCTGTATACTATAAATATGTATTACTCTAATTGGCTAATATCAGCTGATTGGTTAATAGATGGGCAAAAGGTATAGTTGAGATAATCAAACAAAGGTTGCTGGGAGAATAAAGAGTCAGAGAATCTCCAGCAGGCACAGAGAAAGCAAGAGGGGAAAGCAATACTGAGAAAAGATACCAAGCCAGGTGGCAAAGTATAGATATGAAATATAAGTTCATTTTGGAGAAGAGTTAGTTATTTAAATACTGAGTTTCTGAGCAAACAATTATAATCAATATAATCCTCTGTGTAGTAATGTGAGAAGTAGCTGCCAGTTATTTGGAAGCAAGTGGTTGGGACAGAAAAACTCTGCCTAAAATATATAATTTAAATAATCTTGCAATTCTTTCAAGAATCTTTTTTTTTTTTTGAAAGTAATTTTATTAAATTATAAAAAGTTTCCATTTACGCCCCTCCTCCCAACACCCTCCCACTCCCCCCCTCTCTCTTCTCCTCCCTCTTTGTCCCCAAGGGCAGTCAGGGTCTCCTGCCCTGTGGGAAGTCCAAGTTCCTCCCCCCTCCCTCCAGGTCCAGGAAGGTGAGCATCCAAACAGACTGGATCCCAAAAATCCAGTATATGCAGAGGAAACCAGTCCCAGTGTCATTGTCAATGGCTTCTCAGTAAGACTGCAGGCCCGCCACATTCAGAAAATACGGCCACATTCAGAGAATCTGGTTGGATCACATGCTCGTTCAGTCACGGTCCATCTGGCCTTGGTAAACTCTCATTAGATCCTCTTTCAAGAATCTAATACAATGTAATTAGTTGTTCTGCATTGTTAAGAAAATAGTGATTAACATATCTATACATTTTCAGTTCAGAAGAAATTTTTCCCAAAATCTTTGATCCATACTTGTCTGAATCCTCACTTACAGAACTTTTGTGTTCACATAGCTGATTGTACTTAGGAATATCTGGGGTATGTAAGGATAATGACTAAGTAACCATTTGGAAAGATATGTGTAACATGAGTTCCTGCTTGTTGGGTATTCTGTTCTGCCTGAACCCCTTTAGTCCCAGAGAAAATCACATAGAGAGTCTTCATTAATGATAAAATGATTGACCCATTAGCTCAGGCTTCTTATTAGCACTTATAATTTACATTAACCCATTATCTTTATCTACGTTATCCACATGGCTCAGTACATTTTTCAGCATGGCAGGTCACATCCTGCTTCTTCGATGATCTGGGCAGGACTCAGAGAAATGGGCTTCTTTCTTCCCAGAATACTCCTGTTATCACTGTCCCGCCTCTACTTCCTGTCTGGTTGACCTGCCTATACTTCCTGCCTGGCCAATCAGCATTTATTTAAAACATGATTGACAGAATACAGACAATTCTCCCACACCACTTCCCCTCTTTTTTTTTTTTTTTAACAAAGGGAAATATCCATAGTCCAATTTTTGGAAATGTGGTCATAGTACTCCAGGCTACTTCCGGCTGGTTGGGGTCACTGATAATCTTATGGAGACCTAAAGAAAATTTAGAGTTATTATCAAGTCCTGACTGGAGTATCTTATGAGGTTTGATCATCTCAAGCAGCATCTTGAATCTGTTCTGGATATAGAACTCAGATATCTGGGCATCTGTTCATACTGGAGATTTCTCAGGTGATCTTCCTTGATCAAACCTGATTTTTCTTAATTCAGAATGAATCCACAGTCTTTCATTGCCTGTGGAAACAAAAGCAAAATCTCTTCTCCAAAGTAACATACCTTTTGACTTCAATTTTGAAGCTAAGATATTTTCAAAATACCAATCTTGGATTAATTCAACAGCATTTATAAGCAAATATCTTTTAGCAGCTGTTGCTCCTTCCTCAGCATTTAAAAAATTCAAAGGGAGCATCATAACACACAGTATCCAGATTCTCTGTGTGTTTTCCATCTTTATATCACTTTATTTTTAACTCTATTTCTTTTATTTTTAATTTTTGGCTTTTTGAGATAGGATTTCTGTGTATCTTTGTCCTGGAACTCACTCTATAGACCAGGTTGTCCTTGAACTCACAGAAATCCACTTGCCTCTGGCTTCCAAGTGCTGGGATTAAAGGTGTCTGACGCCACACCTTGCATTCACAGAGATCTGTCTGCCTCTGCCTCCCAAGCTTTGGGATTAAAGGTGTGTGCTACCACACCTTGAATTCACAGAGATCTGTCTGTCTCTGCCTCCCAGGCATTTGGATTAAAGGTGTGTGCAATGGTGTAGGAGGTCCTTCGGTAATTTGTGTTGATTTCATTGGTTGAATAAAAAAGCTGCCTTGGCCTTTTGATAGGGAAGCCCTTAGGTGGGCAGAGTAGACAAAGCAGAATGCTAGGAAGAAGGAAAGTGTGGCAGATGCCATGATTCTCCAGAAGGACCCTGGGTAGACTCATGCTGGTAAGCCACAGTCAAGTGGTGATACATATTAATGGAAATGGGTTAATCAAGATGTGAGTTAGCCAATAAAAGGATAGATATAATGTGCCAGGCAGTGCTTAAATGCATACAGTTTCTGTGTAATTATTTTGGGTGTAAGCTAGCGGGGAGGCCTGGAGCTGGGCAGGACTCAGCCTGCTCCCCCTCCTATTATAGATATGTAAGATTTATGTAGGCTAAAAAGTTAATTGACCCTACCTTATTCTTCCTCTATTACTGAAAAAAATTTAGATCCTGAAATTTTGACATCAGAAAAATATTGTTCATGAAAATTTCATGTGGTGTTACAGTTTTTAGGGTCTGTAACTGATGCTCAAAATGCTTTTAACATTGAGTTAAAATTATATCTTCTAATTATGACAGTAAAACAATCCATCATAAAAATTTAGAAAATATAAACAAAATGAATAGATTTGATAAAATATTCAAAATGAAAATATATGGCAGACTTGAACAAAAGAAACAACAATCCTATTTATGGATTTATCTTTGCAATGTTTATTTTATTATTTTATTATTCATGGTGTTCTTATAATATGTATATATATATATATATTAATCAAATTGTTAATTTAATATAAAAAATGGTCTTTGGAATTCCTTTGAGGAAAAAAAACTAAAAAAAAGAGAAAGAATTAAGAGCTTCATGAGTATCACCCTGACAAATATTGCTATTTTATTTTTTAAAGTTTCAACCATTCTTATACATTATGAAAAAATGTGAAACAAAATGTGTAAATATATATAAATTCATCTTAAATAACAATTTTTTGATGTGTAGACACAGTAGAATGCAAACGTATAAACATTCTTTTCTGTTTTGTGTTTTAGTCCACTTTATTCTGCTTCTCTTTTCAACCCTTGAAAGTCAAAGGCCTTGTATCTTTGAGGTATTGATAACAAGTCTATTTTCATGGCCAGCACATTCTTCATAATAGACTTTAAATTTAATTCTGCCCTGCCTCAGACTTGGAAACTAATCTAAGTCAAATATGAGTAACAGTGTTGAAGAAGTCAAACGACTTCACGACATTTTCTGCCTTGCTCTTCCTTGTTTTTTTCTTATTTTCTGACATAGAATTTGCTATTTCTGGCATCTACAAAGCAAGAAAGACAGGAAAAGAATATAGAGAAAGGCTGCAAAGATAACACCCAATAATTATGCACTAGCTATATTAAATATTGGCTCCTTCAGAGAAAACTGTATAAACTCTACATTCCATGCTCCCAGGTCTATTGCCAAAAATCCACCTCTTCACCACTCACAATCTGAACTGTGCTACCATAGTTGCTTGTTCATGTTCCACTCCAAAGCCACCACTGTCATTCTTCAATGCACACAACCCCTCTCTAATGCCCTCTCTCCCTGGTGTACTCTGCTATGTACTCTTTGGTATCTAATGCCATACATTCCCCACCAGTCAAGACGTGACATGACAGAAGTTTAGAGGACACTCTTCCAGTTCATTTTATTAGTTCTGCTATTTTCAGCTTCAGACAGACTTTAGCCTTTGATTCCTCCAAAAGAATCATGTAATAAGCCTTATTCTTTCTAAACTCCAGGGAAAGAAACAAAATTTTCCAGTGCCTACTTTTACTACAATAAGTCTGCTCTGACAAGGAGTCCTTTAACAGTTTTACGACAAAATTAGGTTTCATGTATTCTCTGTTATCCATTCTCAAATCTTTTCTGAGCAATTCCATAGATACTTTGCCCATGATGATTCAGCTTCACTTCCATCATACTGACATTGAAGCAAACTGCCCATAAATTCTTCAATATGAATTGCACTAATTTTTATAATATTGGAATTTAATTTGGCACAATTTCATACAATCCATAGGTTCTTGCACACCCACCTTAATCATATTATAAACAACTTAATGTTAATATCACAAGTTTAGTAATTTGAGTGAGAAAAGTTTCGCCAAAGGCTTATGCTATGCGAACACTTGATATTCAGTTGCTAGAGCTTCAGGTATGGAACCCTGAAGATGTACACCCGGTTGAGGGTTCTTTGGCTTGGCCCAAATTTCCTGCTCTTACTATCTGCGTTTGCACAGACGATATATGCTGCCTTTTGGGGAACATGTCTACCATCTATATTCCAAAACCCTGTCAAATAGCATGTTATTTTCTATCTTGTTAATTTCTGTCATTTAAAAATATTACATAAATGAACCCAAACACTACAAGTGCCTTCTGGATTGGCTAATTTTATTCAATAAATTCCCTCAAGAGTTATGTAAGTTGGTATGGATGTTGATAAGTACTTCCTGCTTAAAGATTATTTCTTAATGGTAGATACTGCCCATGAAAGCAGTATCAGGGCTGTATATTAAAGACATTTAGTTTTATGAGAAGCTATCAAGTGATGAGTATGATTATCAGTAGTAGATCACATGCATGATTTTGGTTTATTTCTCACACATAGATTAAAAAGAGAAGGAAAAGAAACTGACAAATACTTCTTTAAGGTGGCTGAAGAATTTTTAAGCTGTTTGCAAACCAACAGTATGTGAATTATTTAGTTTCTGTGTTCCTTTGCTAAACTTTTATGTTGCCTTAAGCATTCCGCTAAGTGTGCATGATAATCTCATCTTGGATTTTAATTTGCATCTTATGGCTAAAATGAGTTTGAACATGGTTTTACATATCTTCTACTCTCAGTATATCCTCTAGTGAAGTAACTGCTTATATTTTTAAATATTTTTCTAAATAGATTATTTGAGTTTTATTATGGAGTTTAAAACTTCTTGTTAGCCATTAGACTTAGTCACTTGTCAGATATATGGCATATACTTTTTTAGACATGGTTTCAGTGTGTAGCTCTGGCTGTGATTCCTGAAATTCTGAGTTTCTTAGTATATAAATCAGAGATAATAAGGCCTTTCTTCATGTATACCTTATATTAAACCCCAAAAGGTTAGATAGTAGACTAAAGTGACAAAATTTCTCAGGATCATCATGTGGTAGCCATGTTCAAGTCATCTGTACACACATATGTATACTGTATAAGCACAATGTGCAGAAATTATAAACTAAAAAACCGTGATTCTAAAACACATGAAGTTTAAATAACTAAAATCCATTGGCAGATAGTAACTTGCAATTTGGCACAATTATCAGCCACATATCAAACAAGCCTATAAGAACATTATAAAATATTCCTGTCTAAACTAATCAGATAATTCTAGTGCTCAATTCATCAATAATGACATACCATAGACAATCAAAAGAAGTTGAGTCAAAAGTCTATGTATGGAAATCTGTACTCCCATTCAGATTGTTTTGATTATGTTTCTCACACAAATGATTTAACAAGACAGACAAAACAATGCTATGACAAATATGAAAATAATATTTGAAACCTTATTATGATACTTAAACACACTAGAATGCTTTGTAGTCTTAACCTGTTTAAATTTCCAACACAAAATATAACATCTCCATGTTATAGTAAGTTATATCCATGTTATATTAACTTTAAATTTCTATAGTAGACACAAGTTAAAAGTACTAATCTATCACTATCAATATGCTTTGATGGATTATCTTTCTGCTTTCCCTTCATTAAAGAGAATGTTTTGTATTATTATTCATGTGTTCATTCTGAAAATTTAATCACTAACTGTTGAAGTCAAAGAAATCCACTGGAAAAACTATGCATAACCTGCCAGCAAGTGTGTTAGCATGAATCGTCTGAATGCAGATAGAATACATTTTTAAAATTTCATTAATTAAACCCACTTTGCTCCATGGGTAGAAATATCCCAAGTAGCCTTCAATAAGAACTGAGTGAATTTAAACCAGTTATGTATGGATCACATTGATTTCAGCAATGATAATAATAATAATAATAATAATAATAATAATAGACTAGAACTTCAAGCAGGTCATCAGAAATTTCTTTTAGGAAATTGGGATTTTAATTGTAGAAAAACCTATTTTTAATTCATTTTATGAACATGGAGAAACTTCAGAATGGTACACATTGCATTCTAATAACCTTCTGGAATAGAATCTATCTGCAACATCCATTTACAACATGGGTTCTGCTGAGATCTACAGTCAAGGATCAATAGGTATCAGATATCACATATTTAATGGAAGTTCTGGTTTACCTACACAGAACTTGTAAAAGATGCTCAAATCTAGTTTTATAATCTAGTTCCACTTGAATTTTAGGAGTTAAATTATTAGGGATTAGAGGGCTCTGCTTGTGTTATAAATCCCATCACTGTCATATTCTCACCTCAAACATCAACGTTAAGATCTATTCGAGCTTGAGAAACACAGCAATTAATGTCTAAGATATGTAACAGATTTCCTTTTCCACAATCAATGCTGAAGGAAGTTCTTCAGTATTCTTATGAATCTTTTCATGCAACCCAGAGTTTTTAAGGCAGTTATAAGTTGTACTTAAAAAAAATGAGTGTAGTCTTGAAATAACAATGACAAAAGAGAATCTGGATAAACATTCCCTAAAAGAAGCCAGATTCTGTGAACATTTCTCGAAGACCAATTTTGGAAGAAAATGCTTTCTGGGAGAGGATTCAACTTCCATTCAAGAAAAATTTTCAGAGGAATGGAGTAATGGCAACAGATGTGGTAGATTCCCAGATTTCCAGGAACTAGAAGACAAATGCTATGTGCGTACATTTCTTAGGCCACATAAAATGTAGTTAAACGTTGTAATGAAGCCATCTGTGAAATACTTGTATTTTTCTGTTCCACTGGACCATACTATGTAATAACAAGTAACTATTTCACTTCACTACTTGAAACCATGGAGATTAATTTCTTCCTCATACAACTTATATGTTTGGTTAGTATAGGTCAATTACAGGCTCTTATTGAAATTTCATTGGCTCAAACTAAGGGATGACCATCATTGCCACTGACTACCTTATCATAATGAAAGGGAAGATTATTGAGACCTTTCAGTGATGACTAATCTCTTCGCAATTTATTGGTTAGAACTAGTCATGTGGCCTCACTGAACACAGAGTTCCAGGAAGTTTAATTATACCACATATCCAGGAAGTATATAGCCAGATAACTTCAATGGTATTCACATTTACTAAACTATCCTGAGAAGCACAAAGAATCCTTTAAAAAGAGAATTTACCAAAGCCAGAGCAATATTAGCACAAAAGTGTATTTAAGTCAAGCCAGGCAGATGGCAGTTTTACCTTTTCTTACTTTCTGAGGCTCTATATCAGAGAAGTTCAGTGCAGAAATTATGGGAGACAACTGGGGAATACTGAGGAGGCTGACCATATTCCCTTTACCCAACTACATGAGACTGCAAAAATCTGGTTGGAACTAAGCTGGATGAAATTTGTTAGTGCTAAATGAACTTTTTGGATTTATCAGATGAATGATATGTAAAAGAAAGTATACTATATGAAAACTAGCACACATCAAGGCAAAAATTGGATTTTCTAAATAAATAAAATATGATTCCAAAGATTTATGATGAATAAAATATGTAGCCATATAATATATCATTGAATTAATGAGGGGGCAAAGAAGAGAAATCAAATTTCTTTAAATTGGAAGTACACATGGCTGGCACAGTAATCAGATTGCCATTACCAAGTCCAAAGTTAGCCTGGACAACTTAGAAAGACTGTCTCTAAAGTCAGTTTTTAAGCACATGTATGAAACCTTATAAATGATGAACTATAGAGAAATATAAAATCAAACTAAAAGTAATGGAGAAAACAGTCTTTCAAAATGAATCCGAACCAAAGCAAAGCTATGCAGATCCCCTCAGAAAACCCAGAGGAAAATAACACAAACAGCTTGAATATTCATGCAAGCTGTAAGGTAAGTGGCTATTGCTAAAACAGAAAGACAGGTTAGAATCCTACTAAACTACCAGGAATTTCTCCAAGACATATACAATCGAAATTAGACATAAAAATTCTGTGAGAAACTGGTGTAAGTCAAAAACGTCTTGGACAATGCTCCATCATGGCAAATGAATGGCAGAAAATTTTATTAGACTTTCTAAGATTGCCAAATAAGAATGCTAGGCAGGGGAGAAAAACATAATTTATTTTCTACAAACTAGATTCTGGCACAGAGTGACAACCCCTTTACCATCAGGGCACAGTAATGGTGATTCTCTCAGAAGAAAGCAGCCATTAAATCAGGAACTGTCTGAGCTCTGAGCTTTGATTATACTTTTACCCCTGCTAGTGGAACAGAAAGTATTATTGAAGAAAATAGGACATTCTTGAAGATATCAAATATTCCATATTGAAGTACTGACTATTATTTAAGATTGGCTATAATTTGAAACAGGATAAATCTGGTAGTCACACAGAATCTAAGGTTTAATTAATAATTCCCAGTCTGTACAGTGACAAATGAATGGAAGTTACTCACTGAATCTTTACATGGTACCCGTCTAGTTTATATCGTTATTCATGTTACATAACCAGTAAAATAAAATCTTTTTGAAATTTGGAGAATTTATGTTATTTAAAGTCAAAGGAAATCTCCCAGAATAAACATTTAAGGTTTATTTCTTTGCTGTTGCTTTTCTGTGCAAATTTTCCATTTAGTATCACAAAGTGTCCCACTTTATGACACTTAAGTTTTTGTTACTGATCCTTATTTATGAACCTAATATAAGAACAAATTTTTTCATGTACTGAGTATAGAATTTTACTTTATATCAATGTCCTGCCCCAATATTAGCATCTTCATGTAGAGTACACAGGTTCCTTACTTTATATCTTAGAAAGCTAACACCTCTGGAAATTTCATTAGACATAAAGTTCAGTAAATAGCAATCAGTGGCAAAGTCAGAATTTCAAATCAAATCTTTAAGTTTTATTTAATATGCACAAACTTTACTAATCAGAAAAAAATCAATATGGTTTTATATGTGATTTAAAACTCTGTCTTCTTAAAATCAAATGAATCATTATACAATCAATATTGAAAGAGAAATACTTTTAACAGTAGGTTTTTTATGATGATTAAATGAAATAGAATTTTTACCTTCCTGCATCACATGCTTTAGCAGGCTATACAGGTCAATTAACACAGTTAGTAATAATAATAATATCATTAAATATATTTATATAAGACAAACATTAAAGATAAATTTTCTGTTGTTGAAGCATCAATGGTTTTCTGGTGCCACTAGGCAAGTTGTCAAAGAATGAATGTGAATTTCTCCTCGATCTAGGGATGTCTCTTTTACATCGAGGAATGTCAGAGTGCAGCGCCTTGGGATATATGTAAAAATATTGAGTTGCTTTATTAACAAGTTCTACATTATTTCAATTTTTAATACTGTTTCCAAATGTAAATCTTAAGTATAAATTATTAACTAAATTCATTACCACTTTACTCATAAAGCAATCAGTATAGTGGAAGTATCTATGAACATTATTCTTTAAAAAGGAGAGCTACAGGAAAGGTATATGCTTCATCCTCTCTCCCCCAAAATGCAAATAACTTCCATAATTTTATGCCATCTCTCCTGACAGAACATCTGGTGATCATCCATATTCTACAGCTTTAATTTGAAACCATTAATTTCTGTTGAATCAAACCTCACACCTTCCCTTGAGCTGTTCATCAATCTTTGAAACCTCTTGTTTTCAGAAAGTGAACAATGCTTTTAGCTTTATTCTTCCAACCTCCATACAATCTCCAGTCAGAATGTGATGTGGCCATAAGATTGGATGTCAGAACCAGAAGTTATAGACTTTATAGGACACTCACACAATCTGCCTCTTTGCAATGTTTACTTAAACCTGAGTATTTTATAGGCTGCATAACCACCTGCAAATAACAGAATTTTTAGCATTTCACATTTAGTTCAATCTTGTTCATACTTCATTTAAGTATAATGCAAAATATAACATGTTTTTATTATAGTTTCTCTGCCAGCCTACATTTCTTTGCAGATTTATTCAACTCCTTATAAAGACAATGGTAAGTGAAGAACCAACCACATATGCAAATGTTTCCTTGTAACTTGAGCTCCCACAAATGTCCAACACTAACAGAGAAACATGGTTTCCAATGCTCCCCAGTGATTGCAATCAACAAGTCTGAAAAGAAAGAAGAGAAAATGTACCTACTAATTTAGTTAGAGAAAATGGGTTTTATAGCAAAATTAAAATTAACTATGTAAACCATGTTTGAAATAATCTAATATGGGCTTTAATGTTTGGAGATAATATTTAAGATATATCAGACAATACTAATAAGGAATGTTTTGATGGAATATATTCAAAGCATGAGTAAGGGGACAAATAATTTAAGTTACTCTTTGCAAAGATCCAAGAGGAAGCATCCACAACCAACACGTGTACTTGCGTTTCATATTATTATTTGCATTGCTATTGCTAACCAAACAACAACAGAAAAATCTTTTTCAAAAGGATCAACCAGAAATCCAATCATTCCAATCACACTAAGAAGCATGACTTTTCTGAGGACATTGTTACTACATTAGTGTATAAAGCATGTACTGATATCCCTGCGTGGATGGAGAAATCAGACAAGGACCCATCCCAAGAACTAAAAGCAATCAATGTCTATTCTTCAATTTAGACATTGAGGAATCAGTTTTCTCCATGGGCAAGCTCCCTGATTGGTTACCTAGGCCCAATGGTTAGCCCTGAACACATGTACATAGGAGCAACACTATCTTACTTGGAGTTTCTAGTGCTATGATGAAACACCATGATGGAAATCAGTTGTGGACAAAAGTGTTTACTTCAAATTATAGTATCACATCCTTGTCAATCACTAGAGGAAGTCAAAACAGGAACTCAAACAGGGCAGGAACCTGGAGGCAGGAGCAGATAGAGTGGCCCTGGAGGAGAGCAAAGTGGTGGCTTGCTCTTATACTTGCTCCGTCTGTTTTCTTTTAGCGCCCTACCTGCCCAGTCTGTATGTGGCACCACCCACAGGGAACTTTCCCTGTCACATTAGACATCAACTAAGAAAGTGTTCCATGTAGTTGCCCACAGGGAAAATCTAGTGGGCATTTTCTCAACTGAAGTTCCATTTTTCAAAATGACATTAGCTTGTGACAAACTGAAATAAATCTAGTAGGGAACATAAAAAACTGACTCCGTAGGTTGTAGGTTGTGTGTGTATAATATGTGTGTGTGTGTAACAATAATCATTGAAGATAACTATTAAAGAGGTCATGAATTTGAGATGGCCAGGGAAACACAGGAGGAGTGGAAGGGAAAAGTGAGGGATGGAAATAATGTAAAAATAATAGTCGTGTATAAAGTTTTCAAAGCTATAAATTTAAGTTTTAGAAAGCACCTGTCTTCAAGTATTTTCTAGCCTCTGTGTCTAGATAGTCTTCCTTCCTACCCACAAAGCATCCTTCTCTTATTTCTTCAGCAACATTATTTATATTCTGTCCAAACTGCAGATGTGGGGGAATCCCAGGAGTTTTGCCTTGTAAACTATACATCTATAAATTATTTGTTTAATATGAAAATCTACAAATGAAGAAAAGAGCTTCAATCAAATTAAATGATTTAAGAATTTACCTTAAGCAAGGTGGTGGTGGCGCATGCCTTTAATCCCAGCACTTGAGAGGTAGAGGCAGGGGATCTTTGTGAGTTCGAGGCCAGCCTGGTATACAAAAGCTGGTTCCAGGACAGGGTTCAAAAAAAGAACTTACCATAAACAATGTGAATTCCTAGTGTGAAGAATAATGGTTCTCTTCATAAAAGGGCTTTCAGGATAAAGGAAATTCTTTCAAATGAGAAATGCATATAATAATAGTATTAAGAGTCTAATGTGGTCGAAAGTACACTGAGCTTTTTAGATATGAAAGGAAACAGGCTGAAGTAGAAAAGATAAATGATCTGGATTCATCTTTTATGTAAATAGTTTACTACTGTTTGCTCACCAGTTACAGGTATCTTTTAGAGAATTTTCCTGAAACTGTCTCAATCGTCATAGATAAATCCATTCTGTTGGATTTCCTTTCTTTCGTGCAACCAAACACAATCTTTTATTATATGTTTAGTTTATTTCAGTTGGCTTTCTTTTACAAAAGCTTATAAACATTTTTAAGCCTGTAGTTTAACACATATGAAATTTATATTAAATATCTATTATATTGAGCCATTTTATATTGACTGTTGCTCTACAACTACATTTTTTATTATTGCAATAGAACTCAAAGATTTATCCATAATGTCATTTAATAATTATTTCTTTCAACATCCTTTAAACCAACTCCAATTTCATGAGCAGTGCAAATCTTGACCACCCCTGTTAGGCATGTGGCTCATCTTTTTTTCAAACTCTCTCACTGTAATAAGGTGGTTTTATATCTTCCTTTTAATGTACCTGCTCTTTATTGCCTCCTTTCCAAGATCAGAGGAAAGACATTTGGGCTTTAATATAATATTATTAAGTATTATATTAACTCTATATTTATTTTAGTTTTTTCTAATCAAGATTATGGACTTTTCAGTCTATTCCCAGTTTGATAAGAGGTGTTCCAAAAATTATTGTCAGGTGTGAGGATGTAGTCTCAGCAATGATCGTTTGCCTATGATGAGTCAAAGTCATGCATCCAATCTCCAGCACAATTAATTAATTAATAGTCAGACTATCTCAAACATTTCATTCTTTATTAGTGCATTAGCTGTATATTTGTTTTTACTTTATACCTGTCAATATGGTGAATCTGTTATTTCTTTTCTAATGCTATGCCACCATTGCACTTATGAAATGAATCAACTTGGTGATGACATTTTATTTCTTCAAATTTTGCTAATATTTGCATCTTTACTTCTATTAATAATATTTATGTCTATTTACCTCACAGATATTGGTCTGTAACCTTCTTATATTTCTTCATGATATTGATATAAATGCAATCCTGATCTTTGGATCAACTTAAAATAATAAAGCATCTATAATTTTCTCATTTGGGTGAAATGGGTGTTTTTTCTTGAATGTTAGAGGGATTTTATTAGTGATATCATGTGTATCAGTGCTTTACTTTAGAGAAAAGTTTTAGTGTCCTGTTTTATTTTGAGTTTGTACATTTAAAACCTAACTTTTAAATAAAGTATATGTCCTTAAATTTACTTAAGTGATCAACTGAAAGATTTTTAGTAAGCTAGTATATTTATGCATCCTTCACCACAATCCAATAACAGAATAGATTCAACTACACTAAAATATTCATCATGCCCATTTTCACTCTCATCCACATTTTCCAGACACACACAAGTAGCAATCTTTACAGATTCATTTCTCTGTCATTTTATATATGCCACGCCTTGCAGTAGCCATGTTTCTTATTTCTTTACTGGAATATACTGGTTTAATGGTTTCCTAAATTATGGCTTATCTTGACTTTTTTCCTTTTAACTGTTGAGTGCTTTTCCACAGTTTGGATTTTACACTATTTATCCATTCACAGCCAGCTCTTTAGAGGAGGTGTTGTGTACAAATACAAAGTCTTTTGACGATATGGAGCCATTCACACTAGTCATTTCCTCTTGTGTATACATAATGGATTACTAGAGACTCAGGAGAACGACTCTAAGGGTGCTTTGTTCAAAGGGAAGTCTAAGGTCCATAGTTATGAACATTTGCTATTGAATATATGGTTAAATAATAATTATACAAATTGTACTTCAGAGAGTATTAGCAGTTTCTAATTATATCAGTTTCTATACATATTATCCAACTCTGGTACCAAATTAAGAAATATATATACACACATATACATATATATATATATATATATGTTCCCAATTCTTCAGTCTTATTACTGAGTTTACTTGCACTATTAAGATTATTATTAAGGCCATAGATTTAAATTATACCCCATATTCCCATATTAGTCCTCTCAATAAATCCCCTTTCTACTGTCTGGTTTTGTGTCAACTTGACACAAGCTAGAAGAAGTAACCTCAGTTGAAAATATCCCTCCATTATATCTAGCTGTAAGGCGTTTTCTCAATTAGTGATCAATGAGAGAAGGTCAACCAACTGTGGTTGGTACCATCCCTGGGCTAGTGGTCCTGTGTTCCGTAAGAAAGCAGGCTGAGCAGGCCATGGCGAACAAAATCTTCCATGGCCTCTGTATTGGCCCTTGCCTTCAGGTTCCTGCCATGTTTGAGTTTCTTTCATGACTTCTTCAATAATGAATAGAAATGTGGAAGTGTAAGATGAATAAAACCTTTTCTCCTCAACATGCTTTTTGGTCAAGTATTAAGTCACAACAGTAGAAACCCTAACTTAGACACCCCTCTACAAATCTTTTACAGAATACTCTTATTTCGTCCAACTCTTAATTGCCTGGTGACACGGCCTTCTGTTTTTGTTTTTTGCTTATTTGTTTTATTTGGTAGAGACTTGTAGATAACAAAATGATTATCAAGCATTTAACTTACCAAATATTTAGCAAGTCTTTGTAAATAACAAATACTTAGCAAGTATTTTCTTAACTTGATGGTAGTCTACTTGGTTCTTATCAACTTTTTTCTCTATTAAACAATATTATATGATTTAAATTGACAACAGATACTTTCATGAATGTATAGAAATAAAGATGCTTCATTCCTGTTGTTGGGAGGACAAACTCGTACAATCACTATGAACATCAGAGTTGAGTTCTCCAAAACTAGAAATAGATCTAGCACATGATCCAGCTCTACACTTCTGGGCATGTCTCCAAAGGTCTACAGATCCTACTACAAAGATGACTACTCAACTATGTCTAACAATACAATGTTTGTAATATCCAGAAAATGGAAACAGCCTAAATGCCCAACAAAGATTAGATAGATAATAAAATTATGATTCATATGCACAATGAATTATTGTTTAGCTTTAAGAAAATGAAGCTATATTACTCATAGGTAAATCAATGGAGCTAGAAATAATCAGTCATAGCAAGAGAACACAGACTCAGAAAGACAAATGTTCCATGTTCTCTCCCGTAATCTGATGCTAACTCTGAGTCTGTTGATATGTGTCTTCATATTTGCATACCCAAGGGAGACAGGTTCTCTTCTCATAGTCCATTACTGGTTTCCTAGTCAACCTGCAAAGACTAAGAGAGTGAAATATTCAAATGTAAATTGGGCATCTATAAAAACACTCGCCCAAGCCCTTGTAGAATCAGGGATCATTTGAGAAGAGAGGACAGAATGAAAGAAGACTGTCAGAGGGAACAGATGCCTGCAGCAAAACCCTATTTTCTAGACATGTCAAGAACTATTACACATGTAAACTCATAAAGGTTGAGACCGCATGTTTGAGGCCTGAACAATATCAAGCATTCCATAATCCCAGAATGGGTGGAGGAGAGTCTCATGAAGTAGCACCTTGAATGAGGAGCTATTGACAAGTGATGGTTGCTATGGGAAGGAGAATCAGTTTCTTTCAGGCAAGTGGGACTTAACTACTTATGCTCCAGTAGATAGTGCCATACCCATGCACATACAGGGAGCACTCAAAGGACTCAGAAACAAGCCAACAAAGAGCACATGAATTTAGGAGGAAAAAGTGAGGGAAATGGGTGTGAAATTAAAGAGGGAGGAATGTGAGTAATTTGACCAAAACACATTATACGTATATTTGAAATAAACAATGAAAAATCATATATACCTTAAATGCCAAGTAAAAAAAATAGAACATCATGTTAATATTAACAACTTTATACATATTAATATAAGTGAAACCAACTGAGGACGAGGCTATGGTTTTGTGACTACCTACAAGTGAAATTACATGAAAGAAACTACATGTAAACCATAATTACAAGCTTAGTGAGCAGGTTCTAGTACTCATTAATCTTTACAGGAACCTCTGTCTTTCTCCTTCCCCATATGGACACATATGCCTGTGCCTTTGCAGGGTGAGAGGATTATATAAGAATGTGTGTTCATGTGTGGCTCAAGTCCAGCAAAATGTAATTGTTAGATGATAAAAACACCTCCCTTTTAAGCATTGGAGCCCACTGTTTTGTATTTTGGCATTCCCCATGAGGCACTGTTTGTGACTCCCAGGAAACACCTGGAGCAATACACTTCGCATGCTTAGCTTTTCCTTTTGTACTGGCTACTAGGTATATGCCTTAGAGCTAACCATAGTTTATATTAGAATGAAACTCTATGAAGATACCAGGTCCTCTAATGCAGTCCAATGTAGAATCCACTTCACCAACTCTGTAGTGCCACATCTAGAGCTGAAATGTGTCAGGAATTGCAAATGTCTACATCTATGCCTGCTCTTCTGAAATTTAGTTATTAATTTTGTGAAGATGGTAACTCCCTCTTTATGGACAGATTGCTATTATGTTCTATTATCTGAAGCAGAATGCAATTTGTTTTCTAGCCTAGACCTCTAGGCTTCAATTTAGTCTTGCTCACTTTATAATGAAAATAAACTCATATTGACAGTGAATCCAAAGCTGAAAAGAAGGAAATGATATCTGACTTACAGTTACAGCTAATAAACAGAGGCTGATATTAATATTAACAAAGGAATGTAACTAAGAAACAAAAAACAAAGCAAAATGTGTTGTTATTACTCTTTCTTTTTTTTGTATTTTTATTAAATTATAAAAGTTTCCATTTCCGCCCCTCCTCCCACCACCCTCCCACTCCCCCCACTCCCTCTCCTCCTCTCTCTCCATCCCTAAGAGCAGTCAGGGTTTCCTGCCCAGTGGGAAATTCAAGTTCCTCCCGCCTCCCTCCAGGTCCAGGAAGGTGAGTGTCCAGAGGGACTGGATCCGCAAAATCCAGTATACTCTTTGACTCTTTGGATCCTTTGGGTTTGCCAGCCAGCTCCCAAATAAAACACACACAGAATCTTATTCTTTCTTATAAATGCCTACCCCTAACTTTGCCTGTTTCTAGAGAACTTTTCTTAACTTAAATTATCCCATCTACATTTGCCTCTGGGCTTTTATCTTTTCTTGCTTCTGTAATCTTATTTTCACTCTTACTACGTGGCTAACTGTGTGGCTGGGTGGCTGTACCTTTCTTTTTTCACACCTTGATCTCTCTTCATTTCTCTCTTTTTCTCCTATTTATTCTCTCTTCCTGGCAGCCTTACTTATCCTTTATCCTACCTTGCTATTGACCATTCATCTCTTCATTAGATCAATCAGGTGTTTTAGGCAGGCAAAATAACACAGTTTCACAGAGTTAAACAAATTCAACATTAAAAAATGCAACATGTCTTTGTATCATCAAAATAAATGTTCCACAGCATTAAAAAAATGTAACACATCTTAAAATAATATTCTACACTAAAACTGCATTCCAATTACAAATCCTAATGGTCTTCTTGGCTTATCTAAAGACCACATAAGTATGCCAACGAAGTTTCAAAATTTTATTCAAATCAAGAATTCATTAATATTTTCTAGTTTCTTGCTATTTCACTAGACAAAAGAAACACATAGCTAACATTCCTGGTACTGAAATCGCTAAAATGAAACAGGACAAGGGGGATATCTGATTTCATATGGCTAGGTCTACTGTAAAACCTAAGATGCTATGTGAGGCTTGAGTTTAATGCTATAGATAAAACTACTGAACCAACAGTCCAGAAGCTAACTACTTTAAAAGTGTTTATGGATATTGAATAACTTTCATAATGTTAATGGAAGTAATCACAGTTGCGACCTGTGTCATATTAAGCATACACAAAGATAAAGATATAGCTACACAAAGATATGTGTATGAATATATAATGAATATATAATAACTTGGTTGGAATTAAGGTTTCCCAAAAGTTGCTAGTGATTTCAGAGCAGGGGCCCTGGCAAGAGCAATCTGCTCATGATGAACAAGGCACATTTGGTTACAGTGAGGAAAGGCACCGGAAGCAGAAACACCAAAGGTCCACAGCAGCCCATTCATCCCCACTATTACCCATCCTTCCTTTCCAAAGTAGTCGCTGCCCAATGAAGGAGACATCCAAGTGACTGCCACCTGTAAAAATGGATTAAGAGCTACTAATTGTAAAATACCTCACATTGATTTTATTCTGAAGAAAATAAATTAAAGGAAGATAGAAACATTTTTAAATGCACAGCGAAAGGAAACAAAACAAAAAAATAAATAAAAAGGAAAGGAAATCACAAAGGTGAATACAATGAGAGAGGTAAGCTCTGAGTCCTGGAATTTCACCTGTGTGTAGTGTTCTACTTTATCTTATTATCAAATATGCCTTACAAATTCAATTTTTTCCTTTCATGTTATGTATTGTTTTGTGTCTAACCAGTTCTTAAAGCTTGTAATGCTGAAGTAACCCCTACACCATTAAAGGATATGGCTTGAGTACATATCGTCTCATCAAAATTATAAAAAGGTTAGTTTGAGGCCTTTTTTTTTTAAAAAAAAAGGGAAAATATTTATATAAAATCAGAAAATTGATTTTCTTTTCCATCTAACATGCTGCCTTGTGGATAAAAAACAAGCCAGACTGGAGAATCAGTTATTGCCAAGCCTGTCTGCATATAGCGACCACTTCTCCCTGTACTGCGGGAAAACATTTCCACCTAGAGTCCTTTCCCAGAATATCTGGAGACCAAATGAAATCAACCGTAATGACTACCAGAGCCAGATCATAATCAGTTTTTAATTGAAGCATCAAGCCAATTAATTTGTGACAACTTCCTATCGGTTCTGATTCTACATGTGAAGTTTCACAGGGCCCAGGCCATTTTCAGCTCCAGAGCAGCCCTGGAAGAGTTCAATATTTGGTCCCTTCGAAAATTGCCTGCACTAGGGAGAAAATATTTTAGAGATGGTGCCTCCAAACTTAATTCAAGATTGCAAAGCAGCATCACTTGTTTGACTCACTAAAATTTTATGAAACACAAAACATTTTAAACCTCAAACACGGTTTTTAATACAAAAAAATCTTTTGCCTTAATTGTGTTTCAGAAAAACAACTGAACCCTAAATTTCACATTTTTTGGGTAATTGTCCACATACACGCTGTGTGTCTATATATGCAGATAACTGTGTAGACTGGTAACAATCAATTTGTTTGTCACCAAATTTTTAAGGACAATATATTTTAAGAGCTGACTATTTTCCTGGGACCCTGGTAAGATATTGAATCTTGCCTCCCCTGAAAAATGATATAAATGCTCTCTAGATGATGGTGTGTAATAGTCTGTAATATAAAGCATCAATATTTTCTCTAGCCTCCATTGGCATTAAAATACAGCTATCATATGAAAAATTAACTTCCATATATAGATTTATCAATAGGTAAATAATGGATGTCTTCCACATGGATGATAACTAAACTATTTCATCATCAATAGTCAGTTGCTTCACTTGAGAACTTTAAGGTGAAAATACCTGGTACTATCCCAATACATATGCTGGCTTTCAGCAGCAGATAGTGCTTCAGTTTTGTCTGCTTCACACTTCAGCGGCATTGCAAGTAATATACACTAATAAATATGGTGAGAACACCCATACAAAGATGTTTTTTTTAAAAAAAAAAACTGTTAACCATGGCTTCTCAGTTCTGAAAATCAGGTTTTCCTCTCATTTTCATCGTGTGACCTGGTATATCATAACTGCTAGATCTTGGCTTTTATTCATTATTCCCAGAACATACAATGATCCAGCTATTTTGTTCCTTCCTGGAGTATTATTCCGTAAGAGGGTTAGTATCACAAGAGGTGTAACAAGCACCCTTAGTGCACTCCAAAATTGAGTTTGAGGAGAAAATGACCACACGTGATAAGCACAAACTCTGCACAGCACACTGGAAAATGTATTTCCAGCACTGTGACAGACATACCGTAATCTCTTGAAGTATGCACAATATTTTAAACATCCATTTACTTTTTTTGTGGGTTATACACAACAATCAAACATAGCCAGTAGCCAGCATGACCAAATCAGTATTTAGCAGAGATATTTGTTAGTGCATTGAACATACTGAAAATATTAGGAGCACTGAGAAGTGTGAAAAGCCTTGCTTCATCAAATAATCTGAACTCAAAGCTATTTCCCAACACCCCCCCCCCACACACACACACACCTCCTCAGGAGCCTTAACTTCACCGTCGTTCTGCCCCGTGATATTCCAGCCATGACTTCCTACTCATCTTTCCCTCCCCTTTCCAAGTCATTCAGCAGCTCTGCTCTGTTCACAGAGTCAGTCCCTTGGGCAAGGAGCTCAGTAAAATGCTGAATGGGGCGACTCCACCAGCAGGTGAAGAGGAAGGGGGAGGAAAGGCAGAGGGTGTGGTTCTCTCTTTTGTCACCACACCCCATCCCTTGAGTCTTGTACTCAGGGTCCACTGCGGCTCAGAGGGGACCTAGCAGATCGCCTTGCTGAGCTCCTAGCAGTGACTGACAGGAAGCCACCCTGCACACACCACCACTAACAACAACAAAAAAATTAAGAAAAAAATTATTAAAAATAAACACAACCAAAACTTGCCCTTAAAGGAAGCAAATGTCCAGAGTAGCAGGGGAAACAGGGATTAGTTCGTAGGCACAGTCCCCAGAACGTCAGAGAGAAGAAGGGAAGGAACAGCAGACAGGGACCTCACAGATTACCCCCACCCTTCTCTGGGTGCCAACTGAATATCAGCCAGAGAATTTCCCTAGACCAGGAGTAGGATTGGAAATAGAGATAGGCTTTACCTCCTGGGCTGCCCTCAGAGTGCTGACTATTGTTGCCTCCCCGAAGTGGCTCTGGATCCCCGCACAGCTTTCTAGAGCACAGCCTGGATTCGGGCTCAGGTCCCCGCGACGGGCCGCCAAGCTAGGAGGAGCACGGAGACTCGGTCTCTCGTCCTGCGACCCATCCAAGTTGGACCCCCCTCTGCAGCGCCGCCTTGGCCACCGGGCGGGCACGCTCTCTCCTCGGTCGCCCGTGCCCCCACACCCACCCGCTCCGCCGCGCCCGCTGGGAGCCTCTAGCGGAGGCCAAGCGAAACGCAGCCGACCCGCTGCATCTGGGCTCCGACGCCGGTTGCAGGGAGCGGACTCTGTGGCCGCGTGGACTCTAGATCCCCGCATCCTGCCCGCCTACTCCAGCCTAGCCCGCCACCCAGTCTACTTTCTGGACCAGGGCCTACAGCTCCCTATCGCAAAGAGGGAATGGGTGTGCGGGACTAAGGAAAAACCTTTCCAGAATGGAAAATAAAAACAAAACAAGAAGCAAGCCCAGATGTAAATCAACCTGGACAGAGGACCCAGCCCCAGATGCAATTCCCAATAGGTATCCAGAAGTGTGAGGATAGGACACTCCCTTTTGCCGTCTGGATCTCAACCATCTGCACTGGCTGGCCCTCCACTTGCCTGCCCAGAGCCATTTGCGCGGGTTGTGCAGCTGCGTGGCAACAGCCAGGGGGTTCCGCGTAACTTGCTTTAACCCCCACCGTATCCCCCAATATCTATTTTAAGTTATTCTCTCTGGAGATTCAATCAGCGTGTTTGCGGTCTCTTACCTTGAGATGCTGTTGGTGCCCCTTCGTGTCCTTAAAATCCAAAACCAAGGAGGATGAAGTGCACCGGAGTCCAGGGTCTTCTTCCAGGCGTCCCCTTGTCTCAGCACTGTCGGTGTCTTCTTTCAAAGGGGCCAGGGAGAAAATGTTGGGTTCTAAAGCCCTGGCAGCCAAGGCATCTCCAAACCCTCAAGCCTGCTGTGACGGAGACAGGGACAACCTCGCCGGCGCCGGCGGTGGAAACCTCCCCGGTTCCTGCTCAGGCAACTTGGCTGCAGATCCAGTTTTCTTCTGTGACCCCACAAATGTGTTGGGCAGCCAAGCTGTGTATTCTGTCAAGAGCCTAGGCTTCTTCTATCTCTCTCCACCGCACCCCTCCCCCTGCTCCCGCCAAGTCGGAAAACCTGCGCTCGGGCGGGTTCGGTGCGGAGCAGGTACCGGCAAAAGAGCCACGCCGAGGATCGCCCTCCACCGCGGCGTCTGGGCTCCAGCCGCTGCACCCAGGCGTTTCTGCCAAGGAAACTTTGAGTGGCGGTCGTAATGGGTTAGGGGCGGATGATGGGAAGATCGGTGAGGAGGTTGAATGGCTGGAAAGGAGGGACACCGGGCGGGCGGCGGGCTGCTGGGTCCCGGCGGCCACACTCAGCGCGCGGACTGCGCGCACACACGCCCGGCTCACACGCACCGCTCACACGCACACTCCCGCGCGCGCGCACCAACACGCACGCCCAGCTTCACGATCGCGGCCACAGGCCACAGGCAAAAACTAGAGGGGAGCCCACACCAGGGGATCCCAGAATTAGAAGCATGGTGACATCGTACCTCTTCTCCAGTTAACGGAGGCCTCAAGTCTGTTTTACCTTCTCCTGTCTCCCAGCCTGGTGTCATATCTCCACTCCTAGCTCTTACCGGTGGTCAACTCTTCTCCAGAAACCCTGAACCCGAAGATGGCAGGACTTCAGACCCTCTTCCCGTCCCCACCCTTCAGGGTGACCAGTGCCCCTTCTTCAGTGGAGAACTGAAGTGCCCGCAGCACCTCAACAAACAAGGGACTCCCAGACATCCTTTGAATGGAAGAATTTTGGCACCATATCCTGGACAGAATCTCCTGGCGACATTCCCTCGTTCCCATTCCATAACTTTGTCTCAAAGAGCTACCGAAGTTCACCTAGATGGTTTTGCAAAGAATTGACCAGGGACTTGCGTTGGCCAGCTTTTGGATCAGAACTAATTTTGGGTTCTATACTTTTATTGAAAAGCTGGATGGTAGTGAGCCAAAGAGTCAGCTGTAGAAAGAGGAGAGACTAGAAGCCTGGAGGGAGATCCAGTCCATTTCATTTCCCTTTCCAGTATTTTGGCAGAAATAGTGGTGTAGGTCTCCTTGCAGTTCCTGTGGCAACTGAAGCTGCCCTCAAGCCACTGATCCCCGTCTACTGCGCAGCTGAGCGCGCTAAGCCAGATCATCTTTCCTCCTTGAAGCAGTCAGAAATCCGCCACAAACACCTACTAGGAATCCACGCTGTGGAATTTGTCTTGCCTGGACTGGAGAGCAGGAATTCATTGTTAACGGTGGAAAGTAAACTTTTGCCACGACGGTTTCTTTGATTATTTTATTTTGTTATTTTATTGCGAGCCCCGATTCTCCTTTATGCTCCGTGCTCAAGTTCAGCAAAGCTTTACTGCGATTATTCAGCTTCCCAAGTACTGGAAAGGCCGAGTGGCTCCGAGTTTTTCTCCCAGGCTCTTCACGAAATCTCTGTGGATAAGGCAGAAAACCAAAAGTGAGGCGGCGGCATAGAGATGGCGCTAGGACCCTTTGCAGGAGGGACGTGCGCCACTCCCCCGCTGTCTCCACAAGAGCGTCTTCTCTCAAGATCCAGGGTATTTTGAGTGGTCCTCTTCCACTTGGAGGAGGAATTGTGGGTTGCCGAAAGTGGAAGGATTTTGAGCAAAAGAAGAAACTTAGGTTGGTAGGAGCTGCAGCAACGGTAATCATTGCCTGAGTAGCAAATCATAGCAAGGTAAGCTTGTAGCAGCATTCAGGGCTACCAGCATCATTCCGAAAGCAGGGATGCAGTCTGAATTTCTTGAGTGAGTGGACCTTAGACCCTGTGTGAAAGAACCAGACAGAATCCCTTTCCGAGATTCTTGTTGTTTTGGGGGATGTTGGATCCATAGAAATTGTTCTTAGGAGTGAGATAACCACAAGCCATTTGCTCTGCTACCCAAGGAAAGGCACCCACAGAGTATGAGTGAATTCAATGACATTTTCCTTCTGTTGCAGTGAAAGCAGGAGTTAAAAGCCAGTTCAAGGAGCCTAGTTGAAATAAAAAAAAAAAAAAAAAAAACAAAAAACGTGTATTCGGGAGAAATGCTAAGCAATTGAAATTAAGAATGCATTTTATTTAGTTTTGACATGCTAAGATGTATTTTGGACATGGATAGTTTTGCAGCGTTTCAAGTGAGGGATGCTAAGCTGGTTTTGAACTTGGTGCTATCTATGCATTGTCTCCTGGTCGATAGGATTTGGTACTTTTTGAGTTGTAATTGTTTTCCGCCTTTAATAAGTAACTGTTGTGAACTGAAGTGGAGCTAAGAATTATAATAAACAATTTCCAACTTAAGGCAATCATTACATTATGGTTTTATTATATCAATCTATCAATTAACAATGGATGTGGATTACAAAAATCGAATGATCCTCTTGATGAAAGAAAATGCCCTGCTGTTGAGCAGACTCCTCTCCAGGAAGATTCTGGACTGGGATGATCTTCCTGGTTGCTGCTGACATGCAACCTGCTACTGATGCCTCCTTTCAAAAACAAAGTAGGTCATTTACATGTACACTAAGTGGATTGTTCCGAGGGTGCCACCCAGTGCCCCAGCCTCCATTTATAACACGATAAACGTCTCATCCTCTATATACAGAACTGAGTAAAAGGGTTGAAACTCAAAAGCATTGTCAGATCCAATTTATTGCAGCTTCAGATTATGAGTGCTGCATCCATCCAGCGCGGGTGTGTCTCTTCACATCCTTTGAGAAATGAAAGTCGTCTTCAGTATAGGTGATATCTCTCTTTCAGGGGAGCCTGACTGGTCCTCTATATTCTTCAAGGTTATTGTAATTAAATAATGGCATTCACTCTCTCAGAAGCAAAGCATTTATCCTGTTAACATGTAGCTTTGTTATAGATTAAAGTTATCCCTTAATTACCAATATACCTTTCCTACAGCATGGTGCACAAGGAAAGCAAGAATGGTGACATGCATTTTATAGTGTTCCTTGCTGCCTAGTAAGGATCCCATACAGAATAAACCTGAGGCATAGGGTGCCAGCGCACTGACAAGCAAAGCTCTGCCATGTGAATCGTGTATATTAATTCAGTGATGTTCTGTGTTCTCAGATGACAGTGAAATTAGTGCTTATGCCGATTTTCCAAAGGTACCAAAGATATTTTGCCATATATAAGTAAACATGAAACCCATATCTGCCTTAATTTGAAGGCTGTAATCTTAACTTACTTGGCTCAGTTCAATCATTCAGGAACAAACATTTCTAGCTATTCACGGCTAAAGGGAATTTACATATTTTTTATACAGGATAAAGTAATATGATAATTTATAATAGGCTTCATTTTGGGCAATCTGGTTTGTATATATTTGTGTATAGAATTATTGAAACAGTTAACATTTTTCCCACAAGTTTTTGAAAATAGATTTTTTTCATACACTAATTCTGATTATGGTTTCTCCTTCCCAAGCTCCTCCCACAACCTCCCTACCACTGCGCCCACCCAAATTCACACCTTTTCTTTCTCTCTCTTTCTCTCTCTCATTAGAAAATAAACAGGTCTCTACAAATAATAAAAAAATAAAATAAAAACAAACCTGGACTAGGAAAGAACAAACAAACATTTTAGCATTAAAGCATGATTATATGCCTGACTGTGACTGTACAAACCTTTAATCCCAGCACTCAAGAGGCAGAGGCAGACAGATCTCTGGAGTTTGAGGTTAATCTGGTCTACAGAACAAGTTCCAAAACAGGCTCCAAAGCTACAGAGAAATCCTTTCTTGAAAAAATAAAAAATAAAAATAAAAACATAAAAAGTAAGATTATATTTTCTTGGCATTATTTCACTCAAAGTAATAAATGCTGGATTAAAAATTGAAGAGATTGGAGCTCATGACACAATGGATTCACAGTTATAAGTAACTTTTAATTTTTTCATATTTCAAGCTATATGTGAAAATTAAGAGAATACTAAGATAAATTTTCAGTTATGTCAATGAATTACAACAATGTGACTGGAATGGTTGTTCTGTGGTTAGTTCCAACCCCAGATGATTCAAAACCCTCTTTGCCATCCATGGGTACATATATTCACTTACCCATAATCATATAGAGACACACATAATTAAAATTAATAAAAACACATCTTTTTTAAAGAAAATTTTAGAAATATATCATTTTGTGCTTACAGTTAAAAGTATTGCATTATACCCTAGATATTTTGTTGAGGTTCAATCTCATGTAAGGTATTATTACCACATTTTTAAAGTGTTGAAATTTAAAAGATTCAGGGCACATATGGCATTGAATTTGAAGTGACATGAGAACAACCCACAAAAAAATGTAGCTGTCATTTCCAGTGGCCCATATTGTATAATATTCTCCAAATATGTATTAGTGTAGTACCATTACATTATTCTTATATTTAGACTATGCTGCTACAGGCAAAAAGATGAGAAATTCATCATATTTATCAATGTCTCCGTGGAATTTTTAGGTGAAAACAGACAGATGAAGTAAGGTGTTTTCTTTGATTCTTAATAAAACCTGCTAGGACTGTGGAATAAAAGGACAAAATGTGGAGGTAGAGGTGAGATGTTTGTTTAGCTTGGGAATGTGTGGAAGTTTTAGAAATTTTACCTAAAAAATTATCTTTTAGGAGAGATATGAAACAAAGAACATTTTGCATTTATATTAACCTTTACATTTAGGGAAATGATTTAAAAGAATGGATGGAAGTTTTGTCACACATTTTTTAATCTACCTTTTATCGGGTGTGGTGAAAAGTTTTTGATAAACCTCTCCACAGATGCAATAATCCAATTAGACCAAATTGAACCGAATTAGAAAAAGCTCGGGTTTAATGGATACAAGTATTTCCAGATGGTTTCCTAGCCCCCCAGAAGAGAGACAGGAAAGGAAGACTAGAAAACAACATATTTGTTCTCTGGGAGGCAGTTTAAATACCCTGTGGGAGTGATCTTGAGCATCTCTGGGGAGAGGTCATCCTTTGATGGGACTTTCTCCGGGGTGGAGTCTTGACTGAGGCAACTCCCAGGGGAGGAACTTGGGGGTGGAACTTCTGCCCAAGCAATCCAGACTCTTTGCATGTATGGATGCCAATAGTTGGGGTGAGGCTTTGACCCAAACATGCACAAATAGATAAAGTAAGGGAAGTGCCTAGGCTTGGGCTTCTATAACAAAATACTTTACCCTGGGTGGCTTAGACGTCAGAAAATTGCTTCTCACAATTTTAAGTCAAAAACCTGAAATCAGTTTTCTAGTTCATCACTGGTGAATGCTGTCTTTTTTGCCTAAAACCTGCACTTTCCAAAATGTATCCCTGAATGCCCTTCCTTCAATGTATTCACGGACAGTTCTTTCTTCTTCCTAAGACTGCCAATGGGATCATAAGGGACCTAGTTCTTTTCACTTTTGAAGACTTCTTCTCCAAGGCTAGGATTTCACTTCAATCGTTTATGGAGGGCACACTTCAGCATTCCAGTGTGAGCCACATTCAGTACTCAGCAGGTGGCAAGTCTAACTCCTGTTAGTTGGACCTTCTCTGTAAAGAGACTAATAAGGTTCTCTGGGAGGAAGAGCCCTATTATGGCAGCATCTTTTTATGATGTCTTTGGCTTAGAATTATCTAAGAATCCATGGCTCCCTGGGGAATGGCATAATATGGCTGTCTGTCTCTGGGTTATCAAATGGAGATGTGTTTGCTCGGTGAGGAGTATGCACACCTCAC
The DNA here is from genome assembly GCF_982192425.1 of Myodes glareolus. Taxonomy (NCBI): domain Eukaryota; kingdom Metazoa; phylum Chordata; class Mammalia; order Rodentia; family Cricetidae; genus Myodes; species Myodes glareolus. Next base: position 36,929,766 of record NC_142041.1, on the reverse strand, counting down.
TCGGAGACATATTGTGGCGGAGGGGAAGCGAAATATGTCTATTCTTAGGTACTTGTTTATATCCTTGAAGTTACCTAGTTTACACTGATGTTCTTATGCTGTCCTGATTCATGGAAGCCTTATTTGAAATAGTTCAGAATTTGTTCATTTCATTCAAATAATAGCCATCCTTTACTCAACACTTTTAATGTTCCAAATTTTAAGAAACTGGGTAGAATTTTTAAAATACTTACAACAAACTTATTACCTTCATTCAATAAAATGAGAAAACAGTTACAGAAGCAGGAAGTACTTTGTGAAGGAGATAAAGCTACTGAAACTATATGGTTGGTGGAGGAGGTTGAATCTTCACTGTCTCAATTCAGGGTCCAGAGCTAATGACAGAACGAGTTATCTAGATTAGCTGGATGACACAAACTTTGCTCCACTGTTCATGACAGGGTCCTCAAATCAAAAATAGCACGTGGCTCCTGATTGAAGTAAAACATGTGAAGAGAGGAGATAGAAATGTCTGCAATAATAACCTTCATGCCTCCCACTGCATTAATTGCAGGATATATGTCATTTAATTTAATTTCACAATAGTATCCTAATTTAAGCAACATTGCTATTATTTCATATAAACGGAGACTGCATTTTTGTTTCCTGCGGCCCAGGCCCAAATAATCACACAGAAACAATGTTAATTATAATACTGTTTGGGTGACGATTTAAGTGTATTTCTTGCTAGATCTTTAAATTAACCCATTTCTGTTCATCTGTGTGCCATCACAAGGCTGTGGCTTACCAGTATTGTTTTGGCATCTTTTTCCTTCAGCAGCTACATGGTATCTCCTTGACTCTGCCTACTCTTGCTCTATCTCTATTCGGATTTCCTGCCTGGATTTACTCTGTTACGCTATTGGCTGAAAGAACTTTATTCATCAGCCAATAATAGCAGCACATATACAGAAGGCTATCCTTTATCAGTTCCAATTATCAAGATTGATAGAATCATATCCTAAAAGTCTCATTGCGTTTCAACATAGAAGTAATGTGAACATAATACCTAGTGCTTTTATACCCATTGCTAAACTGACTTAAACAATTATCTTAAGCTACAATCTTGTGTACAGCTAAGTCACCTGTTTAATATACTGTCTCTTCTCTACTGTTTCAATTCATAGCACATGGTGCAGCAAAGTGTAATGACAGGCAAACCTAAATGAATGGCTCTCTGTACAGTTGCAGCATTTGCTGAAGAAAGCACTTGGGTGTCAGGAATTTGCTGCTTCCTGTCCTCCTAAGGCGCCCTGGTGGCTGTTTTGACATTTTTGACAATGAAGGAGATCCAACAAGGTAATATGGTCAGGAAAAAAATATGAACGTTCCATTCCTTTCATGATGATCTCAGCTTGCTTGGTTTCTTGCTCTGAAGTCATGCTTGCTGTCTTCAACTCTCAGTCTGTCAGTAAGTCATCACATGAAGTTCCAAAATGCTCTTCTCCATCACACATTAGTGAAATGGCATAACCAGTAGATGGTTTTTACTTCTAACCTTGGTGTAGCAACAATAATTGTAGAAGAGACCATGAATTTGAGAGGGATTATGAGGGTGTACTATGTGAAGAAAATGAAAGGGAATAAATGGAGGAACGGGGTAAATATTGTAATTGTATTTTAACTAAAAAAAAAAAACTACATTGAAAGTACTTTTTCTTAAGTCTTAATCAATGTTTATTGTGCTAGAGTTGTCATGTGGGGCCCACTACTGATCAGCTAATGTACCAGACAAGAGGCTTTAAATTCATTCTAAGTGTGCTCCTGTGTAACAGTTAACCTATAGAATATAACAATAAATATCTCTGATTTGAATTCTAGCCCCAAGATTTTAAGATTTTCTAACTTCAAAAATAATAATCAAGAATGACATAGAAATAAATATAATGTCCCTTAATAGGGGGTGGGGTGTCTTCTAAAGGCTCAATTGTGGATGTTTGACGCACCAGCCTCTGCTTCTATTGTGAAATGGTGGAATGTGTCTATTAGATGAGGGATAAAATAGAAGAAAATTAAATTCTTGGGAACCTACCTTTAATGGAAATAAGAAACCTTCATCCTATGTCTTGATCTTTCTTTGCTTGATGGCTATCTGGAGGGGTCTTCCTCAGTACATGGCCACCATGATACGGTATGTGTTCATATGCTCTAATCAACAGAGTGTAATGCCCATAGACTAAATTCAAGATGTAAACATACTTTCCCATCATTTTATTGGTTGTTTATCTCATCTTATTACTTCAAGAGACATGCATGTTAATCTCATTGTCATAGTGAGGAAAAGTTGGCACATACAGTCCTGTAAGTCATTTTCGTACTTTAAGAGACATGGAAATAGGGCTGGGTTTCAGGAAGGGCATTGCAGAAAACTCAACCTAGATGAGTATGTTCTAAGCAGAATCAAAAAGGAAAAATTGACAGAATTATAAATATGCAAAAAGAAAGACAGAAACTTGTTCAACCATTTAAAAAGAGTGATTATGAGAGAAAGAGGGAAAGCAGAGACAGAGAGAGACACAGGGAGAGAGTCAGAGAGCTTTGCTACTTGTTACATAAATGTAGACTGGAAGTGTAGTGTGAGCAATGACTAATCCACAGTACCTCAGACTGTGGCTATGTTCAGAGACAAGACTTACAATATCATTAAATGAGATGAATCCTTTGTCATGGGGACAGATCTAATCTAATGTAGTCTTACAAACAAAACTGATTAGGACACATACACAGATAGTAGGCCTATGTTTACACACATGGAGAAAAAACACATGTTAAGAGACAGCGAGCAGGGAACTTAGGGAAGCCAAGAAGAAAAACATCAGAAAGAAACTTTTTGCTAGGGCCTTTATGATGTACTCTCAGCCCGCAGAATGTGAGAAATGAGTCCTGGTGTTCCATTTGCCCCTCTGGTGTTTTGATAGCTCTTGTAAACTGACAACTAAGGAAAGATACAATCCATGGACCTGGAGAAGTCATCTAAAAGCTGGTGTGACAACAAGATCATGTTAAAGGACGAATACTAAGGGAGAGCATACAGGGCCAGTTAGCAAGGAATAACATTATGTGAATGTGCAGCAAGCATAGATAAGGGGAAAAAAGTGTTAACATTCCAGAGAAAAGGAAGGTGGAAAAATATGGGCTTATGAATTCTTATCCATTAGGGATCGACCATACATTACTAGTGGTTACCTAGGGAAGGATAGAACCATTCTTCCAAGATAAAAAGTGAGTATATGAAAAGAGCTTTCTTGTTTGCTTGTTAATTATGGAATAGTTATCTGACTTAAGTAGAATTGTAGGACAAACACAAATTATGTATACAAGGTCAAACAAGCATCTTAAGAGAACGTCTTACTGTTTCTACTGATGAGATGAAACACCATGACCTAGTTTGGGAGAAAAGATTTTATTCAGCTTGCAATTCCACATTGCTGTTCACCACTGAAGGAAATCAGGGCAGAAACTCAGGGCAGAATCCTAGAGACAAGGGCTGATGGAGAGGCAATGGAGGGGTACTGCTTGCTGACTTTGTTTGAGGTTTACCTCTGGCTTGCTCAGCCTGCTTTCTTGTAGAGCCAGAATTAGATGATCTAACACTACCCACCATGCGCTGGGCCCTCCCACGTTGATTATTAATTGAAAAATGTCTTACAACTATCTGGATCTCAAGGAGGTATTTCCTCAACTGAGGCTCCTTCCTCTCTGATAACTCTACTTGTGTCAAGTTGACACAAAACAACCCAAATAGAGAGTATATTTTAAGTACAAGTATAAATGTGGAGAACAAAGATTTTCCACAATGAACTTAAGAGTAGAAGCTGAGTTCTCAAGGATGTTGTATGAGAATTTATTATTGAGTAGAGGAAAAGAAAAAAGTAAAAAAAAAATTGAGTCAATCTTTCTAGGACTTTTAAAAGAAATATTTATTCATAGAAACCAAAATAATTTGGACAAGATAGTAGAAGGCTACATAATTGAATTCATTATGAAACTAAATTTTAATGAATTGACAAAGGATCTAGATTTGAGAGTATTATAAGATTGTAATTATCTTGATCATCTTGATTATATCACAGATACAAGCAGTCTATCTATGTGACACATGTTGGTAAGAATTAGGCTCCCTTGTGAGCAAGCAAGGGTCTATATGATATTATATTTTGCCTTCTATGAAGTCTGGAGTGAGCAGTTCATAAATATTGTATCGAATCTGCTGTGTCAGCCAGGCGGTGGTGGTGCACACCTTTAATCCCAGCACTTGGGAGGCAGAAGCAGGTGGATATCTGTGAGTTCAAGGCCAGCCTGGTCTACAAGAGCTAGTTCCAGGACAAGCACCAAAGCTACAGAGAAACTTTATCTCAAAAAAAAAATGTTGTGTCATCCATGAGACACTACACATTGTGACTATCTTTTACCAAGTCGTTTCGTGATTCAAGAAGCATATAGACAGGTCCTGCACAAGATGAGGTTGTCCAAAATCCAAGATGAGATTGGTAGATGATGTCTAGACTCCACTCCTTACTGAGGAGCTATTGGCATTGGATAGTTGCTTGAAAAGGAGGAATCATTTCTTATCGAGGATGTAGCCACTTGTAGGATTTCCATGCCCAATGAGGTTCTATGCCCATACTCCTTTGCCAATATGGCTCCACTAAGAGGAATTACATTTAAAAAAGAAAAGCTTTGAAGAAGCATTTTGAGGCGATATAAAGGAATTTGGGGAGACTGGGGATGTATCTTATTATCATAGCTCATGTGTACATAAATGACATTTTCAAAAATAAAAATGCAAAACAAAAAATCAAGAGTGCAAAAATGTCAGTCAACAAATAGAATAGCATGAAAAAGAAGTTTCAACAATGTCCCACCCACCACTTCTGCCAACATCTTCCCAGACGTTAGCCATTTTGTCACTCGAGCTAAAAGACAGGATGAAGGAACTGTTCTTTTAGTCATATGGCAACAGTCCCAGATTATAATTAGAGATTCCTTTTTGTGAGCTAAGGAAAACATAAATGCATAGCTAGATACTGTCTATTCTCTAGTAGTTCTTCAAATTCATTTTCTCAAAATTGTCTTAAACGTATTTTTGTCCACAAATTTCTATAGACATTTATGTATTTATCTATCTATAGACATTGTGTTTATTTATCTTACGTTATAAATGTATTTTCTTCTGAATAAAATTTGATCCTGCCTAAAGAGCATCAGATGTTAACTTGAGAATATTTATGTATCATGTTCCTCTAGTTTTGTACACACATAAATACAAAGGCATAGGTTTTGAAGTATTTCATTAATAAAATAGTTTATGTTAATAATATAATCTGCCATGGAAATAATGGAATTGATATGAGGAAAAGCCATAGATTATATTTGATGATAGTATAAAATATCCCCAAAATAAAATTTCATTACCTTGAAATTTAAAGCTTCCAAATATTTTAACCAGTGCAGGGTTTCATAATTTCTTTTTCATATTCTTATACTCACTGAATTGTAGTCCTTAATAGATACAATCTATGAAATGGTTGGAAAAATAAAAATTCAATAACATAGAATCAAACATTAATAAAAATTTTCATGGGAAAATGGGGTGTTGTGGAACATGCCTCAACCCTCTGTTAAAGGGCATTGGGTTTTTTAGAGCTTCACAAACAAGAACAAGGTAAAATATAATTTATATTCCAAGAAGAATAGTGGGAGTCAGGTGAGTGTGTGCCTATCTGAATGAGTTCCAACCCTCAAGTGCTCTTCTTAGGATAGAGATAAAGCGATGTGATACTAGACTCATTTGCAGCAAATGCCAACAAATTACAAGGAAGCATTGACCCAGTTGTCCAAATTACATTCTGAAAGAAAGAAAGAGCACAGGTGAAATGCGTGTACATGATTTATACTTACTGTTCTGGGATGGAGATTTTTTTGATTGATGGTTGGGTTCGTTATTACCTTTAAATGGGCACCGAATAGCTTCATTTGTAGAAATAATACATAAACAGAGGGCAATGCCTATCTCCTTCATTCTCCACTCAAGTTATCAACAATATCATAGAAATTGATGTTTTTCTTTTGTACCTCATTATAGTTTAATTGTTAAATTACTTCAAGATCCTTTGTAGATGGACTAATTTACCAGAGAATGATTTGCTCTTTTTTCCTCCATTAAAATAATAATGATGGAATTTTGACACATTTAACAGTACTTACATTGTTTCCAGAATTATTTATGGAATTAGAAAAAGTGCATAAGTATGGTTGGCTATGTGAAATACAGAATACTCTTAATTATCCAATGGATTAACCATAGTTATATTTAGTTTTTTAAACTGAATGTACTTAAGTATAAAATATGACACTTTGCTAAACATAGACATGAATAATTGTGACACCAAAGTAAATTAACATATCCATATCTTCAAATAATTAGCTTATATGTTGGGGGAAAATGACTGGAATTTATTCCATTGACAAATGTTCATTCATTCTTAATAGAACAGTAGGAAGCTGTGAGGAGAGGAGGAGCTCATTGCCCAGAAGTACAAAGAATTGTGGGTTGCAGATTCGTATCAGAGTGCTTGTGCGGAAGGAATTGTGACCTACATTTGATCCTCATCCCTACAAAAAGTTCATAAATTGTGCAAAATTTTAATTATATAAATTAATATTTTTAATGTATATGATGTTATGATTCACATTTAATATAATTTCAATCACATAATCATGATTCTTAGAAGATTACAGTGGGATGGCAAAATGGCTTAGAGTGTAAGGAAACTAGACCATCTAAGTTTGATGCCAGGAATCATATGGAAGAAACAGAGAAACAATTCCCAAAGTTATCCCTTGACTTACACACACACACACACACACACACACACACACACACACACACACACAAACACACACACCACCCCATAATGAAATAGTTACGCTGTATTCTGCTCCCTGATAGGGGTATAAGTCATATTGAAAGATCATATAAATTTGTTCTTGATATAAACTTCATATATTTTCATTAATATAGAGTTGCATGTATATAGGATCATAGTTTTTAGAGTGTTATTAACATTGTTTATTAATAATGTTTGTTAATAATGACGTAACTCATTATTTTTCTATGCATGAATTATTTTTATTGTATCTGTTACTTACATTTTGTTCTTAAGGATGCAACAGTCAATCCTAAGTACTATCCATAACAAAAGTTGGGAACCAGAAAAGAATTTGCAAGTAAACACATATACTTCTAGTCTTTGATGAACCTATTTTCCTTCAACTAACATTATTTGACTTCTACCTTCTGTATTTATTTATTTTCTTTTATATATTATATGTTTGCATGTATCTAAAAAGATAGTTTGACATATGTACTTGATAAATTTTAGAGAAAAGATTTAGATTTCCCATGTGTTCTTAAACTTCTTTGTGCAGGTTATTTTATGTTTCTTTTTCTTTGCCCTCTCTTTTTTATTATGCCTAATTTATAATTTCTCATGTGAGACATGTTACTATTTCCTTTGAGACTTAATTCTGCTATGAAAATTATCACTATGTTTCTTGCACTACATGTACAAGTAAAATTGCTGGGTCAGTTTTAGTTCTTTTCCAAAATATTTACAGACATACAAAGGTTAGAAACAATGCATGGACTCTTATGAAATAATACATCACCCCAGCATAAAATTATTAGATGTTTTATGTTGTGATCAAAAAGACATAGCCAGGATTTGAGAGGGCACTTAACTTTTCATTATCTGTGCTCAGTTATGATTCTTAGCACCTGAGTGCATTCGTGTTTCTTCCTTTGAGAAATATCTGTACACGGCTCTTCTCTATGTTCCTAGAATTGTTTGCCAATATGAATGCAAAAATTCTATTTATAAAGGTGTTGGTTGTTTCATTTCCATTTACGTTTAACCTTTTTTTACTCTGGAAAGAACTTTGAAAGTGATGCAGGTTTTAAAGAAACTGGACACTCGATGGGGGTAGATTCTACCTCTACCATGCTTACGAGAAACAAGGCCCCATCAAATAGTCTGGTATTGTATATTTCATTTACCAAAGAAAGACTAAAACCAGAATAATCAAATATCAATCATTTCCTACTGGCAGTTCCAACAGGAAACATGCATAGGAACAAATTTCCCATGATTGGATGGGTAGTTTCAATACAGTAATTGTTATACTAACTCATACAGAGATGTTTTGACTACAATAAAGCATTCATAGAAAAGAGATATGTATTCTATAACACAGCAGAGAACAGCTTCTGTTTCTGCATCTAAACTAATTATGTCTCCTGAAGTGTAGCCTTCACAAATGGCATAATTGAAAATTAGCATTGGTGAATTTGTGTTGTTCAAACACACACATATATAGGATAATAATACTATTTTAACCTTTTATTTTAGACCATGTAATCTCTTTGTCTTTGACAATTAATTTAGTCAATTATGTTATAGGATTCTATTTACTAAGCAGTGGTTGTTTGTATTTTATGCTAATATTAAACCTCCGTTTGTACATCTCTCCACTGCTTTCTATGTACCCAACCCTGTTTCCCTCTACATGTGCAATGTTGGTGTCATACGTAACTAGACGTTAAAGTAATGTATGAACTTATAAATTAAGTGTTGTATCCTAATTTGTTAGAGCAAGGGCTTAAAGGTTCTCATCATTTTATTTTTCTCTTTAGCTGCAATAACATAATATCTATTCTCCCTCTTGAAAATTATTCAGTAAAAGTCAGTTACTGCTTTTGAAAAGTTAATTTATTTTTAAAACAAAACAAAATGAAAAAAATCCAGATCTTATTATGTAGTCCCTTGAGGTTATTTTCCTGCCTTTGTGTCCCCATTTTCATGTGTTTGTGCCGGGATGACATGCAGACATCACCATTATCAGTTCGCTTTATTTTATCTGAAAATAATATGAATATTTACAGGATACTTCCCATGAAAATTCTTAGAATATAGTAGGTGCTTGTTAAATATTTAAATATCTCTGTCTTTTAAAATCAAAGTTATATTTATTTTTCTGTATTCAAATATAGGCATGGATTATATTTCTGTCCAATTTAGAATTTATATACTTATAAAAATTTCATATGATCATGTTTTCCTCTATTGTCTCCCATCACATAATTAACCCCTGTTCTGATTAAAAAAAAATGGTCTGGGCCTTGTTTAGTGGCATCATGTGCCATGATTGGAATGATCAATGCTCATATTAACAGTTTATCATATACCCAGGCTGAAAAGACCTTCAATTTCATGCTTTGTCATTTTAACCCTTGAATGTTTTAAGTTTGATAAAAAGTCAGGTTCTTAAAAATTGACTGACATCTAAGTATACTGATGGAGCTCTTACATGTTTGGGGGATGGAACTATTTTTTAAGGCACAGCTTTTCAAAAGCTTCATGTAATTTCCATGCCAGTTTTGATTGGAAATACTCTGACAGAATTGGTTCTCTTTCATCTTCATGTATGTTTCTCTCTTCTCTTCTAACAATAACACAATTATAACTCACTTCTGGCTGACTTTAACTCCTCTTCAGATATGTTGCCTTGACCTGAACATAGTAGTTCTAAGGGAATTTAAATACACAAGATCAGTGAATTACATTATGAAATGTGGGACTTCAGGAACACTTTCTGAAAACTCAGTTCAGAGAAGAGCTTTGAGGAGTAGTCAGCTGGTTAAGAGAGGATACAACTATGGTAGGACTATAGCAGTTAAGGTTTAGCTAGCTGCTGTTAAGTAAAATTGAAAAGTATAAGAAGCACTAAGACTCTATACTAAGAGTGAGTAAACATGTAACTTTAAATAATAGAGTCTCATTTATTGGGTGGAACATAAACAATACAAATTCTGTTTTAACTAAAGAAAACTGTTGAGTTGAAATGGGGAAATATTATCTTTATTCAAAGTTTCCACAGCACTATATCCAGCCTGTTTGTCTACACAGTAGTATTAAACTGATAAGGGGACTCCATTCAATTAAATTATGTTTCTAATTTTGACTTTCTTTGTCTTTATGAAGACTACATTAATGAATCTGATGAAAACCAGTGAAGGTCACACATGTCAGGTGACTGAAATCTGGGACCCATTGACAAGAAAAACAGCAAGAATTTCCATTCCTGTTAAAACTCAACAATGATCCAAAAATCAGTTTGTCTGCTATGAAAACCTACAAAGAGAGGGATGTCTTGGTAACTCTTCCACTGACGGAGACGTTGTTTACTTTGGACTATGGTGTGATATGGTTACAGCACATTTAACATAGTCTTAAATTGTTTCAAAAGAAACAGAATCAGGTTTCCATGAAGTAATAGCCACAAAGACTGTGTTACTATTCTGACCACATCTGAATTGTTTTGTTACACCATTGACCACACTTTGGGATTTTATGTCAAAGTAAATCTGTGGATAGGAAGCTAGTCAACCCTGCATGTATATCTGTATATATGTCCTGTATGGAAGTATTGAGGACACTCAACACTATCAAGAATAAAATTAATTTACAAAGTAAATAAAATATGACCATAGTTTACATTCTAAAAAATGTTATGTTTCCTTGGTACAGAAGGAACACAGTGTTCACCACAATGAATGGTTTATTGGTTTCTTTTTTCGAAGGTATTTGATGATTTTAAATAGTTTATTACCAATCCTTTAGCCACACCTACAGACCAAATGAACAAAATCTATGGTCATGAGAAGTGACGATTATAGAAGGGTTACTAAGTGTTCTGTGCTTTTTTTGAAAGGAAAAATGCAGCAGCCAATTTTAGAAACCAGCTGTAAAGGAAGCTCGATATCATTCATCAAGGTTTAAAGATGCCTTGAAACCTATGAAATACATCTTGAGAAAGATGTATGTTTGCCTTTATTCCTACTCTAGACTGTGACATTATTATTTGTCCAATTCTGCCAGGTCTTTCTAGCTGTTCATTAAGTCCCAACTCTTGTTTCTCATTTCCTTCCTGTTGCATCTCACCCACTGCACAAACACAGAACTAGAGAAAGATTTTAAAAGTTCGAAGGCAGATTAAGCCATGTCTACTCCTATTTCATTAATTTATAGCTAAACTGACCTTGATATTGTGCCCATGAAACACTAGACTTATTCTACCGCTTGGAGCCATTCTCCAGAGTCTCTTGTCTTAATGTCTTAGTGATCTCCTGGAAGTAGAAAACTTGTCCTTTGCAATCTACATTTCTCACATTACCAAGCTCACACTATTCTATATAATTTTTAAATTAATTTGTTTTTCTAGTATGTAATCTGATGATTTTGGTTTATGTCCCAAATAGAATCTAAGATCAAAGTCAGAGTCTTTGGTCACTTTTGTATATTCTTAATTAAAGATAACTTATTTTCTGAAAGTAACTGAATAAGAAATCATTTCTTCGTAATTGTGAAATCGACCTGGGGACACCATTACAGGTAAGCTAATATGTTTATGAAACAAAAATACACAAGTATTGATTCTTCAAGTCATTACAAGTAGTCAATAGGACATGGTCTTTTAAAAATAGGTGCAATGTACAAAGGCAGGTGTTTAGAATTCACACTGCAACAAGTCGACAAGGTATCGTTGGAGTTTTTCTGCACTTTAATAATTGTATAAATTCTCAGCAAGCAGCACATGGGGACATTGTGAAATGTATCATTGTGACATTCCTTTAGTCTAGAAGACAATAAGGTGCTTTCCAAGGACATTATTTAAGGTTAGGAGACTAAACCTGCCTAAATATTAATAAATATGCCACTAATTGTGAAAAGTCACATTTGAAACCTTATCTTTACAATTTCATAAACTGAACAAAGTACAAATTAATATCTCAATACATACAAAAATTTACTTAGCTCACTATGTCAAGGCTAAAATTATACTGAAAAGTTTTGCTGTGGATGCTTCTCATAGACAAAAAGAGCTTTGCATATCTTATTACCAAATGTGACAAGCTGTGTGATTAGCCACACTTCAGGCAGAATAGGCAAAGACAGCAAAGAGGGCAATTCTCCAGCAGTTTGTTCAGAAAAAAACATTATTTCAGAATGGAAGGTGAAACCATATTTCAGGGTACTTACCCCCAACAATTTTCAGGGTTTTTGTTTGCTTCTTTGTTTGTTTGGTTTTTCTAGACAGGATTACTCAGTGTAACAGTTTTAGCTGTCCTGAAATTAGCTCTTGTAGGCCAGGCTGGCCTTGAGCTCACTGAGATCTGCCTGCCTCTGCCTCCTGAGTACTGGGATTAAAGATGTGCACCACCACCACCCCGCCAGTACTATGATTTAAGTTAGTATATTGGACTGTTCCTCTATGTACTTTTTATTTTTATTTTTGCCAGATAAGGACACAAACTCTTTTTTTCCTTAGTATTTAAGGTGCTAGAGTTACGAAAACTTGGCAGCCTATATATCTAATTTAGCACCCAATAGAATGAGGTAATCAGTTTAAGATTAGAAGAGAAAGAAGAGAGATCAGAGGAATTTGTGTGGTGCAGCAAAGGTCACGTCATGACACTAGAACCCACTAGAAACCAGGCCACTAACCCTGCCTTAGTGAAGACTCTCACTTTGCTCTGGTGATCGATGTGACAGACAACAGCTAACTGGTCTAGCTTCTAAGGAACATGCAGTGTTGGTGTCAGTGCTAAATCAGAAGAAAAATTGGGAAGTGTATGTCTTTAAGAGTCTCTTTAAATACAACTATAAGTAAGTACTGCTGCTTGTGTGTTCTATCCAGGAATCCATAGTTGCGACTTTGAGTTAATAAATGTGCAAAGAAAAAAATAAAAATAAATAAATGGGAACTAGAAACTGAGAAGCTAACACAGGGACCAGGATCATCCATCTTCATTCCAACTTCTTTTCAAATAACTCGTTAAAACAAACACAACAGCAACAGTAGCATTTATCTTATTAAGGGAAGCTAAATGCAATATTTGAAAAATGTGATATTTTCGTACCTGGATGCTAAGGACAAAATTTCTTAAAGGGGCAATTGATTGACATGCTTTTTGTTTGTTTGTTTGTTGCAACTGATAATTTGATTTCTTGTTCATAGTTCACTGTTTTTCTCAAAGTGTAAAGGGACTTTTGTTTTTCGTTTCAGGAAAGAAAGTTCCACAACACCCTAATCGTTGTATGCTGCTCTAATACCTAATGTGCCTAATTAACCACATTATTAGCAATCCTTTGCCTAGATATCACTGCTCCGGAGCAATGATGCATGTTCCCTATAAGTTCTCATTATCCTCATGTTAGCAGTCACTTTAAGCCCATAAAACTGCTATATTAGTTTCCCTGTATTAAAAAATGAGAAACAAATTCATTAAGTAAAATTTAATTATGATATAGTTTGGTCAAAAAGATGTGGCAGGGACAAAATAAATGTGATTTTCTTTTTATTGTTAAGCCTGTGGTCACCTTCAAACGTACAGAAAGCCATAGAGAAAGCCTAGGACATATTCAAATTAGGACAGCAGCAATACAATTAGTCTTTCTTAGGAGACCTGGAAAACTCCATTTTTTTTAAAAGCAAGTCTAGGAAAATGAAGTCTTAAAGATCTCTAGCTTTGAAAAAAAAAAGTCTAGTCATTTGGGGCGAGGTAAGACTCCCTACCCCTTCTAGACATGTCCATTACTTTTCACTTTCCTTTGCATGGATTGAGCTGCAGCATTTCTTCTCTGTGGAGATCAGTTTCAGTTGGGGGTCCTGAAGCACTGTTTACTCAGTAGGAAACAGGAAAACCTGGAGTGGAGAAGCCAAGACCAACTACAGATTTCCTGGTTGCCACACTATTTTGTGTCTAATGATTGCACTATAAATTTTCAAACAAATTGTCACTTAGCTATCTTCTTTTAGATAAAAAAGTCATTTGATTTAAGTGACTCTTTAGAAGTCAGTGTATCTATGTTGGTTATAGAGCACAGATGTTCACATTTGACAAGGTGTGAGAACGGGGTGCTAAGACAAAATGGGGGCTAGTGTTAGTAACTAAATATTTTTTTTTTAGTAAATTTTATTAAATTATAAAAGTTTCCATTTCCGCCCCCCCTCCCAACACCCTCCCACTCCCCCCACTCCCCCCCTCCTTCCCCTTCGTCCCCCAGGGCAATCAGGGTTTCCTGCCCTGTGGGAAGCTCCAGCTCCCTCCCCCTCCCTCCAGGTCCAGGAAGGCAAGCGTCCAAACAGACTGGATCCCCAAAATCCAGCATATGCAGAGGAAACAGGTCCCAGTGTCATAGTCAATGGCTTTTCAGAAAGACCCCGGGCCAGCCACAGTCAGAGAATCCGGCCAAATTCCAAGAATCTGGCTAGATCACATCCTCGTTCAGTCCCAGTCCGACTGGCCCTGGTAAACTCTCATCAGATCCGTTCCCTTGTATCAGTGGGTGATAGCATCCCTCGCAGTACTGATTTCGTCTTTCATGTTCCTCCTCCTTCCGCTCCCCCTCCGGACCTCGGGGGGCTCAATCCGGTGCTCCAATGTGGGCCTCCGACTGCATAGCCGTCCTTCGCCAGACGAAGGATCTATGGTGATAAGCAAAATATACATCAGTATGGTCATGGGCCACGGCCGATTCAGGCACCCTCTCCTCTGTCCAGAGAGCAATCTGGGGGATTTCTCCTTGGACCTGGGATCCCATATATAATCAAGTCTCCTGTAAACCCTAAAATGGCTCCCTTAGTTGAAATATATTGTTCCCTGATCCCATATTCATCCTACCTCCCTCCCACCCCCCATCCCTGGCCACCAAGCTTTCCCCGTCCCTCCCCTACTCCCTTCTCTCTAGCCCTCTCCCCCTCCATCGACCCTCCCACCCCCCCATGCACCCGAGGTTACCTGGGACTCTTGTCTATTTCCTACCTCCTGGTGGATAGCTAAATAATCTTCATCAGGTTCATCTTCTTATTTAGCTTCTCTAGGATCACGAATAATAGGCTCAAAGACCTTTAATTATGGTTAGAATCCACTTATGAGTGAATACATACCGTGTTCCTCTTTTTGGGTCTGGCTTACCTCACTCAGTAAAGCGTTTTCTATTTCCATCCATTTGCATGCAAAATTCAAGATGTCATTGTTTTTTACCGCCGAGTAAAACTCTAATGTATATATGTTCCACACCTTTTTTAACCATTCTTCTATTGAGGGGCACCTATGTTGTTTCCATGTTCTGGCTATTACAAATAGTGCAGCTATGAACATAGTTGAACAAATGCTTTTGTAGTATGTTAGGGAATCTTTAGGGTATATTCCCAAGAGTGGTATTGCTGGGTCCTGAGGGAGGTTGACTCCCAGTTTCCTGAGAAACCGCCACACTGATTTCCACAGTGGCTGCACGTAGTAACCAAATATTGCTACTCTCAATTTTCTCATGTGTAAGAAAGGAAGGTAAGAATAAGGGGCCTCCATCATTACTAATGCCCTGTTTTTAACATTATGGACTTATTCTTTATAACATGAACTCAACAGTATATTCTTTAATAAATTAATGTCTTTCCATCAGACATGTTCAAAAGTCCTCTGAAAACTTGCTTCTGGCTCTGACTTTTGCAATCTCTTCTTTTATGCTCTTAAAATTATCATCCTGCAGATACAATTCAAACACCCTTTATCACTGCATTCATATTTGTAGCTTCCCCTTGATGAATTAGATAGCTATCAAAATACAACACAGAACCCACCTTGGTATTGTACACAAAGTCCAAAATAAACGGTGTTGGTCTCTATTATAATATGATTAATGAATAAACATAAAAGAATTTCTGGCTTTTGTCCTCTCTCATTTTATTATTATTTGAGATAAAGTCTTTCACAGTCAGTTGACCTCAGTCTTATGTCCCTGAGCTGAGTTTGGCCTTGAACTTTTGGTTCTCCTGCCTATACCTCCCACGTGTTGTAATTGTAGGTATGGATCAACCACACAGTCCTCACTGTTTTCTTTCTGATTCCCAGGTTCTGATAGACACAGGAGTCTACATTCTGGTGTGAAGTTGTATGTGTGCCAGCATCGCACACACAATGAGACCTTGATTTATAGAACAACTGCAATAATCATGGTATAAGCACTATGTCCAACTACAAGTTACCAACTTGACACTGGTGAAAGAGCAATTAGCACCAAGGAAGAGAAAACACTTAGGTCTCCAAGCCAGGGTAAACTTTGGAAACACCGGTATGACTCAGGGCCACCAACTGTTCTAGCAGTGTCTCAGGTTAATCGGAGAGAGAAAGGTAGATGGGGGAGACTCTACTGGGTTGCTTATGTCTGATCACCATTTCCACAGGTTTCTAGAACATTCGATTTAGTTAGGGATTTGACATATTTCTTTACTTCTAATTTACAAGAAAACTGGTACTTTCAAAGTTACAAGATGAAATGGTTTTCAATACAAAGTACATTTCCTATATTTGTTTTTTTTTTTTGCCCTGAAGAATGAAAAACTTTTTTAACTTTAATGAAACACTAAGATAGTTTAAGAAAGAATGCACAGATGATTGGAAATTGTAACAGTGTCCTCTGTGGACTCAACGAAGAGAACTAATATACTATGAACCGTGCCAACACACATCTTGTTTCAAATGTATGTACCAGACCTTGAATTCATTCCCCAAAGGAATAAATATAATATAAAAGAGTATATTCTATCAATATGAAGTCTAGAATGTGATATTAATTTCATTGATATCATTATCTTCCTTTAAAAATCAACATAGAATATTCTAATGATGAGGATAAAAACAAGTAAATAACATATAGTGCATATAGTGATCATTTTTGTTTTATGAAATACAGCAGGTGAATTGAGGTTTAAAAAGCTTTTGAACCATTTTTTTTGGTTAGTATTTGAAATTCTTGATTGGCAGAAAGTATCATCTTCAGAGTAAAATAACCATCATATAGGTAGAGCATCAGGGTATTTGGGATGCTGGATGTAATATTAACTAAAGAGTTCTGGTACCAGTTTTAGTTTTGATGCGGCCAGCAATTAATTACATAATTATATTGTAACCTTGTCTCTGTATGCCTCCCTTCTCTTTCTTGACAGGGTGGAAGTTAATGCATTCGAATACTATTCCTAATTCAAAGCCTCTTAAATTTGTGAATCACAGTATTTACAGAAAAATACTTTCTTGCAGTTAGTTTAGCTATTTGCATACATAAATAAAGATTTTAAGCTCTTGTTCTTTGTCCAACTATATAATGTTTGAATTTATAGAAACACACAAACCACATGTGCAAACCATATTATATAATGTAGACTTAGTTTAAAGATAGTGCTGCCATGTAAAACACTGTCTTCTTAAGAATCAATTTACTAAGCAAAAGCCCTACTTTATGCTTAATTTTCCCCTCCATAAAGTCCATGTTAAATATTAAGTCTCAACTCTCTGAGTTACTGTATTTAGACATTATAAAGATAAAAATATATTATGATATTGTTAAAGACAAAGGTATTGGAGGAATGCATTGGAGGAATCCCAGGAATTTTTTTTTTCTGGTCACAACAGGGCAGCTGAAAATATGAAATCACAGCAGTTGTGCCAGCATGTGCAGAACCTATGCAAGCCTAAGTCACACAAATCTCAGCATGAAGAGAGGAGCTGAGTACACAATATCAGCACAAGTCACGGAGTATTGGTAACTTAGGTTCTGGGAGATGTGGAGATATTTTTCTAAGATCACAGCCCCTGGTAAATTGCCATTATCCAGTACAAGGTCACACTTACAATATCTGGGCACCACAAATTGGTTTGGAAGAATGTTTTCAAAAAGACACAAAATTGGGTGGGTAGATTCAGGGGTGAATTGGGGTAGGGTTAGGGGTAAATGTTATCAAAATACATTGTTTGAAACTTCCAAAGAATTAATAGATATGTATTTCACACATACACACACACATATGAAATCAGAAGAGGAAGGGAGGGAGGGAGGGAAGAAGAGAGAGAGGGAGGGAAGGAGGGAGGGAGGGAGGTAGGAAAGAGGAAGATATGGAGGGAAGGAAGGAAGATAAAGAATGATCTTATTCTTTCACCATCACTGATGTCTCATATACAACTGAGTCAGATGGAATCTTGATCTTGGGCTTCTGATACTTAGAACTTTTAAGAAAATAATTTATTTGCGATACTCAGGAGACAGAGGCAAGCAGGTCTCTGTCTCTGTGAATTTAAAGTCAATTTGGTCTCGAGAGTGAGTTCTAGGACAGCAAAGGCTACACAAAGGAACCCTGTCTCAAAAAAAAAAAAGAAAAATTATTTTGTTTAAATCACTCAATCTAAAATTAAGTTGTGTTGAGGTGAGCTAGTAATGTATCTCTCTTTTAACACTTCCATTTGATTAGGAAGTGTTACAAATTATGAAGCCACAGACATGCCTTCTTTCATTGTTATTTCTGATGGATTTTCTTCTGTTTTCTCTAGTCATGGTTTGTACCTTTAAAATGAATGTAAACAAGGAAAATAAATATCCTTCTACTTTATACTTCTGTTCTACTTCATTCTTTATTGTAAAAGAAGTGAATTATATTAAATTTTTTCTGTCTGGTGAATTTCCTTTTCTTCTTCTTTCCTTTTTCTTTACTTCTCTAATTTTTATCTTTTAAGACATAATGAATCTCTTAATTTATCCCACTGCTTGTTGTAATAAGACATCCTAAATTTTGCTTCAAAGGAGACCGCAATTGGGTATATTAACATTCATATTTTATGATAAAAAATTGGTTTTCACTCATTTAATCACTCATTCATTTATCAATTTCAAGGACAGGATTCAGAGCCTCATACATGCTTGGAAGAAAATCTGTACCTGTTTTACTTTTGTTTGAGGAAAATAAATAGTAAAATGATAGGCAATAAAATATGTCTATGACATTTACACTGCCTTTAGAATTAAACAAAATGGATGCCTTTATTTATAAAGCAGAAGTCTCTCCAAAAGTTTGATGAATTTCAATTATCTTGAAAATAATCAACTATGTGTTTGTTGTGTAACGAAACCATTCCTGGGGAAACACAACATATCCAACCTAGGAAACTCCTGACCAAACAAACAGGGATTCCATTGAAAGTCGAACCAGATGAATGAATGAGATACTTGGAAGGGACACTCCTAAAACCCTTGACACATCGGTAGGCTGTGCTGTGTGCTCCAGGTTCCCATGGTTTGTGAGCTGTCACTAATGCTGGAGCAGGCTTTTGGTGATGGAACTGTTTGAGTCAGGTCTGCTCCTGTCAGGAACACTTCATCCTGTGAGTAATTCCAGTAAAATTCATTCATTCTCTTTCAAGCACCTTGCATGGTAAATATTTATAGAGTAGTACCTTACTGTTTTGAGAAACATCTACCTTAAATTTCAGTTATTGGAAAAATAGAAACTCAAAAAGACACGAGAAAAGGGCCATATCCTGGAAGTTGAAAGAAGCTTGCTTTCCTTGGAATCTAAGTAACTGTGAGTGGCTTCTAGGTATTGTTCTCATGTCTGAAGAAAGAAGTCCAGTGGATCAAGTGGGTATGGATTTAAGACAGTGCCCCAGCAGGAATAAAAATGAAAATAAAAGAATCTAAAGAAAGCTACACCTAGAAATCATGCTCTATTCATGTTTGCATTTCTTCCTACTCACTCTGCAATGGTGAGCATGACAATTGTTCAATATATAGATCTCACCCACCGTTGATCCAAGTATGCTGCTGTAGAACTTCGATGTCCATGTTCTCCTGAAACCCACTCCTAAGGTGCCCATGTTCCATTGAAAACCACTCCTAATGAAAGCTTGCACTTTCTGCTCAGAACTATACATTTTTATCTTTGCTCTTTGTTATTTATTGTCCTTGATTGTCTATCAATCCTGAGGGCTTTTTACAGGCCTGAATTTTTTTTTACACTTACAAAATGTTTATATTCTAAGTGCCATCACAGTGTTGGAGAAAATAGTATGTTCTTTAAAAAACAAACAAAAATCTTGCTGAATTGATTTCTTTGACTCTACCAAGAATTTTTATATAAATATAAATCAATTCCAACAAGTATAAAGAGAACAGAAAAAAAAAACCCAGAAGGATACTACCCCATATTACCCAAGCACACCAAAATAAATGTCCTACCACTTGCATGGACTTTTGAGCCTCTTATTTCTGATGCCATAGTTATATTTTGACAAACACATTTTTTTTTCCTTTTTCATTTCTTATTGCTGCTATACTCTACAGTACTCTGGAAGTCCATCAGCCATACCTAGTGTACTAGGGATTTGCATCTAATATTGTCATATTTCAGATATTTAAAGCTCAAGCACATAAAAATTATGATTTGATCTTTTCAAAATAAGAATTTTAACCTCCCACTAATAGTAAGTAGACTTGCATCTGATGTTAAATGGTATCAAATGTAGACTGTAGAAATACATTGGCCACAGCTCCAAACCCTGCTGATATTCGACTTCTTTTCAAGCTTCATCAGACAGAATTGATAAATGGATTCTTCTGTTTAAGAGACGGATGCTAGAGGGTAATGCTGGCTTTAGACAATTGAAATGCAATGACTGTCAAAGATCATCAAAGGCCAGCGGTGTCACGTTGTTAGCATCGTGACTGCAGAGGCAAAGCCTTGCTATGCAGCTCTCTGTGCCACTGTCATATACACAAAAATCACCGAACCCTCCATCTCCTTTAGGAAAAGAAAGTCTGTTAGAACACAAGCAGGAAACTGTGGTATTTTCACACAGTTAATTCCTAACTTTTTTATTGCAAAGAGAAAACAAAATAAGACTTTGTTCTGAAACAGGATAAAAGATGTATCTTCTGTTCAGTGAAAATTACATCAATTCAAAAGCAGACAAGGGAATCATCTAGCTTGCAAGCAGAGTGGGTTGTTCAGGGAAGGAGCACATTATGGTATGCTTTGTTCTACATCCAGTTTAGTATTTCCTATGTGGGTTGAAGTCAACTTGAAAGGAAGAAGTATATGAAGGATTTCTGTAAATTTATAAACAATGCTGTAGGTTGTAATTCTAATGCTACATTAAAACTTCATCTGTTTCCTTATTAACTAACTGATTTCCTTTGAATTTGATTGCCAATCATTTGCTTTACATTTTCTTCTTTAATAACTCAGTGTTTTAAATATGACTTTAATACAACCAACGTAATATGCTTTTATAGCATGCTTGTAATTTGTTGCTTTTCGAATGAAATATGTCCTCCCCCTCAGGCTCATGGATTTGAATACTTGGTCCCCAGATAGTGGCACAGCTTTGAGGTTTTGGAACCTTTCAGAGAGGAAGCTTTGCTGAAGGATATCACTAGGGGAGGGCTTTGAGGATTTATAGACTTCATTTACTTCATGCTTTTTCTCTCTATTTCCTGTGTGGTGATAAAAATGTGCTCTCTCAGCTTCCCAATGCTGTTACCAAAACTTTCAATATGGTCATCATGTTTTAATGGCCTGGCAGTGCTGAAGTGTGCATGGGCAGCCCGAATATGGCAGTTCTTTAGAACTTGTCCATATTGAGTTTTATGGTCTAAATCGATGGAAATGACGGATTGATCTTTCTTAGCAAATTTAAGAAAATTCAACCAGTACATGTGACTTTTATGTGAAACAAAAGCAGTAAAGAAAAGGTGGATTAAGGGCTTAGGCCCTTTTTATACTATCATTTTCTTAAAACCATCTCCAGAAAAATAAAACAACAGCAACACTGTAGGAATGACGGCGAGCAAGGAAGGAAAACACAAGGGGAACTGACCAGAATAAAATCAAACAGATGATGAAGTAAATGAACAAAAGTATTTTCAAAGTCTTAGCTTTGAAATTAAAATAGTCATTTGTGTTTTAACAACTAAGCTTGTGAAATGAAGTTACATCCATATACTATCCCACAAACCTGGCATTGTCTTCTATTTGCATTCAGAAAAGACATTTTCCCTTTCCTAGGCGGTAGAACAATTTGTGTGTCCCCTTTTGGTTATGATGATCATGCTCTTCCTGGAAAAGCCAACAAGTCCTTTTCTTCATTGGGGTGGCTACTACTGACTAAATTCCCTTTCCTTACCAGTAACGAATGCATCTGTCGAAACCACCCTCACTGTTCTTACAGCATACAAGGAGCCTTCTTCTTGTCCACAGACTTCAGTGATAGGAAATGATAACTGGTTCTTCCTCACAGAATTCATTAATCATAACATGGTCATCCATATTATGAAGTAATGATTGCAGATTTATAGTATCCAATGGACTATATTTATTGAGGGAATTATTAATATCTTCAGGACCAGCCATATTTTTTAAATTACAGAATGTTATGGTGCTTTTCCTTCTATTACTAGAGCCATATTTATAAAGGCTGGCTCTAGGTCTGAAAAGTTACTTGCATTTGAAATATTGGCAAAGAACACATACAAAATAATAGAATTAACTTATGGAGATTTTGAGCTAAGACCTTGGACAGAATTATTCTCAGTTTGTCTCTGTGTACCATATATCAATGTTACAACTTATTTATTTTATTTTAGTGACTCAGGATGTTCATATTAGAACAGCAACCAAAGAAGCCCATGCTACTTATCCCATGCATAATCTTTGTCCCTGTTACTATGAACTCTATCTTCAAAAGCCAATTGGGCAAAAAAGAGGTTCTTGGGGCAGGGGGAAGAAGATGATTGGTATCTGGAGACTATATTCTCCTTACCACTTTATAAAGTTCTATTACCAATGGTCTAGGTCTAGTCTGGCTGTTTCCTTTCCTTTTATCCTAAGGATTAAAAATGAGGCTCACACAGTTGTTTGACCCCAAAAGTTTTTGTGACCCACAGTTTTTAAATACTGCCAAGAGTGTTTCATTTCAGACCAGAATTTATAGTTTATAATTCCTGATTGATTAGAAATACACTTGAGTGGAAAATGTCTAAATTTGATTGTTACTAGAGTGAGGAAATTTATTCTATTGTTCAAAGATGAGTGTACCTATAGTAAATGAAGGCTGGGATCCCGACCAGATTTTACAAGTTAGGTAGGTGACTCTGATGTGGGATGCCACTTGGTATGCTGTGAATATGTTTTATTAATGTTGATTAATAAAGAAGCTACTTTAGTTTATGGCAGGACAGAACATAGCTAAGTGGGAAAAATAAATTGAATACAGGGAGAAAGTAGGAGGAGTGAGGGAGACAGAATCAGCCGACAAAGAAACAAGATGTGAGATAACAAGTATTGGACCTTATGGTAAAGTATAGAAATACAAATGGGTTAATTTAAGTTATAAGTGCTAGTTAATAAGCTTGAGCTAATAGACTGAACAGCTTGTAATTAGTATTAAGCCTCAGAGTCGGTGCAGGAGATAAACCTTCGGTTACATGGATCTTTGGGGTGAAGTGTGTATGTCTAGTACCTTCAGATGAAGGAACTAAGCTTCCATGTAAAGTACTACAAGAAAGGAAATGTGTGTAATTGGAAACCAAATGAAAGTCTGACACTGTTCTCTTTTTTATGCTTGTCAGCATTAGTTCCTCTCAGTATTTACCCCAAATATTCCAGTAATGAAAATGTTACTTCATTTTTATATACCTATCATATCTAATTATTTGTCAAGAAGTCATTTTAATTTTCTTAAGTCAATGAGAGAGAAGCAAATAACACAGTTCTATCTTGTCCAGAATTATCAGTTCACATGTATATAGGAAAATGAATAGCTATCAAAAATTGTAAGAAGTAAGTATTTGGAATTTTGAAGATCTTCTATGATATCTGATTATTTCTGGGTCTGGCAGCAAACATTAACAGAAATCATTAAGAATCTGCAACCAGCAGGCCTGTTACTGCCTTGTCCCCTCCTGTTTGAGTCCTCAGGAAGAAAGCCATGAAAAGCAAAACTTTCACTGAAAGCAAAGATAAAATGAAATGGGGAGTGGAGAAAGTCATGAATTCCAATAAGAACCATGTTAACAATTGCAAATATAATAATTGCTACTATTGTTTCATTATTTTTAAACAAAGACTTATTTTAAATGTTGAACAACTCTTTTATTTGTCCCTGCATGACTTCCACCCCATCTAATATAGCTTGTAAATATTTAATGCCATTTTGTTTCAGTATTTATGTTACTGAATATCAAAGGAATATGGATAACATAGCTTGAAGAAAAGTGAACAATGTTCACATAGTAGCAACATAAAATATGCTGCTAGCATTTTTTTTTTACTAAGGAATTTTTTTATTGATATCTAGTGAGCTCCACATTTTTCTCTGCTCCCCTCCCTGTCTCTCCTCTCTCTCCTTCAATCTTTCCCCAAGGTCTCCATGCTCCCAATTTACTCAGGAATCTTATCTTTTTCTACTTTATACTTCCCATTTTATATTATATCTATGTAAGTCTCCCTTAATGTCCACATTCCTGCCTAAGTTCTCTGGGATTGTGGTTTGTAGGCTGACTTTCTTTTGCCATGGTCACAATATACCTGGCATAGATGATGGTTTGTTTGGTCACAACACTTCAAAGCTTTCATTCTAGTAAATTGTCCCTGTTGAAGGCCAGTTGGACTGGGAGTGATGGACCATGTGATCAAACTGGACTCTCTGAATGTGGCTGGCAATGAAGACTGACTGAGAAGCTAAGGACAAAGTCACTGGGTTTTGTTTCTACTGCATGGAGTGACTTTGTGGGAGCCTGGTTTGTCTGGATGCTCACCTTTATAGACCCGGATAGAGGGGGGAGGACCTCAGACTTCTTGTGAGGCAGGGAACCCTGACTACTCTTAGGACTAGAGAGGAAGGGGGAGGCAGGGAGGAGGTGGAAATTCTTTATAAATGAAAAAAATTGTACCTGTTGCTATAAGTTAGGCAGAACATTATCATGTTCTAAGTCTGTGATTTAACAGAACTCAACTTACAGCCTCCAGGAAAGAAGAAAAAGAATAGAGGAAGAGAGGGAGAGAGACAGACAGGCAGAGACAGAGATAGAGACAAAAAGATTACAGTCCTCAAAGCTATATCTCAGTACCCTTATTTCTCCATCTATTGCTATTAGTGCCTCTACTAATGTTAGTATATCAAAACCACCAAAGATGTTAAAGCCTTCAGTGTTCAATCATTTCTTTTTCTTAACAATAATTACTGTTTATTTAATTCAATTTTTTTCCTAGAATTTCATCATCAATATAAACAGAATCTACAACCTTGTACCTCCAAACAGAGGCATCTTTTTAGTACTTTTTCTTTTTTCTTGTTTATTTATTTATTTATTTATTTATTAAAAATTTCAACCTCTTCCCCGCCTCCCTTTTCCCTCTGCCACCCACCCCCCTCTAGTCTTAAGAGCAGTCAGGGTTCCCTGCCCCGTGGGAAGAACAGTACCATTACTGGGAGAGTGAGGCCTCAGCACCTGAGTCTTGTGGGAGAACTTTTTATATACACCATAATAAAACAAAGGACATAGTTTTAACTTCACTGGGGAGTTGTATTTTTTGCATGATAAAATTAAGTGGCTTTACCATTTAATTAATTTATTAGGAAATTAAATACAAGAAAAAGATATTTGTAATTTGACAATGATAGACTCCAATTTTTCTGCACAGTTTCAAATGTATAAATCCAAAACATCCTATGAGGTATGTTTATCACTATGACTTTTTCTTAGTTTTGGCTAAAGAAAACTCTAGATGAATTTTAAATGTAAAAAGGGGTATCAGCTATTGCATCCTGAAGAATCTAATATCTCACTCATTTATCCTGTGTGGAACTTCCCAATAATCACTATGACTCTATTCCATGTGGACAGCTCATGGTGAGAATTGACCAATTGCTGAACTGTCTCAATTTCTAGTCCTGAGAACTATGAACATAATGTGCTTCATCAGCCAACAGAGCTGATACAATGGTTGCCTCAAGAGGACAGGAAAGTTATGGAGTCAGGTTTTGTGAGATTTCACTAATGTAATAGCTGCTGATGTGGTGAGCCCAGGCTCCCTGGATGTGTCTGGAGGAAGGCATATGACCGCAGCTATGCCATTTTCTGCTTATGAAAAACTCATGATCCTAGACTTCTTAGTTGGCTAAAAATGCCTTTAATGAAGAGATGCTGAGGAAGTGACCAGTTTACCTGTTTGGACTGTTATGTCCAAAAGACATTTGTTTCTGTTAAAAGTCAAAATGTGAATGTTGGGTTACATAGAGTTCTTAGAGAAGAAGCAGTGCCTTTTTAGTGACTGACAGAAGAAATTGAATAGATTCCTTTCTGTCAGAAAAACTGATGGAAATTATAATTCAGGGAGGTTCAGTATCTCCCAGGGTACTACTGTCTGAGCATGAGACTTCCTATCTAGGCCAGGACACTAGAACTGAACATCATTCTGAGGATCTTTTGTGGGTTTATTAAATTACCTCAGTAGTTACTATATGTCAAATCGGGGCAAGACTTGGGATTTTTATGTTTTGAGGCCCTTATCTCTATGTGTTTCTATACATACTTCAAAATATATCCTGGAACATATATGTAGCACAAAGCAAATATTTACTGTTTTAAAATAAAGATGAAAATATTTAAGCATTTTACACCAAATACCTTTTAGAAGTAGAAAGAAGAGGAGAAAGAAAGGAAAAATAAAGAAGGATAAGTTGTACAATTCTGTTGTGCCTAGAGCTAAACACAGATGTGGGCTCTTTCAATGTTCTTACCTTTGTAATTGTATTTTGCTTCTTATCTGGGAAAGCTGGGCACTGAGCACAAAAACGGCAGGGGACAGCAGGTCTTTGTTATTTGCACACTAACAGCACACACCTCAGAAGTTCCTTATATGCAATGAATTCTGTAGATTTGAGGTTTATTAAATTTTACAGAAGCTAATGTGACTACGACTATAAAAAAAATTGACAGTTGTATCCAATGAGATGTATTTCTCCTCTACCCATACACATGATACCCCAACTCTAAAAGCTTTGTGGACCGAGAAGTTTCTGTAACTAAGGTAACTCAATTTTCACAGTGTAGCAGATTTGTGTATTATTGTGACTTAATTTTCATAATTGAATGGCTGTTTTTCCTTTTGTTTGCAAAGATTTGGAAAGAGGTGAATAAAACTAAGAATTTACAGCTGAGTCCTGAAATCTGTATTAAAACAGTCTTAGGATATGCGAGAAAGAAACCAGAATGTCCTCCCTGAGTTCTCCATTTCTTCACCAATTTAGTATGCCCCCCAAAGGTGATTAATTGCTTTACAGTTTTAAAAACATTGTAGTATGGACATATGTATTTGGTACCTAAACATCAGAGACTATATACAACAAACCAGGTTATATTTGTGAATTATTCTCTAATTACACAGGAAGGAAACACCTAAAGCATGAGATCATTTTATACTTTTTCCCCAAGAATTAACCAACATTGATATTTCTCCAGGCTAAATTAGATCTTTAAAAGCTTTAGTTTTTAGATATCAGTTTTATTTTTAAATATTTGTATGTGCATGTATATGTTTCTGTGTGTGCGCATATTTGTTTATATGTGTGTCTCTGCATGTGTGTGTCTCTGTGTGTGCATTTGTGCGTGTTCATGCACTTAACCCCCCCTTCTCGTGTGTGTGTGTGTGTGTGTGTGTGTGTGTGTGTGTGTGTGATTACAAACACAGCGAGAGTCCAGAAGATGGCTTCAGGTTTCCTAGAGTTGGAGTTGCAGGTGGTTCCGAGCAGCCTTATCTGGGAGAAAGGAACTGAACTTGGATTGTTTGCAAGATTAGTACACATTCTTCATCACTGGTCCATCTTTTCATATCCTGAAACTCTGAAAGCTTTCCTTCCTTCTTATTTTAAATATAATTTTAGACTTGTGAAGATCATATTAACATAAGCAGTGATAGAAATCATTTATATTTGTAGATAACCACTGTTTTTTGAAGGGACATATGGAAATTGATTGTCTTAAAGTTAGAGCATAATTCATTCTTTCAGTTTAATAAATAAAACAATTCCATTTTGATCTTCAATAAGAAAGACAGTGCCCATATAATCCTTGGTGCATAGCTCTTGCTATATATTAAGTCAAAGGAAAAATATTGCCCTAAGAATAAAAGGGAAAATGCATCTAACTTAGCACAACTTTTTCTGTGTTCCTTTAATCTTTCTTTAAAAACCATTATTGGAAGAATTCTTACTTTGTTTTCACATTAAATCCTTTACAAAATGATGTGTGGGAGAAATCAGTACAGAGAAATTGTGTGTAGCTTCCACGAACAGTCTTATTGCTCTTTTGTAACGTGGCAGGTAATTGAAACCTTTAAAAAATACCCTCCATTTCCACTGCAGATTATAAAGTTGCCGTTAGAGTCACAGCATCAATCTAGACCAATGGAACATGACCAGCACTGAGCTTAAAACAATCCTGTCTTCTGTACTCGGGCATTCAATCTTATGTACTCTTTTTACTGAACTGTCTTGAAACGTTGGCAAGCAATAGGACACCGACTTGGACCTATCTCCATCAGGGAAGTATTCTTACATATTTAACTATGTAGTAATTATTTACAACATTGCCTCTTTGAAAAATGAACTCAGATACACCCAAGTTACATACCAAGAACAAATGAAATTCATAAACATTGAGTTTCTGTTTGCTTCCACATAATGCAATTGAAGTTCTTTTTTAATTTTCTTTATGTTTATGGTATGTGTAAGAGTGTTTTGCTTGCATGTATTTCTGTGAACTACATACATGTCTGGTACTGTAGAGGGCAGAAGAGGGCATCAGATGTCATGGGACTGGTGTTAAGGAGAGTTGTATTTTTTTCCTAATCTTAGCTCTTATGCGATCAAGGATTACCCATAATTTGCTATGTAGCTGAGGTCACCCAGAATTTGCTACAGAACTGAGGCTGGTCTTGAAATCATACTGGACTCCTAGTCTTTCTTTCCCCATTTGCTGAGTTCTGGTATTATAGGCATGCATTACCATGCCCAATAATTATACACATTTTTTAATAATTAATTTTAAAACCTAAAATTTAAATGCAACATTCACCCCCACCTTTCCTCCTTTTGATGCCTCCTCTGTATACCCCATCTTACTCCCTCTAGAAATTAAGACCTCCTTTTTTCTTTTCTTTTCTTTTTGCTACACACAAAATCTATTTTTTTAGATTAAATCTATCTAATTTTAATCTATTAATGTTGCTTGTACATTTATTTTTATTTTTTTTATTTCAGGGATGATGGCTTGCTTTAGCTAATTATGGTTTCATCTCTGTGGAAGAATGTTTCTGTTGCCTTAGCATTTTTTAATTGTTTGTTTGTCATTCTTTGTTTAGGGGTGGAGTCCCATAAATTTTTTTCTTCCATGCTGGCGTGTCAGTTCATGTTGTGCTTGTCAGGGCCAGTTTTGGCAGACATGTTTTTGAGATATCACTAATCTTCCCTGACATTTCTCAGAGATACTTTCTAACAGAAGATTTTCTCATTTTATGGTTCTTCCAATCTTTTACCCCTCTCCGGTGGTGTTCCCAGAAACTTCTGTGCACGAGCTGTGTTACAGAAGTAGCCACTGTGACTGGGCACCCCATGGTCATGTGTTCTCTCCATTTTCACCAATCATGTTTTTTTGTACTCGACTCCAATTTTTTACAATGAAGTATTTTGATATAGGGTGAATGATACATTTATCTGGGTCTGTAAGAATAAGTAAGTACCTCTCAAACAAATTAATTATGTTTATATACTCTAATTATTAATATTTTGAGAGGTACTTATTAATTATATTATTATTATCAATTTGTTTGAGAAGTACAAACACACACACACACACACACACACACAACAGTACCTTAGATCTTCAAGTGGTAGCCATGAATAATTAAGTCAGTTTTCTTTGATAGTATGGTTCACAGTTCAGCTGTTAATAAAGACACTGCAATATAATTACATGTTAACAATTAGAAAAATTTTCTAAAGCCCTTTAGATAGATTTTTCTCTAGGATCAAGATTATTAAATAGTCACTAAAGCCATTCTCTGGCTTCACTCTTGTGTTGTTTAGGTTAAATAATATAGCCAGCAGCAACTTTAATATTCATATTTTGTATAGCTCTTAGTATTGGATCTGTATTATAATTGAGCTCTTAATTTACTTCAACTGTTCTTACTATTGGTTGGTCCTGCAACCCTACAGGAAAGAATCAGATTCAAAGAAAAGCCAAAGTCTCCAGACGCTGCAGTCTGTACCTCAGAGAAAGAACTGCTACGGAAACGTCTTATCATTTGGAGAAACCAATCACAGGTACAGAAGAATCAATGATTTTCCTGCTTCTTTCTTCAAGGTGTATTTGTTAAGTCTCAGTTCTATTAATGTGGAGAAAGAAAGTTTCCCTTTTAACAAAAAGAAGGTAATGTCAATGTGTAATAAGTGTCTCTATTTTAATTAATTGGCATATAAATTTAAATATTTATTTTTAATTCAGTGTATTTCTGTTGTCTGTCTGAGGGTTTGTGCATGCATTTTTGGCCAAAGGCAGGCATCAGATACCCTGGACCTAAGTTGCTAGGATTTGCAGACAACAGTGAATGCTAAAATTTGAATTTTAGTCCTCTGTAAGAAGAGCACACACTCTTGATCTCGGAGCCATTCCTACAACCCTAGTTATTGTTTGTAAATCACATTTGTATGTGATATTTTTCCTTATTATTTATCCACAGGGACAAGAATGATATGTGTGGGATTCAAAGATGAAGTTGGCCGAAAGTATCTGTACACACACACACACACACACACACACACACACACACACACACACAATCTCTTTCTGTAAGAGTTGAATATTAAAGACATTATTTTTGTACTTTTAATTTTTGATTTTTAAGCAACTATTTCACTGAAAACTTTTCTGTTCTAGGTTGCAGTGTTATCGTGATGTATTCATTATTTGGGCTATTCTCAATTATGTTGATGAAACAGTGACAGACTATACTACTTTCTTTCGCTTTAAAAGGCAAAGCCTTACTAACTTGTGCACATAGATAAAGTGTGTTGTTTTGATGTCTGCAAGAAAAGCTTTTAGAATAAGATTGACTAGACCACAGACAGAGGAAGACCACAAATATCTTGCCAAACTGAGTTCACAAACTCTCATATGACTTTCTGCTCTGTGATCAATACCCTAGAAGGGTTTTCAATCACTTTTTCTCCAATTTAAAAATTGCAAAATGTGACAGAAAATCAGAGGAAAATATTTACTATACCTTAAGGTATATAATAAATATGATAGTCATACAATTTACTCTTTAAAGGGTTACATTTATTGTTTTTCTCTGTCACAGTGAGCTGCGAAAACTATAAAACTCACAAAATGAAGAAAAATTCAATTAACTCAGTGTAGTAGGAAGAAGCTTGAATCTCCAGAGTCTTAAGAATGAGTTCTGATGCTATCAATTTACCAAGTGTCCAGGGCAGGCATTCTACAACTTCTTTAATATTCATTTTTCTCTGGATCATTCTGTTATCTAACTTACAGTGTTTGTGAAGACAAATTCTCTCAAGGCTATTTCTATACAGCACAAGCAAGCAGACCCCTTTGTCATGTCATCTGCTGGCTATTTTTAGGTTCCCTGTGACATGTGTAGAAAGTCAAGAAGAATTGAGCCTTCAAACGTTTTTATCCTAACATGATTTTTCTCCATTTTACCTTGAATTTTATAGACTGTTCTCTGATTTAAAAAAATGCATGATATATATTTTTTAATTTAACCCTCAATGTTTTTTGCTTTTGGAAAATATATACTTTCAAAAACTGCTCATTTATCATTAACATTTTTACACAATCGCTTTTATAATTTACTGTTCTTAAAATTGTATTTGATGTCCTCCTAACTATAAATATTTATAAGATTATGCATTTTATAATTATAAGAAGTTTATTGGGAGAATACAGAGAATAAAAGAGCTATAGTGTGACAGCATCTTTTTACAAAAATATGTTTTTTTTTTTTAAATCATCTTTTACCTCTGGAAAACATAGATGTCTTCTTTTAGGTGTTATATCCCTGTCTACCTACCTCTTTCTTATTATCATCATTTTTATTTGGGTGGGAGCTCATGAGTCTTAGGCTGGTCTTTAGCAGGCAATATAGTAGATGAGGCCCATGTACTTCCTTACTCTTCTGTATTCATCGTGTCAAACCCAGAATTTCTATCATGGTGACCTAGTTTATTGAATTCTGGGATTCTAAACTGGATCTCACTTCTTCATTTACCCATCTAGTAAACCACTGTGTATGCTTTTAGGCATTTAGGGGGCCTACTGTCACTGAATTTGTTTTCTTGTCATTTAATTGTTTATTTCCTCTAGCAAATCCAACTCCTTGCAAGTTCTGCCACAGTTGCTTTTGGGTTATCTAACTAGATAGGCCTTATTGTGTTTCCTATTTGTGTTTCTCATCCCATCTGGAATGTTTTAACCCCTTCCAAACACAATATTCATGTCATTCTAAATGATTCACATGAAACAGAGATTCTCATCTATTTTCCCTCTTTTCTTGCAAAATTAGAGCTAATACAGAAGAAAACATCTCAATGTTTTTGATACTGCAATTTCTACTCTATCAGGAAAATTGTTTCTGGGAACATTGTTGAGCTTCAGTTCCATGCTTCATTTATGGCAAGTTGTTTATGATGCTGTCCCACATGTGCTATGAATTGCATTATCTCATTCAACAACTGTTTTCTCTGTGTTCTATATTTGCAGAGTGAATTCCTTTCAACAGGGAGGCATGCCACCACATACCACATGAAGGAAGAAACCCAGCCTGGGATTACTACCAAGGATACTCCATCTTCTAATGGCTCAGATATGCTGCTGATTTTATCACTCTCTTCCTCTCTCACTCACTCCGTGTCATGATAGGTTGTTATCACTGTTGCTGTACCCCATAATATAGCTATGTCATAGTTGCTTGATAGATGCTCCATGCTGAGTTGGATCAGCTTCAGTTTCATGCTTTTTCACCTACTGCCGGGACCAGACACTGCTCGTTCGCAATTCACTGTAGTTTCTTGTCAGTTGTTTTCCAGGTATTAATTGTGCTGCATGACTTTTCATGGAAGATGTGAATAAATACATATTGTTCAGACAGAAAAGAAATTTGGGGAGTTTATCATTGAGCAATACTTTTGAAAGAAAGAAGGAGTAATTGTAGTGAACAAAGACAGAAACATAGACTCACAAAGATCTTTCTAGTCCTTTGAGGAGTTTGAACTTTCGGTGAATTAGTCTAATCTGAGTAGTCCTGTGTCAGGACAACTAGACCCTAAAGGAGGTGAAAAAGGAAGCCAGCCGTCAACTTTATTCTGCAATTGGGCAACAAAGTACTTTTGTTGGGGGTATGTTTGGTGCAACATCATGTCTACCACAGAGGCAGAAAATGTCCACTCAAAGAAATGCTTCTACTTCTAATTTTTTATGTAAAACCACAATTAAGCAAATACAAATATATTAGAAGCTTCCTTAACTCTTAAAAACCTTATAACAAAAATTCATCTAAACAGTTCCTGAACAACTACATACTTTTTTCTTTAAGACTGCCTCTAAAGGGCAACCAAGGTCAACAACAAAACGCTGCTATGTTTTGAATTTGTTGGACAACCCTGGCCAACAACTAAAGAATATGTTTCATGTCCCATATTGGGGTTTAGTTGTCTTTGGCTCTTAAAGGGAACATTGTCAGTTCAGATGAGAACTATTCATTAAAATTATCCATGTGTATACATTGAATGTGTGCATTACAGGATCTTTTGAAAACGGCAAAGCAGTGATAGTATGATTCCTTCTGGCTTTCTTCCAATATTCTTGTTATTTTAGTCTCCTCCTCTTTTTCTGTATTTAACTCTATCCCCTTTCCTAAAGAACATCCCCCCTTTCCATTTCCTTTATATGATTTCATGTATCCTGATACTGCCTTCCAAATGGAGCAAAATAATCTGTTTCAAATATATTAAATACTTTTTAAAAGTCTTTCTGCTTTCCACGTTTATTTAAGCAGTTTGTACTTATTACTCTTTATCTGTATTTATTACATGAGGTCAACTTTTTGATATTTACTTATATACAATACATGATTTTTTACTTTTTTCCTTCTTAAATATTTTTAATATTTAAAAATATTAATTCATTATTTTCTATGTATGAATGTTTTGCCTGCATGCATGTCTACAGAACACATGAATGTAATGCACATAGAGGCCAGAAGAATGTTGAATCCCCATCCCCAGGTACAGAAGGTACAGTATTTGGGTACTGGGAATGGAACCTGGGTTGGTTCACTGGAAGAACAGCAAGTGCTCCTAACCACTGAGTCCTCTTTCCAGCCCCAAACAACATACTTTGTTCTTTCATTATTCATTGAAAACAGAATTTGTCATATAACAAATTCTGATTATTGTTACCACTTCCCCAATTCCTCCTTGTTCCTCCCCACTTCTCCAGCCTCCCAAATATGCATCTTTTGTTCTCTTTCTCTTTAGAATACAAACAGACATGCAAAATTTTTTAATAGTAAAATCAGATAAAATGAAAACAAACTAGAATAGAATAGAATCAACTAACAGAAGAAAAAAAGTAAAAAAGAAACCGTCAAAGACACAGATGCAGAAACACATAATCACACACACAGAAATTCCTCAGAAACACAAAAATGGAAAATATAGCATATGTACAAAGGACTTGTAAAGTTAAAAAAAGCAAAAACAAAACAAAACAAAAGAACAGAAAATTATTATGAGACAAAGAACTCACAACAAGACATTAAGTTCCTTTTGTTTAGATATCTACTGCTGTTGTAAGGAAGCCACTTGTTTGTTCCCAGCTGCTCAGTCCCAAAATAACCACACAAAAACTATATTATTTAAATATCTGCTTGGCCAATGACCCTAGCGTATTCATAGAAAACTCTTACATATTAAATTAATCCATTTCTATTATTTCATATTTTACCACGAGGTTTGTGACCTACTGGCAAGGTTCCACCATGTCTGTCTCTGGCAGAGGTTCTATGGCTTTTCCTTGACTCCTTCTTCTCTCTCTCTCTCTCAGTATTTTATTTAGCTTTCCCCACCTAGCTCTACTTTCCCCTAGCACAGGTCAAGGCAGATTTTTTATTCATTAACCAATAAAAGCAACACATATACATAAGTTCTTCTCACACCATACTACTAGACCTGGCTTTTTGTCTTAGGAGTACTTTATATTATAAGTTAGAAAACTCTGAGTCTAATTCATCAGACTCCTCTAGTATGGTTAAACTCTGTGGAGAAAAAGTATCTTTTCATTTCAGAATAATTTGTCAAATGGAGCTCTCTTCTGGGTTAGAGATAGGTACTTATGTCCACTTCTCCTCTCAGTGCTTTGAGTTCATCTGATCTAAGCCCTTTCCAGCTTGGCTCATGTTGTCACAGTCTTTGTGAATTCTTATGTACGTAAGTCCTGGTGTGTTAATAAGATCTTGTTTCCTTAGAGTCATCCATCCCCTCTGACTCTTACAATCTTTTCCTCCTCATCTTTGCTAGCACTTCTTGATTTCAAAAGGGGCAGAATTTGATAAAGACATCCCATTTAGGATTGAGTGTTTCAAAGTCTTTCATACTCTACATACTGTCTAGCTGTGGATCTCTGTGATTTTTCTCATGTATGTCAGGAGGAAGTATCTCTAATAAGGCTGAGCAAGTCAAGTCATTGGTCTATGAATATACTCATAAGGAGTCAAGCTTTTGCTATGTTCCTTTAGAAAAACAGTCATATTTGGTTTTCCCCTATGTTGTTGGTCATATGACTTGTGCCAGATATGGCTTCCAGTTCATGGGATGGGCCTTGAATTCAATTGAATATTGGCTTGTTACTCCCATGATGTTTGTGTCACTATTGGACTAATATATCTTGTAAGTAAATCATTATTGTAGATTAAAGGTTTTGTAGCTGAGTTGGTTATCTTTCTCCTTTGGTAATAAGGAGAGTACCTCTTAATACCATGAACACTAGTCAGTAGGGGTAAAGGCTCTTGATTGGCACCAGCTCGAATTCTCCAAGCTTAATGAGTTGTGTAGGTATTATCTTCAGTAATAGGGGCTTGCCATCAGTTTCAGAGAGCAACCAGTAATAATAACCTTGGCCATTGCTTGTCTTATTTGGGGGTTCTGATAGGGCCCTTTGGATAAATCTCTTTTAATTTTTTTTAAGGTTTCTTACATTTCTAGGTTTTTTTTTTAAGTTGTGGGGAAAATTATATTTTTTCTGTTAGACTTGTTTATTCAAGTATCCGAAAACACTCTTTCTACTTCCTCCCCTCCACCCAATACCCTCCCGCTCCCCCCACTCCCTCTTCTCCTCCCTCACCATTCCCAAGAGCAGTCAGGGTTTCCTGCCCTGTGGGAAATCCAAGTTCCTCCCCCCTCCCTCCAGATCCAAGAAGGTGAGCAACCAAACAGGTCAGGATCCCAAAAAGCCAGTCCATGCAGACGAAACAAGACCCAGTGGATACAGCCTATTCTTGGAATTAGAGGCTTCATTTAGCAAGGGAGATAACCAGCAGTGGCTCTGTCTCCCCCGCTATTAGATGATTACACTCAAGTCACCTTATGTGTGTATAAAATTTTGGGAAACTTCTGTGTATTAAATTTTCATATGACTCCTCTGCTGACCTTTATTTTTAGCTGTCCCTCCCAATATTTCCTCCCTTCTCCTTCATTTTCTCCCCATCTCCATTTGATTCTCCCTTTCCAGTCCTACCCTCCCTGTCATTCAATATTATCTATTCAATGTTTTATTTCAAATGAGATCCAATTCATATCTGTGATTACATTGGTTATAGCCTGTTTATTGAATACTTAGAAGCTAATATTTATATATAAGCAAATCCATATCATATTTGTCTTCCTGGGTATGGATTATCTCACCCAGAAAGAATTATTTCTACTTTTTTCCATTTGTCTGTGAATTTCATGATCTTATCTTTTTAATGGCTGAATAATAGTCCATTGAACAAATGTACCACCTTTTCTTTATTCATTCATTTATTCAGGGACATCTAATCTGATTTTTGGCAGTTAACAACCAGAAAGAATTATTTCTACTTTTTTCCATTTGTCTGTGAATTTCATGATCTTATCTTTTTAATGGCTGAATAATAGTCCATTGAACAAATGTACCACCTTTTCTTTATTCATTCATTTATTCAGGGACATCTAATCTGATTTTTGGCAGTTAACAACCAGAAAGAATTATTTCTACTTTTTTCCATTTGTCTGTGAATTTCATGATCTTATCTTTTTAATGGCTGAATAATAGTCCATTGAACAAATGTACCACCTTTTCTTTATCCATTCATTTATTCAGGGACATCTAATCTGATTTTTGACAGTTAACAACAAATCTGCTATGAACATAGCTGAGCAAGGGGTAGGATGGATTGTCTCTTCTGTATTTAGTGGGTATACCAACAATGGTATAGCTGGATCTTGAAGTAGATCTTGTCCCAATTTTCTGAGAAACCACCATATTAATTTCCATAGTGCCTGTACAAGTTTGCATTCTCATCAACAATGTATGAGTATTTCTCATACTCCACATCCTTGCCAGCATGATATGTCTTTGTGTTATTGATCTCAGCCATTCTGACTGCTGTAAGATAAACTATCAAAGTAGTTTTGATTTACATTCTCCTGATGACTAAAGGTGTTGAACATTTCCTTAAGTATTTCCCAGCCATTTGTGCTTCTTTTTTTGAGAATTCCTTGTTTATAGTTGTGCCCCATTTTGTTTGCTTGTTTGTTGGTTCGTTGCTTTTGTTTATGTTTTTCGGGCAGGGGCAGTGTTTATCTATTATAGTCCTGACTGTCCTGGAACTCGCTCGCTTTGTAGACCAGACTGGTCTCAAACTCACAGAGATCCCCAATCTTTGCCTCCCAAGTGCTGGGAACAAAAGCATAAGTCCTCATGACCAGACATGTATTGCAGTTTTAATTGGATTAATATTTATAATATCTATTTTCCCTAGTTCTTCTTTATATATTTTGGATATTAGTACTCTATCATATGTGCACTTGCTAAAAATATTTTCCCATTCCTCAGCATGCTGCTGTGTCTGTATGATGGAGTCCTTTGCCATAAAGAAACTTTCAGTTTCATGAGGTCTCATTTTTTAATTGTTGATATTAGTGCCTGTGCTTATGATATTCTGTTTAGAAAGTCTGTTCCTGTGCCAATCAGTTTAGGATTTTCCTCCACTTTCTATTCTATTGGATTCAGTGTATCAGGACTTAGGTTGAGGTCCACAAAGAAAAATTTTAGTACTTACTTATAGAAAGAGAAAATGCAAATGATTTTGAGGGTGAATTATCTGGAAAAAAAAAACCATAACCTGATTTCCACTTCCCAGGAAGATTTTTTCAGTTAACTATTTATAATTTAGGGATTGTAATTGTAATTTCATTGATTGGATACCATTTTGCAAAAACAGAAATGTTATTATTTTAATCCCTCATAAGTGAATAAAACCCCAGTTTGTTCAATTCTGTTCCAACTTCACCACCACTACTATGGGACAGGCATTAAGTTGGAGACTTGGAATACAGAGATAAATAAATCATGTTGATAACACATTATTAGGTGCTCATAGGGCTGTGATGTTTGAAATTAAACTGGGCTTTTAGGATGCAAACGAGTGTAAATGGCACCCTGGGGCTCTCTTGCTCGGAGATTTATGTGGAAAGGGTATGAAAACCTCATTATCTGGGTTCTCTGAGGTTGCACTGATCTGTGTACACAGTTCCTGTGTAGGTGATCAAACACAAATCCTTGTTATATCTTTTTAGATCTAAAGGCTGGTCTTAATTCTCCCACTAGCATATCAAAGTGTCAAACACATGAGAATTGTAGAAAGCTTGGATCCAAACATTGCCACCACCAATTTCTTGTTGGTTCAGTGTAGTTGTGTGCAGGATGCCTTAAAGGAGGTCGTCTCATAAACCTGAATTAAATGCTGATAATAGGAGCCGTTCTTCCCAGAGAGGTGAGTGGGTGCTAGCCTGGGCAGCCTGCCTGCCTCTCCGGGAAGGGAGGACAGCCCTTCCCCCCTCAGCTTCTGCGGCAGGGTCTTCGGTGTTCCAAGGGACCCCTCCCCTCCCCCCCACTGCTGCGGGCCCTTTGTCTCCTGAGTCCTGGGAAGACCAGCTAGCCCTGTTGCCCTGCTGAGCCGTTCTTCCCAGAGAGGTGAGTGGGTGCTAGCCTGGGCAGCCTGCCTGCCTCTCCGGGAAGGGAGGACAGCCCTTCCCCCCTCAGCTTCTGCGGCAGGGTCTTCGGTGTTCCAAGGGACCCCTCCCCTCCCCCCACTGCTGCGGGCCCTTTGTCTCCTGAGTCCTGGGAAGACCAGCTAGCCCTGTTGCCCTGCTGAGCAGTTCTTCCCAGAGAGGTGAGTGGGTGCTAGCCTGGGCAGCCTGCCTGCCTCTCCGGGAAGGGAGCACAGCCCTTCCCCCCTCAGCTTCTGCGGCAGGGTCTTCGGTGTTCCAAGGGACCCCTCCCCTCCCCCCACTGCTGCAGGCCCTTTGTCTCCTGAGTCCTGGGAAGACCAGCTAGCCCTGTTGCCCTGCTGAGGAGTTCTTCCCAGAGAGGGCTGAGGTGCTCTATCCAGAGAGTGCTGTGAAGTCCTACCCAGAGAGTGCTGAGGAGTTCTATCCAGAAAGTGCTGAGGAGTTTCATCCAGAGTGGGAGAGATGGGCAGGCGCCAATGCAAGAATTCCTCCAACAACCTGAAAGGCAACATGACATCGCCAGAATCCAGGGAGCTCGAAACTAGAAGAATTGAACACCCTACTCCAGAAGAAATAGAAGAAATCGACTCTAAGCGCTTCTTTATGAAAATAATAGAGGAACTTAAACAGGAGGTGAAAATCTGCCGTAAAGAAATGGAAGATAAGTATAACAAAAAAATTGAGGAAATGAGTAAAGAATTGGAAGAGAAATATACCAAAAAGTTTGAAGAAATGAGTAAATCCGTAAATGAAATTCTGGGAAACCAAGAAAAAACAATCAAACAGGTAATAGAAACAGTTCAAGATTTGAAAACTGAAATGGAGTCAATGAAGAAATCACAAACCGAGGGCCGGCTGGCTATGGAAAATCTGGGTAAACGAACAGAGACTTCAGAAACAAGCTTAACCAATAGAATACAAGAGATAGAAGAAAGAATCTCAGACTCTGAGGACACCATAGAGAAATTAAACACTCTGTCCAAAGAAAACAGCAAATCCAACAAATTCTCATCACAAAACATTCAGGAACTGTGGGACACAATAAAAAAACCAAATCTAAGAATAATAGGAGTAGAAGAAGGAGAAGAATTGCATTTCAAAGGTCCAGAAAATATACTCAACAAAATTATAGAAGAAAACTTTCCCATCCTAAAGAACGATATTCCTATGAAGGTTCAAGAAGCATACAGAACACCGAATAGACTGGATCAGAAAAAAACATCCCCTCGTCATATAATAATCAAAACACAAAGCATTCAGACTAAAGAAAGGATATTGAGAGCTGCAAAGGAAAAAGGTCAAGTAACTTATAAAGGTAAACCTATCAGACTTACACCAGACTTCTCGATGGAAACCATGAAAGCCAGAAGGTCCTGGATAGAGGTAATGCAGAAACTAAGAGACAATGGATGCAAACCCAGACTACTTTACCCAGCCAAGCTATTGTTCACTATCAACGGAGAACACAAAATATTCCAGGATAAAAACAAATTTAAACAATACGTAGCTACTAATCCAGCCTTACAGAGAATACTAGAAGGAAAATCACAACCCAAGGAATCCAACATTCCCAACACTGCCTACATTAACTCAGACATCTAGCGACCCTTCACAAGCACAACTCAAAGAAGGAAAACACATACACGCTACTACCCAAAAAAATGACCGGAGTCATCGATCACTGGTCATTAATATCACTTAATATCAATGGTCTCAACTCACCTATAAAGAGGCACAGACTTAGAGATTGGATACGAAAACAGGATCCAACATTCTGCTGTCTACAAGAAACACACCTCAACCACAAAGACAGACACCTACTCAGAGTAAAGGGTTGGGAAAAGGTTTTCCAAGCAAATGGACCTAAGAAACAAGCGGGTGTGGCCATTCTAATATCTAACAAAATCGACTTCAAACTAAAATCAATCAGAAGAGATGGAGATGGACATTTCATACTCATAACAGGAACAATTCATCAGGAAGAAGTCTCAATCTTGAATATCTATGCCCCTAATATAAAGGCACCCACATATGTAAAAGAAACTCTTCTAGAACTCAAGGCAGTCATCAAACCACACACACTAATAGTAGGAGACTTCAACACTCCTCTCTCACCAATGGACAGGTCAAACAGACAGAAACCTAACAGAGAAATAAGAGATTTACTGGAGGTACTGAATCAAATGGACTTAACAGACATCTATAGAACACTCCACCCAAATAGGAAAGAGTATACCTTCTTCTCTGCAGCTCATGGAACCTTCTCGAAAATTGACCACATACTTGGTAACAAAGCAAACTTCCACAGATACAAAAAAATATTAGTGACCACCTGTGTCTTGTCAGATCACCATGGATTAAAATTAGAATTCAACAACAATGGTACCCCCAGGAAGCCAACAAACTCATGGAAGTTGAACAGTCAACTACTAAATCACCCCTGGGTCAAGGAAGAAATAAAGAAAGAAATTAAAGTCTTCCTTGAATATAATGAAAACAAAGACACAACGTATTCAAACCTATGGGACACTATGAAAGCAGTGCTAAGAGGAAAGTTCATAGCACTAAGTGCCCACCTAAAGAAAACAGAGAAAACACACATTGGAGACTTAACAACACACTTGAAAGCTCTAGAAAAAAAAGAAACTGATTTACCCAGGAGGAGTAGAAGACTGGAAATAATCAAACTGAGGGCTGAAATCAACAAAATAGAAACAGAGAAAACAATCCAAAGAATCAATGAATCAAAAAGCTGGTTCTTGGAGAAAATTAACAAGATTGACAAACCCCTATCCAAACTAATCAAACGGCAGAGAGAGAACTTGCAAATTAATAGGATCAGAAATGAAAAGGGGGACATAACCACAGACACAGAGGAAATTCAGAGAATCATTAGATCTTACTACGAAAGTTTATATGCCACAAAGTTGGAAAATGTAAAAGAAATGGACATTTTTTTAGATAAGTACGATATACCAAAGTTGAACCAAGACCAGGTGAACAATCTAAATAGACCTGTTAGTCGTGAAGAACTAGAAGCTGTTATCAAAAATCTTCCTACCAAAAAAAGCCCAGGACCAGATGGTTTCAATGCAGAATTCTACCAGAACTTTCAGGAAGAGCTAATACCTATACTCCTTAATGTATTCCACAATATAGAAACAGAAGAGTCACTGCCTAACTCCTTTTATGAAGCTACAGTTACCCTAATACCAAAACCACACAAAGACACAACCAAGAAAGAGAATTACAGGCCAATCTCACTCATGAACATCGACGCGAAAATTCTCAATAAAATACTGGCAAACCGAATCCAAGAGCACATTAGAAAAATTATCCATTATGATCAAGTCGGCTTCATTCCAGAGATGCAGGGCTGGTTCAACATACGCAAATCTATCAATGTAATCCATCATATAAATAAACTGAAAGAAAAAAACCATATGATCATCTCACTAGATGCTGAAAAAGCATTTGACAAAATTCAACACCCATTTATGATAAAGGTGTTGGAGAGACTGGGGATACAAGGATCATACCTAAATATAATAAAAGCAATATACAGCAAGCCGACAGCTAACATCAAACTGAATGGAGAGAAACTCAAAGCCTTTCCACTAAAATCAGGAACGCGACAAGGCTGTCCACTCTCTCCATACCTCTTCAATATAGTGCTTGAAGTTCTAGCAATAGCAATAAGACAACATAAGGGGATCACGGGGATTCGAATTGGAAAGGATGAAGTTAAACTTTCACTATTTGCTGACGATATGATAGTGTACATAAGCGACCCCAAAAACTCTACCAAAGAACTCCTACAGCTGATAAACACCTTTAGTAAAGTGGCAGGATACAAGATCAACTCCAAAAAATCAGTGGCCCTCCTATACACAAAGGATAAAGAAGCAGAGAGGGAAATCAGAGAAGCATCACCCTTCATGATAGCCACAAATAGCATAAAATATCTTGGGGTTACTCTAACCAAGGAAGTGAAAGACCTATTTGACAAAAACTTTAAGTCTTTGAAGAAAGAAATTGAGGAGGATACCAGAAAATGGAAAGACCTCCCCTGCTCTTGGATTGGGAGAATCAACATAGTAAAAATGGCAATTCTACCAAAAGCAATCTATAGATTCAATGCAATCCCCATCAAAATCCCATCAAACTTCTTCACAGACCTTGAGAGAACAATAATCAAGTTTATATGGCAAAACAAAAAACCCAGGATAGCCAAAACAATCTTATACAATAAAAGAACTTCTGGAGGCATTACCATCCCTGACTTCAAACTCTATTATAGAGCTACAGTATTGAAAACAGCTTGGTATTGGCATAAGAACAGAGAAGTCGACTTATGGAATCGAATAGAAGACCCAGATATTAACCCACAAACTTATGAACACCTAATTTTCGACAAGGGAGCTAAAGGTATACAATGGAAGAAGGAAAGCATCTTTAACAAATGGTGCTGGCATAACTGGATGTCAACCTGTAAAAAAATGAAAGTAGATCCATATCTATCACCATGCACAAAAATCAAGTCCAAATGGATTAAAGACATCAACATTAATTCGTCCACTTTGAACCTGATAGAAGAGAAAGTGGGAAGTAGTCTACAAGATTTAGGCACAGGAGGCCTCTTCCTAAGTAGGACCCCAGCAGCACAGACAATAAGAGAAACAATGAATAAATGGGATCTACTGAAACTGGGAAGCTTCTGTAAAGCAAAGGACACTGTCAGTAGGACAAAAAGGCTGCCTTCTGACTGGGAGAAGATCTTCACCAACCCCTCATCAGACAAAGGTCTGATCTCCAAAATATACAAAGAACTCAAGAAACTAGGCACTAAAACTCTAATTAACCCAATTAAAAAATGGGGTACTGAACTTAACAGAGAATTCACAACAGATGAACTTCGAATGGCCAGAAGACACTTAAGGTCATGCTCAACCTCCCTAGCGATCAGGGAAATGCAAATCAAAACCACTTTGAGATACCATCTTACACCTGTCAGAATAGCTAAAGTCAAAAACACCAACGATAGCCTATGCTGGAGAGGATGTGGGGTGAGGGGAACACTCATCCATTGTTGGTGGGAATGCAAACTCGTGCAGCCACTGTGGAAATCAGTGTGGCGGTTTCTCAGGAAACTGGGAGTCAACCTCCCTCAGGACCCAGCAATACCACTCTTGGGAATATACCCTAAAGATTCCCTAACATACTACAAAAGCATTTGTTCAACTATGTTCATAGCTGCACT
Source organism: Myodes glareolus (assembly GCF_982192425.1). Classification (NCBI taxonomy): domain Eukaryota; kingdom Metazoa; phylum Chordata; class Mammalia; order Rodentia; family Cricetidae; genus Myodes; species Myodes glareolus. Next base: position 36,885,181 of record NC_142041.1, on the reverse strand, counting down.
ATTTGTAATAGCCAGATCATGGAAACAACCTAGGTGCCCCTCAATAGAAGAATGGTTAAAAAAGGTGTGGAACATATATACATTAGAGTTTTACTCGGCGGTAAAAAACAATGACATCTTGAATTTTGCATGCAAATGGATGGAAATAGAAAACGCTTTACTGAGTGAGGTAAGCCAGACCCAAAAAGAGGAACACGGTATGTATTCACTCATAAGTGGATTCTAACCATAATTAAAGGTCTTTGAGCCTATTATTCGTGATCCTAGTGAAGCTAAATAAGAAGATGAACCTGATGAAGATTATTTAGCTATCCACCAGGAGGTAGGAAATATACATGAGTCCCAGGTAACCTCGGGTGCATGGGGGGGTGGGAGGGTCGATGGAGGGGGAGAGGACTAGAGAGAAGGGAGTAGGGGAGGGACGGGGAAAGCTTGGTGGCCGGGGATGGGGGGGGGGAGGGAGGTAGGATGAATATGGGATCAGGGAACAATATATTTCAACTAAGGGAGCCATTTTAGGGTTTACAGGAGACTTGATTATATATGGGATCCCAGGTCCAAGGAGAAATCCCCCAGATTGCTCTCTGGACAGAGGAGAGGGTGCCTGAATCGGCCGTGGCCCATGACCATACTGATGTATATTTTGCTTATCACCATAGATCCTTCGTCTGGCGAAGGACGGCTATGCAGTCGGAGGCCCACATTGGAGGACCGGATTGAGCCCCCCGAGGTCCGGAGGGGGAGCGGAAGGAGGAGGAACATGAAAAACGAAATCAGTACTGCGAGGGATGCTATCACCCACTGATACAAGGGAACGGATCTGATGAGAGTTTACCAGGGCCAGCCGGACTGGGACTGAACGAGGACGTGATCTAGCCAGATTCTCGGAATTTGGCCGGATTCTCTGACTGTGGCTGGCCCGGGGTCTTTCTGAAAAGCCATTGACTATGACACTGGGACCTGTTTCCTCTGCATATGCTGGATTTTGGGGATCCAGTCTGTTTGGATGCTAGCCTTCCTGGACCTGGAGGGAGGGGGAGGGAGCTGGAGCTTCCCACAGGGCAGGAAACCCTGACTGCCCTGGGGGACGGAGGGGAAGGAGGGGGGGAGTGGGGGGAGTGGGAGGGTGTTGGGAGGGGGGGCGGAATTGGAAACTTTTATAATTTAATAAAATTTACTATAAAAAAAAAGAAAAAAAAATAAAAAAAAATAAAAAAAATAAAAAAATAAAAAAAAAATGCTGATAATAGCAAATAAATTCCACCATTTCTTCCTACTTGATTATGAATTATGCTTTTACTTGTTAATTTTAAGGTTTTGACTCATTGCTGTTGCCATGTTCTCTATTTGAAATTACTCACAAGTAGGAACAAAAGGAAAGGACATCATTCTTAGAGTTTCTCTGGGATCAATAATTTGGGGGTTTGACTGATTAGTGTCCTCAAATGCTATCACAGTTGATTGCAGAGCTCTGAGGAAAGGTGTAGGTGCTGCAGGAAAGATGATTGCTCTCGCTGTGAACTCTGATACATATATTTTTCCTTTCAGGTTACAGAAGGAAGGGCTGAAAATAAAATGTAGGTCAAGTGCTTTCATCCACTACAAATTTCTGAACATCAATCACAAAACCACAGTGACTGGCCCTGGTTTTCAACTCTGGATAGGGAAGGTCAAGGGATTAAGGGAATGGACAATCATTTAAGTAGCATTTGGAAATAAAAGTCAGTACATATATATAAATATATATATATATGTATATATATACATATATTAGAAATAGAGTAGATTAATATGTCTCATGTAACTCTGGTTTGTTAGATTTAGTCTTTCCTACAATTGCTTCCTGATATTACACTCGTGTGATGAAAGAAGAAGAGGAGAAATTGAAACATATGTTTATAACGTGCCATGTTTAATGTGCTCTAATTCCTTAATTAGCACACAACCCTTCACACAATGGTTATTTACTAAACCTGTGGGTGTTTGAGAGGGGAGGACAGCTTTCTTCATTAGTATAATTATTGAAGGTACACATCCACTTTTTTGTTTATGCAGATCATATTAATTTAAAAATAATTTCTAACAATTTAGAGAACTGCATGGTTTCTACCTACATGAACTTGTAAAGAATAATATTTTAATTGAGACAATATACATTTAATGGTATTATAATTAAATGTGTAATGAAGCTTCCTTTTGAATTAAAATTGGTTACTATGCATTTATAATGCTAACAAATTACACGTACTACAGAAAAGTCAGTTTACCAGAAGAAAAGAATAGTAAATGTAATCCACCTTCTGATGGGTACTGGGGAGCAACATTCAGGGAATGAGTGGGGAGACAGACAGAGAGCAGGAGGGAATTGGCTCTCAGAGCAGCTCGGTACAATTTCTCTCTGCTTTCCTTGAAGCGATGCCTCCTTTTCCGATATAGACTAGTAGTGAAATGAAGCCCAGTCCTCACTCTCCCGTTTCTACATTTTCACAATTTCAATGTACTTCAATGTATTAAAGATAAGAGAAAGATGATAAAAGTAAAAGATAATAGAAAGCCCGGGAGTTAATTGACATTAAAATAAACTGCCCCAGATCAATGCTTCCACAGCATTATCTTCCAAATGCTCTCTGTGCTCACAAGTGTATGAGACAAATGTGCAGGTGAAAATGTCTTAAAAGAGAAAAAATTTTAAAAAATTACAAGTGTCTCCAAGGTAGTGGTGCTGTTCGGTGATATTTCTGGTTGGTTTCTAGTCAGTATATAAAACTGTGCATCCACATATATACACACATGCATGTATATATTGCCTCTGTAAAATTAGGAAACGAGTGAAAATGTATCTCAATGTGTTGTGGCTTGGCCAGCAGTGGTGGGGAAGGCAAGTTACTCTGTACAACAGAATTCACATTGAGAGGTTTATTGGGGGATTTTAGGGGAAGGCAGAGATTGGCCTCTGGAGTTCGGAGCAGTGGGAGGGGAAGATAAAGAGAAATGGGAGGAGTCTGGTATTTATGAAGGGGTATAGCTTAGGAGCACAGGGAGAGCCCTGTTGAAGAAGGCCACTTGTTGGTTCCTGGCAGATCAGTAGCTCAGACCCAAAATAATCACACATAAACCATATTATTTAAATCACTGCTTGACCCATTAGCTCTACTTTCTTATTTGCTAACTCTTACATCTTAACTTAACCCATCTCCATTAAACTGTGCATCACCACTGGAGATCCGTGGCCTGCCTGCTAAGTTTCAGCACGTCTGTTTCCAGCAGAGGCTTCATGGCTTCTCTCTGACTTTGCCTCCTTTCTCCCAGCATTTGGTTTAGTTTACCCTGCCTAGCTCTTTTCCCCTATAGCTCTCCTATCGGCCTAAAGCAGCTTCTTTATTAACCAATGGTATTCACAGCATGCAGAGGCGAATCCCACATCAGAGTTGTATGTAAGATTGACGGTGGCTTGATGACATACTCTCTCAGGACCCTTAGTGCTGGCCCGTATAGATGCCTGAGTACTAACAAGCACATGCACACAATTAGTGCTATCATTGGCTGCAGTTGAAGACCCCAAGGATCGCTAACTCCATCTTTGGAAGAGGTTTTAGCACCTGCCTTTAATGTACCATGAGAGAGATGAGAAAGCCTGTAAACAGAAATACCAAATGCTGGCTAAGGCCATTCAACCGCCTTCAGTGACTATCTAGCCTTTAAGAGACCTGGAATGCATTGTTGCTTTGAATATAATTTTATGGTCCCAAATTTCATTCCCACCCCTCCCCTCTCTTCCCCTTTCCCCTATCATTACTTCCCCTCCCTCCTATTCCCTTTCATCCTTTCCTTGACTCCTACCCTCTTACTCTTTCTTCTCATAAATTATGAGGATAAACACAGATTAATAATGAGAAGAGTTGTTGAAAACACATGCATTATATTTTGTATGTGAATCCTGAGTTATAGTTTGACACTTTATACTAAAAGTAATACATTTGAATATATATATAATTTATTTTTATTCTTTTATGCACACATCTTCTCTCTCTCTCTCTCTCTCTCTGTGTGTGTGTGTGTGTGTGTGTGTGTGTGTGTGTGTGGTGTAGGACAGAGGCTAACATTGGCTGCCTTCAAAAATTCTCCGCATTATTAATTATAATTCTTCCTTGACAATTTTCTATAAGCATACAATGCATTTCTATTGTTTTCTTCATCTCTCATCTTACTCCTACCTCTTTCAAAACCTCTCATAACTAAATTCCCTTTCCTACATTCACATTTTCTTTTGTTTTATACAGGCTCATGGTTACTGATTTATACAGAGTCATGGTTTAGAACTATGTATTGGAGCCTGGTGGGTAAATAAAAACTGCTGACAATGATTTTCTCTGCCCTCAAATTCACCAATAGCAAACAGTTGACAGGGAATGGTAGAGCCCTATGAGACAGTTCCCAATCAATCCATGCTCAACTGTTGCCTGGACAAACATTTTGCAGGTTTATTTTCAACAACCACAACAGCAGTGTCTATGCCGTCCCCTTCTCCTGGCTCTTCCAGCTCTTAACGTCTTTCCGCATCATCTTCTGTGATATTCTCTGTGTCTCGGAAGAAGTGATGTAAATGACCTATTTAGAGTTAAGCACTCAAGCATCACCTTTTCTGTGATGTGAACATTTGTGAATCTCACGATTCTTTGCCATTCATTGCGAATAGTAATTTCTCTGACTAAGACTGAGCATAATATTTATCTCTGGTTATAAACAAGAAGGGCAGTATTGTCTTAGAGATTTTATTACTGTGATGAAATGCCATAACCAGAAGCATCTTGGAGAAGGAAGAGTTTATTTTACTTTAGGCATTCGAGAAGAGTCCATCACTAAGGGAAGTTATGGTACAAAATCAATCAAAATAGGAGCCTGGAGTCAAGGACTGATGTAGAGCCATAGAGAAAGACTGCTTACTGACTCGCTCCTCATGACTTGCTTATGTTGCTTTCTTATAGCACCCAGGACCAGCAGCCAGTGGGTGCATTACCCATGTTTGGCTGGACCCTCTCACATTATCAATAATCAACTTATTAATGCAATTTGATGCATTTATGAAGAAAATGCATCAAAAGCATTGCCACAGGCCAGCCTGATGGAAGGATTTTGCCATGCAATGTTTCCTCTTCCACAGTGTGGTATGGGAGAATTGTCTGTATTCTGTCAATCATATTTTAAAAAAACGCTGATTGACCAGGCAGGCAGTATAAGGGGGAAAGCCAGACAGGAAGTAGAGGTGGAGCAAAGAGACTGGGAGTATTCTGGGAAGCAGGAAGCTCCCTCAGCAGTTCTGCCCAGACCACCAGAGAGGAAAGATGTAAGCTGCCCTGCTGGAAAAGGTACTGAGCCATGTGCTAATGTAGATAAGGATAATGGGGTAACATAAGTTATAAGAGTTAATAAGTAGCCTGACCTAATGGGCCAATCAGTTTATAACCTTATGGAGTCCCGTCTGTGATTTTCTTTGGGGTTTGCCGGTTGTGGGGTACCGGGTGGGATAGAAATCCCAACAAGCCGGCCCCCTCAAGTTACAACAGTGACTCTAGGTTTGTCAAGTTGACATAAAAGTTGTCAGCACTGGGATCTTCAGCAAAAGGATTCTGTTGTCTAAGTTTAATGGGCAATAAAGAGCAATGGCAAAAGCCTGTGTATTGTTTTGGGGACATATGCAGCCTCTTTGATTTTGTTTAATAAGGCATGGCTTATGAGAGCATCATTATTGAAGCAGGCTGGAAAATTATCGTTTAATATTTTCCTAATTATATTTCTTAATGGATTACAGAGTAATAGATTTCCATATAGCTTTTTCATATACTCTTCATGTTGGTTAACTCTTCCTCCCTTGCCCCTCATTTCCCTTATTTCCCATAACTATCATTGCCACTTAAACTTTTCCAAATACATTATTTCCTCTTTATACACTCATATCATCTATGTTCTATGATTCCATCACTGCCACCACCTAGTTCTCCTTTTGCAGGAAGGGTTTATTTTATCTTGCAATTATCATCCAACACTGAAGGAAGCCAACGCAGTTACTCACAAGGGGAGCTTATAACAGGACCTATGTAGTGAGATTGCCTACTAGCTTGCTCATTTGGGAGAAAAGAGCTAAAAAAATAAAAGGTAAATATTAACTGAACTTAAACTTCTTTCTTTCTAACTCCCTATGCCTTTTACATTACTGCCTCACATATCCCTCCCTACCCCAATGTGATTCCCTCAATTTTAAGGATAAAGGCTCCTTCTGTCTTATTTTTTGTGGGGTTTCTAGTTTGGGGTTCTTTATCTTACAATGCGTCCTCCCCTGTCATCCTTGGTCTCTTAGGACCAGAGCAGAATATTTAATTTCTCATATATCACATACCACCTTTCTTTCAAAATTTTTATCAGGTTTTAACTGAAGTTGTTTTCAAACTCTAAATCAGCATGCTCAACAAACACAGTGTATCTCTCCATGTTAAAAAAAAAAAGCCTTCTTTGATGGCTTTTGATAAAGTTATATGTAAATATTTTTCATAATGAAGGACTTGCTGTCCTTTGTTAATTAAAATTTAATAGAGGTGTTTGCTCTTATTACTCTAAAAAGTACTTTGAAAAAGAATCACATCCTTAACCATGTATCCAGGTTGTTTGTTGAAATAGTAAACATACAAATGTTTCTGCATAGAGCCATTATCCAGCTATCTCTACAAGCCTCCTTTATTTCTCATAATTTTCAGAATGCTGTAGCTTTTTGTGTAAATGATGATATCTGTAAACACAATGCTATTTCCCTATCTCTGATCTTTGTATTTCTAAATGCTCATTTTATTACTCTGGAAATAAAACAAGATACCAAATTAAAGGAAAATAAGGGAGAAGAACTGTACTGGAAAACCTTTTCTTACTTAAATACACCCACCTCAATCACCTCCTTATGTGTTCTAGAGACAATTCTTAGGTTGCACATAACTGTAAGAAAATAGAAAATAATCCTATTCATTTAGACTTTTGTCATTGATGTCTGCTTACAATTACATATTAACAAAATAAATAGCCAAGGAAAAATGAATTAAATATTTTTACTTTGTTTTTCTCCTCTAATTGATTTGTGTGAAGTAATGGGTAGTTGGTAATTATTTTCCCAGTATTTACTTATGTATTTCTTCATTGATTACCAAAGATATTGATTTAAATAGGCATATGAAAAGTAGCAGAAATAAACAATAAGAAACTGCAAGTGAAAGACTGTGAACCAGTTTGTCCTTATCCACTGAACAATGAGCTGCAGCTCATTCTGAATGAATCCTCCTGCAGTTACAGTAAGAGGTGAGTGCACTGAGATTGTGTACTATATAAATATAATAGTTCAACATAGAGCTTCCTTTAAGTAATATATTTCCACCATAATGTGTTCATGTGCCACAATAAATATACTGATGGTGAGGACATGTCTATCCCTCACAGGGACCACCAAAATTTGCTTTTGTTATTGTTGTTTTGCTTTTTGTTCGAATTAGGAGACAGTTTTTAATAGTAGTCCCTACAAAGCCATCATATACCAAATATTCTACACTAAGGAAAGTTTGCATAAGAAGTTCACACCTATTGGTACACTCATTAAAGTGCTGGTGATGCAATCATGGAGTCCTGAATTTAATCTCCAAAATACACATAAGAATGTGGATATTGTAGTCATGGTCATGCTTTCAGTTCCACCAATGGCAAGACAAAGAACAAGCAGATCGAGTTTTAGAGCAAAGAATGAACCCATCACAAATAAAAACAGAATGGTTTTCACTGCAAGTAGAACAGTAGCTGAAGTTGACCTCAGGTCTTCATGTACACTTGCCTATATGTGCACATACACTTACAACTGCAGCTGTACCATCATCGGAATATACATACACACACAAGAACATAAAAACATATAAGCACGTACACGCATCTACTTGCTTTAACATCCACATATAAACCCCTGCACTTATGCACACATATGTTAGTATACACACATATTCACACAGGTACAAGCATGCACACAGACATGCATAACCATACATGCTATTAACATCCAGACATGCACATTCACAGAAACATACACATATGCACACATCCATACACATATACACACATGTGGACATGCGCACATTTCACAATTTCAATGAAATGCCTCCCAATGAAATGACTTAATTTTCCAGCAGTAGTTAATTTTAGTCAACAACATTAATTAAAAGTACTTAAAATATATGGAAAATGAAAACAAGGTTGAAATACACAATTACAAATTATGAAAATAAAATTACTTATGGGAGAGCATAAATGACAAATGGGTTATTGTGCTTATTTGAGCAGGAGAGACTGAGGCAGACATAAACTGGAAGGCACCCTCTTCTTCATTTACTACTTGGATAGTCTTCTTCTGTCTTCAGTGTTCAGAGTGTGAAGCTTTTTCCTTCACTGTATTCTGAGCATGTGTGTCTTTTTAAGACTCTTGACAGATAAAGTTCAACAAAGCCATCTTTGCAAGAGAGCAGTGTTTATTATGAGAACTCAGAACCATTTAGAAAAACACAAAGAAGTTAAGATTTAAGCTAATAAGACATGTCTTGCAGAATGGTTTGGTTTGTTTATACTTTCTGTTGACTGATCTTTAATCTCCTTGATGCACATTATGACAAATCTACAATCTTTCTTTTTTTCCTTTTATTTTAGCTGTCGCCCAGTAAATTGGCAGTTTCAAAAGCAGACTTATTCTCTGTTTGGACACTTGAGGATACTGAGCTGGTGGGTTGGCTTCAGTTGTTATCTCTGTAGTTGCAGACCTCGTGAAGTTTTTCCTCAGCATATTCTGTCTTTAGCATGTCCCTCCCAAATGACCTGCAGCTTTCTAAAGCACTTCTGTGAGGAACAGAGAGAAAATTCCTCTCCTCGTTGAATAATTCAGTTTTGCCCATTTGCATACTCACACTGGAGGCCATGCTCCCTGGGTCAGTTCAGCCCTCTGTAACCCTGCTTCTTTACCCAGGACTGTGCTGGGCATCAGGGGTGGTAGGTGACAGCAGATAAATGTAGGGTGACAATTTGCCCTTTTTGTTTTCTATATTTTTATTAGATTAACGATAGATATTTTCCCCTAACACAAAAAAGCTTTTGTGCCTTATTCATTAATTAAGTTTGGATTTTATCAAATATTTTTCATCCAGTTATTTTAAATGACTCTATTATTTTTCTCTTTTAAAGTCTTTAAATATAGTGAATTATGTTTGTTCGAAAATTTATAAATCACAAATCTGAGGGGAAAGTTTTATATATTTAACTTTTATATTACTTTAAAAAATTGTGACAGGTTTCAAAAAAGTTTATCCTTTCTTTAGCTTTCTTTTTATTATAAAATTTATCAGTCTACATTTGATAATTTGAGATCTTTTAAACTACTATATTGTTAAGGTTTATATATGTTTTAACTATGTACCAACAATTATATATCCCTACTATTTAATATTTCATTATATAAGTAATTATTTTACATTTATTCCTCAGGTTTTTAGAACTAAGCTGCAGATTTTATAATAATGATGGTGGTGACTGGTATAGGAATAAAACCTGGGCCACCAAATGTGAATGAGAAACGAAAGAGAACACATCTCTTCATGGACTCTTAGGAATATCTGGGCTACAAAGATATCTCAGTGAGGAAGAATGCTTGCTCTGAAAGCCTGAGAACCTGAGTTTGAGTTTTCAGTATCCATGTAAAACTAAAGCTTGGCATGGTTATGCAGTTCTGTAAACAGTAGCATCAGCGGACAGAGAAAATGGCATCTGTGGAGAGTGACTCTGATAGGTTCACACAGGCTAGCCTAGATGAAATGACAAACTTTTGATTGAGTTTTTGTGCAATACTACACAGAGTAAGTATCCACATGGACAGGCATGACTCCCCCACACTCACATGACCACACTATACATCCATACATTTGCCTGCACTACACACACTAACACAAGACAATTTTATACAACTTTTTTTTTTCAAAAGGTAAGGATAGGAAGATTCAGCAAGCAGAAGTGGATGAAAAGCTGTCTGCAAATACATAAGATGATCTGCAGATACAGTGAGGTTTTTTTTTGAGCTAAAAACTGTAAGCATCTTAGTAGAACATATTTTGGAACACATTTTAGCACCAGTGAAAATTTAGGCTCTACTTGAAAATGTTAAAATTTAGATTTTTGAGTTCATCAAAAATGTTAAATAAAAACACATATCACAAGCGTGGGAAAATATTGGCTACAGAAGTGAAAACGGGGAATGGGGAAGGCACCAAGAAGAAAAGATAAAATGGAAATATCATAGAGAAAACTATGGAAGGTGAATGGACAGACCATCCATATTGATGGAAGAGGCATGTAGCTGGGAAATGTAACTGAAGATGTTTGACCTAATCTAAGTACAGGTACAGATTAAACCAACTACCTCATAACATTTTATTATCATTATATGGCGAAAAAATTAAAAGTTTGGTCAATGTAGTGTTATAGTTTGCACAGAATTTGTATCTATTGTAAGATCTTGGTGAAGTTATAGAAAAATAAAAGAATACAAGTTTATATGTTAGAATATCAAGAATTTAGACTCTCAACCAAAAACCTTATGCCAATATATAAAACTATAAGATGCTTCTGATATGGAGCCAATGATATATACACTGTAGCCATGCTGTTCACAACCGCTGTTTTTTTTAGGAAAAAAAAACCCGTATTAAAAATACTTAGAAAAGTATACTTGAGTTTCTAACTAGAGCAATAAGACAACAAAAAGAACAAGGGAATACAAATCAGAAAAGAAGTCAAACTCTCACTTTTTGCTGATGATATGGTAGTTTACATAAGCCATCTAAATAGTTCTACCAAGGAACTTCTACAACTCATGAACACTTTCAATTTCAATAATGCAGCAGGATACAAGATTAACTCAAAAAATCAGTAGCCTGCCTTTACACAGATGACAATGGGCTGAGACAGAAATCAGAGAAACATCACCCTTCACAATAACCACAAATACAAAATATCTTGGAGTAACTTTAACTGAACAAGTGGAAGACCTGTATGACAAGAACTTTAAATCTTTGAAGAAAGAATTGAGAAGACATCAGAAAATGAAAAGATCTCCCATGCTCTTGGGTAGGTAGAATTAACATAGTAAAAATGGCAATCTTACTAAAATCATTCTACAAATTCAATGTAATGCCCATCAAAAGCCCAACAAATTTCTTCACAAACCTCAAAAGAAAAGTACTCAACTTCATATGGAAAAGCAAAAAGCCCTGGACAGCCAAAAAAAAAAAATCTGTACAATAAAGTAACTTCTGGAGGCATCACAACCCCTGACTTCAAACTCTACTACAGAGCTACAGTACTGATAACAACCTGGTATTGGCACAAAAACAGACAGGAGAACCGAATCAAAGACCTGGATATTTATCCACACACCTTCAAACAACTGATTTTTGACAAAGAAGCAAAAAACACAAAATAGAAAAAAGAAAGCATATTCAAAAAATGGTTCTGGCCTAACTAAATGTAAACATGTAGAGGAATAAAAATAGATTCATGTCTATCGCCATGCACAAAACTCAAGTCCAAATGGATTAAAGACCTCAACATAAAATCACCACACTGAGCCTCATAGAAAAGAATGTGGAAAGTACACTTTAGCACATTGGCACAGGAGACCACTTCCTAAATATAACCTCATTAGCATAGACACTGAGAGAAACAATCAATTAATAGAACATCCTGAAACTGAGAAGCTTCTGTAAAGCAACATGGACAACAAGACAAAACGACAACCTACAGAATGGGAAATATCTTTACCAACCCCACATCAGACATAGGTCTGATCTTTACAATATACAAAGAGATTGGTCAACTAAAAAGAAATAATCCAATAAAAAATGGAGTAAAGATCTAAGCATAGAACTCTCAACAGAGGAATCTTAAATTTCTGAAAGACACTTAAGGAAATACTCAACAGTTTTAGCCATAAGAGAAATGCAAATCGAAACAACTCAGAGATTTCACCTTGCAACTGTCAGAATGGCCAAGATCAAAAATACTGATGAAAACTTATGCTGCAGAGGATGTAGAGTAAAGAAAACAGTATTCTATTGCTGATTGGAGTGCAAACTCATGCAACCACTTTGGAGATCAATATGGTGATTTCTCAGAAAATTAGGAAACAACCTACCTCAAGACCCAACAATACCACTTTGAGGAATATAAACAAAGGATGCTCAATATACCATAAGAACATGTGCTTAACTATGTTCATAGCATCATTTGTAATGGTCGAACTGGAAATAACTTAAATACCCCTCAATTGAAGAATGGATAAAGAAAATGTTGTTCATTTACACAATGGAATACCACACAGCAGAAAAATAACGACATCTTGAAATTTTGAGGTAAAAGGATAGATCTAGAAAACTTCATATTGTGTGAGGTAACCAAGACCCAAAAAAACAAATATAATATGTACTCATTCATAAGTGGCTTTTAGACATACAGCAAGGAAAAAACCAACCTATAATTCGCAATCCCACAAAAACTAGAAAACAAAGAGGATCCTAAGAGAGATATACATGGATCTAATCTACATGGGAAGTAGAAAAAGACAAGGTCTCCTGAGTAAATTGGGAGGCTGTGGACCTTGTGAGAGGGTAGAAAGAGAGGGAAGAGGAAGGGAGAAGAAGAGAGAAAAATATATAGCTCAATATAAATAATTCAAGGGTTTATCAGCAGAAGAGTTGAACACATCCCATTCTATTTATACAATGTAATATATGAAATGAAAATTACTGCAAAAATATATGAACTTTAATGAGAATTTATTTAAAAAATATTTTCTTGAGTAGAGAGAAATAAAATCAGATGTAGGAAGGTTAACTGTATATGTGTTACTCTCATTGGTTAATAAAGAAACTGCTTGGCCTGATAGGTCAGAACATAGATGGATGGAGTAAACAGAACAGAATGTTGGGAAGAAGACAATGAGGCAGACACTATAACTCTCCTCTCCAAGATGGATGCAGGTTAAGATCCTTCCCGGTAAGCCACCACCTCATGGTGGTACATAGATTATTAGAAAAGGGGTAATCAAGATGTGAGAGTTAGCCAATAAGAGGCTGAAACTAATTGGCCAAGCAATGTTAAAAATAAATAGTTTCCATGTAATTATTTCAGGTAAAGCTAGCTGGGCGGCAGGATATATACAAAAATCATATACTCTGCATTGGTACATAAGTTAAGGATCTAAACAGGGAAAATGATTGCTGTGAGTATGCAGGTGATGCTTTCTCTGGGTTCAGGGGTAGAGAATTCATAGGAAAGCACCTATGCTTTATTTGTATATTTGTTTACTTAATAAGAAACTTATTCATGTTGATTTCCCAAGTTCCTTTACTTATTTTCCTTCATACCAACACTGTACAGGGCTGACACCTCACAGGCATGCACTGCCATTTTTTTCTTGATGATATCTGCTTTTACTGGGCTGAGAGAGAATATCAGGGTAGATGATTTCTGATTCCTTCCAAAAGGTTGAAGAATTTTTCATTTGTATGTTGGCCATTTGTATTTTTTTCTTTGGAGAATTGTCTGTCCAGTTAATTTACTGATTAGATTTTTTATGAGAAACTGTTAACTTAGATAGCTAAATCCCTTATATCATCTTATTATCAATGTACTTTTAGTTTATAGCAGGAAATATCTTCTTTCATTCTGACGAGTGGCTGATTACTGTTTCCTTTGTTCTGTGAAAGCTTTTGAAATTAATTCAATGTAATTTGTCAAGTCTACTAGAATTCTTCAGAACATCCTCACTATGCCTATATCTTGACTTATTTTCCTCTCAGTTTCCAAGTTCCATGCTTCATATTAAGATTGTTGATCCATATTGAATGGGTTTTTGTACAGGGACAGAAATGGGCATCTGATTCTTACTTCTGCACGTGGTTATCAAGTTTGCTTGGAAATGCTTCTTGAAAAGATTGACATTTCCAATGTATGCTTTTGACACCCTTTCTTTTTAGATCCCAGATGATGGATACTAGAGAGGGCTCCATATTAAAAAGCTCAGGCTAATTTTGCTGAGGACCTGGGTTTGATTTCTAGCACCCAAATGGCAACAACCCTCTGTGACTTCAACTCCAGTGAACTTAACACCTTCTCTAGCCTGCTCGGGTACTGCATGCAAATGATACACATATATCCATACAAGCCAACTTTCCATAGACATAAAATAAATCTTTAAAAATATCCCCAAATAGGTTTATCTATGCAATTTGTTTTGAGGTTTATATTCGTTTTATTCACATCTATTTTCTGTAAAAGTGTCAAATATATGCAAATTTTCAGGTAAGGTAGCCTTTGATTTTTATTTGTATTTGTGTATGTCTCTATGTGTGTGTGTGTGTGTGTGTGTGTGATTTCTTTTGCTATATCTTTGCTAATGAGCAACTACATTCAGAAAACACTGAATTCAAATTCCAGACATAATTAATTTATAGGATTTAAACTGCATAGTATTTTAAGTAATGTGATGAAACCTAGGAACCCACAGCTGTGGTCCACCCAGGGAGTTCAGAGTATTCAAAGTGTGTAAGCTATCTGTCAGTATCTCAATGTCATGTCAGGGTTCGGGTTGTCTGCTCCAACATCACAGAACTTGCACTCATTCAGCCTTTATGTAGCCTAGAGCTGTATCACAGTGTCTACACAATTCCCTGAATTTCATCTCCTCATGTGAACATCAAATCTCACAATTTCCCAAGAAAAGGAATTTCAACAAAATGACATGTTGAAAGAGAGATTGTATTCACCCATGATTCTTTGCTACATTGTTATAATTTATCTACCTTTTTATTAGTTGTCATGCCAATCTCAAGCTTATTTTGTAAATTAAACTTTACCATTGGTGTGTGTGTGAGGTAAGCACAGTACATACATGGTGTGCTAATACCCATGGATTGTAACACCTACTCGTAATCATAGAGTTATTGTAATCACCTCTACTTTAGAGGTGAGCAGTGTAGACTAAAGTTGCTCTAATGTACAGGAGCTGGAGAATAAGTTCACGAATTTGAAATTACTATATCTCTGAAGAGGACTTAACTTTATATCAATATATTGACATTCCTTCTTAAGAATTTCACATAACAATTAGTATGGATTCTCTGACTCTGACAATTAATAGAAATATCAATTTTATTGCTCTAACAAATTAATTGGATCTTGGATATTATTCATATTGTTTTTCTGTGCTGACATTTCTGACCATACTTCTTGTTTGAGGGACAGTTAAGAGCACAGGCTCTGTATGAATAAGGTGACAGGTAGATCCAGCTTGATATCTAAATCTGTCACTTGGCTGTCCATTATAAGCAAGTACTTTTCTCTGTGTTTTTTAGCTATGATAGAAATATAGCAACACTTGTGTGATAGGTTTTTATGCACATATGATATTAGATGAAATAATGTCTATAGAATGCTTAGCTCAGAAAAAGAACTCGACAGCATACTTAATGACAACATATTTAGATATTTGCCTCTAGAAAACATTTATATAATATTGTGTGCTACAAAACTATTATAAACTTTGATTGGGAAATTTTCTGCCTAACAAAAACCCAACACAAGGTACTTCTTACATTGTAAAACAACATGAAAGATTGTTCTCTGTGCACCAATATGTTCTTGGAGATCAATATGTCAAATTAAAAATAATTATCTGAAGAAAGAAAAAATACTTTTGCTTTCATTTCTTGAAGGGTTATACAAGCGTGAGTGTTTCTGTATGAGCCTTTTCACTAAACCTTTGCCTGTCCAGTCGAAGCAGAAAAAGAAGCAAAATTGTGAGCTCATGGTGGGGACTAACATGTAACACCTTAACATTTGTTTAATATGTGCTCCTTTTTACCTATTTGCATAGCTTCTCTGTGAAATTTTAAAATGACATCTGTATATTTTTTTTAAGTTCAAAATATAAGACATCAAAAAGATACACTAGACAATCCTAACAACCTTGCACAAATAAAAATACTTTGGACTGCTGAGTTGGCTCTATGGTTAAGAGTGTTTACTTCTCTTGCAGAGGACTACTCTTGCTTTTCAGTGTCTAACACCCATGCCAGTAACACTATTGCATATAACTCCAAATCCAGGGTATGCAAAGCCACTGCTGACATCCTGGAACAAATGCATGCATATAAGTGTGTGTGTGTGTGTGTGTGTATGTGTGTATGTGTGTGTGTGTGTGTGTGTGTGTGTGTGTGTGTATGAAACAGAGAGAGAGAGACAGAGAGAGACAGAGACAGAGAGAGACAGAGACAGAGAGAGAAAATAAATTTTAAAAGTTTGTCTTAACAATTACCTTAACTCTGCTCTTTTGGGAACTGAAGAGATGGCTCAGTGATTAAGAGTACTTACTACTCTAGCAGATTTCCAGTACACACATGGTGGCTGACAATCAGCCACTACCACAGCTCCAAGTATTCTCTCTACTTCTAATCACTGAAGGGCACCAGGCATGCATGGAGTACACATATATACACTCAGGCAAAATACTCCTATACATAAAAACACAATAAATAAAAATAAATTAAAAGGAAAAATCATTTTGTACCTTGGGCTTTAGAGACATTATAGAGTCGGAAATGTTCTAGAACATAAGATAACATTAAGGTAATATTCTAAATACGAATTGACCCGGGGTTTTGTACATTTAAAGAAAAATATCATGAAATTCAGGGACATTCAAGGAAATACTAGTTTTATCACTGAACAGAATTATTGAGATACGAACACTTCAGCACTATAATTTGTCCATGTATGAGAGAAAAGTTAGGTCATGTGAGTCAACATTATTTCTATTTCCAATCTTTTTTGCATGAACATCTATTTATGCAAAATAAAGCATTTAAAGTAATATTAAGTAATATAATATGTATTTACATACATTTTGTAAGTGATAAGTGTTCATCCTGAATACTATAAAAGACAAAATATTGCCACAATGTAAAGAGAATGCCATATCACACTAAACTAATACATACGTTAACCGATTTGAAACCTCAGAGGCATATAACTCAGTTCCATACTATTCTATATGAAAAAAGTCCCCATGTGAAAATAACTATGCTCTCCTCTTTATTTTAGAAGCAGTAGAAGGAAACTGAATTTCCAAAGCATCACCCTCAAAGAATATTGAAGGCTACATTTTTAGTCTTTCTGACATTCTTTTGGCCAATGGATCAAGAAATGACTAGAACTGATAGATCTGTGTTATGTAAATTGTGTAGTTGGCTTTATAATTCTTATTTCCAATTTTGTATGTATGTTTAATTATATCAAGCCTGTTGATATCTAGAACTAGGATATCCTTTGATATAAGTCAAAATATCTTATGGAGAATTCAGCTCTAGGCTTTCATTCAGAAACAGCTGGCATGATGCCAAATGAAATAAATCATTTCGTAGCCTAATTTTATTCTGTATTTGTGTTATCTTGCACATTGTTAGTCTCCTTTTACTATCATTCAGACAATGAGTATGAAACCTTGAAAAATAGATATTTTAGCTCTGATAATTTATGATATGTGTAGATAATGTTCTATGCATTATTTATAATCTTCCTGGTATCTAGTAACTACATGTCAGTCACCTACTCCTGTATTATGTCAAAAACTGGCTGCTAGCCACTGTCAAATGTTTCCCAAGATGATAAATTGCTCCAACTTGTGAGAATTATTCTCACTCTTAACTTCACTCAAAATTTCCCATTTTCCTTAAGAAATGTAACCAACATCACAAACCTTTAAATGTTCTGGAATCCTAGGATAACAGGAAGCTTGATTATCTACCTGTTGGTAGTAAGTGTTGGTACTTTGAGAAATGTGTTCAACTGGACTGATTGAGTATGGATTTAAAAAATATATAATTTAATCCCTAATGATCAAGATGTGAATCTAGAATCTTGATAGTGAATGATAGTGATGTGATGATTCTCTCTTCTGAATGACTCTGAAGCACAGACAACTGAGATCAGAGCACACAGTTCATTAGTGAGTGATCTCAGATTTCTAACAGATTACAAAAAAAAAACCTTATGCCAGGGAAATACTTAGTTTCATCCTAAAAATGTGGATTACAAATAATAACTTGTAATTATTAGAAGATGAAGACTTTGCCTTCTTTCTTATGAAGTTTCTGCTTATAGGAGTAGTAAGGCATTTAAATATTTAAAAAGTTTTGAGAGAAAGAAATAGAGACACAAATCACAACTATAAAACCCTTAGGCTGAGTTAAGTCAGAAGTGAGAAGCATTTTATTTCCTCTCTGGAGTTCCAATATTTTTTCTATTAATTCTGTTTTCTTAGGCACTTATGCCTTGTGGTTCAGATTACATAAGTCTTGATTTACTAACCTTACATCTCATTTTTCTGACTGCATTTTCTACTCTGTCTCTTTTGATAATCTCTGTCCTGTATCCCAGGCCAAGTCTCAGATGGTTTGGGACACTATCTAGTAGTAGAGGAGATAAACATTATTATATTGTCCATCAGAGTGTGGTAGACACCAGGAGTGTGGTTGAATAGTACCATATAGCCAGATTACAGAAGTAAATTAGCCTGTGTTTACAAAGCTCACAGGAAAGCAAGGGTAAATGCAGAATGCTGAGTCTGGAGGGAAGTCTCTAACTTCTGCAAAACCCTTTTGTTGTCTCTCAGACACACTGCCCTCTAACATGAATGCTATAAATCTTACTTGTGGAACAACAACAAATAAAAAGATTCTCAGAAAGAAAAATGAGTTTAGAGTTGAGAAAAAAGCACTTGATAATTGGCACAGAAAATACACACAGAGAGATTTTTGGGATAGCAATCATGGTGTATATAGCATTCCATCTGTATGGTTGTTACAATAGTGTTATTGCTACAACTATCACTAAACTTTAATGTCAGCATGCTGTGTGATATTTGTACACCATGTGAAGGTGTATTGTTGAGATTGCTATAGTAAAAAGCTGAATGCCCAAAAGCTAGGCAGGAGGTATAGACAGGCCATCAGGGCAGAGAGAGAAGTAGTAACAGAAAATGAGGAAAATCAGGGAGAGGCCAGGAGACAATGAGAAAAGAAAAAGAACAGAAGAAGGTGTAAGATGGAGGAGAAGTAAACTACATGATAGAGTGTAGATTAATACAAACGGGCTAAATTAAGTTATAAGAGCTAATTGGAGACAAGCCTTGGCTATAGGCCAAACTCTCATCATTAATAAGAAATATCTATGTAGTTATTTGTGAGCGGATGATTCAAAGAAATATCTGACTATATATGGAGCCCAACCTCCGGGCACCTATTTCCATATAGGGCTGGAAACATATTTAAAAAATAAACCCAAAACAAACACATAGACAGACAGGTCTTCCTAATCAACCAGTGCTTCCAGCTTACAGAAAAGTGGCTGCCGTACATGCTGTACAGCATGTCCTTCAGCAGAAGGTGAGCTCAATAGAAACAATGTGAGCTCTGAAAATTCTCAGAAAGGAGGCAGGTAAATGCTCCTCTCAGCTAGTGCTGTGGACAGAAGTTTCAGGTCTCATGGACTGGAGTCAGTCAAGAGTGCAGAGTCAGGCAGTGGGTTTAAGACTTTGCTCAGGTGGTCAGAGAAGGCTGTGCTTGCAGTAAAACAGTTCAGAGAGGAAAACCCTGTACACAGGTAGGGTAGAAAATGAATATAGGCAGTTATAGAAAAGATAATTAGTTAAAAAGTAATAATGTCTTTAAATAAGAAGTAATATAAAAATAAGTCACATAAGAATGGGAAACATACAAGATGTCTGGCTCTTGTAGGATGATTTATTGGCTTTGAATTTTTTAAATGCTAATAAACAAAAACAATAGCTTCTGAAAGACATTGGATTGCAGAAAGTGCTAAACTAAACCAACCTACATATTTTAAGAATATCTTAACTTCAGAATGGAACTCAGAAAATGTGTTTCATTGGGGAAAATATTGTGTTTTTGTTTCCATAGGAAAATGAAATCTATCAAGTCCTGGAAAATTAGTGAAGATCAGATTTGATTTGGGGAAACATTGTGAAAATCTTGACTACATATATGAAGAAGAAAGACAGAAATCACAGTAAGACAGGTGTCATATATGCTGATCCCTTGACATGAGAACAGTCCTGAGATTAGAGGAGACATGATAAATGTGGTTGGCTACAGAGACTTCCTGACATTATTATATGCCATCTTTCTTATGGATGGATAGACATTTACATATAGTAGGTTTATGCAGTTCAAATAAACTTATTAAGTTGGTAGATGCCTTTTACCTGCTCAAACACAAAACAAAAAATGTACACCATACATTCCACTGTTTGTTAATGAAGATATATATGTTACCTTTAAAAGTAACATATATATGTTACTTCTATATAAAGTCTATATGCTTTCATGAAAAAGAACCAGAGAACAATAAAGACAAGTAGCCCAGTTGATTCAGAGTTGATTCAGCCTCAAAATACCTCTGTTGCAGTTTCCTCAAGATTCTTCAGTCAGATTAACTTCAAAGCTTCTAGCTGAAATGGTTCAGTCTTGTACACTGCTTTAAATAGGGCTTCAGTTCTATGCTTCTCCATTACACACACACACTAGACAACAAAAGATACAACTAATTCTCCCAGCACTTGAACATCATCTCAATTTTCTCAGGGTCACCTAAAGATGCCTTCACTCACAAACAACAGGAAATAATATAGGGAACATGATGCTCACATTCTCTTGAGGTAGCATTGGTGGATTTTGGTCATTCAGTGAGATACGGATGTTCATCATCATTCAGGGGGTTGGCTGCAAGTTACTTTTAGTCATGGTCAAGGAAAAAGTTAAAATTTATTTTTGTTCTACTGTATATACGTTTCTACTCTTGCTTTAGGTATTGTACCTACATAGCTCCATCCAAAGTGTCATGTAAAGTTCACATCCTTGAAAGATATTTAGAATAATAAAGAAAGACAGGATAGTAGTTAGTCATCTATAAAAAAATCAATGTTATAGTCATGCCAGGTATGTTTTCAAAGTCAAACAAAGATATGTTTAAGTAGACAGATGGTCTTCAAACACGAACAGATTATGAAATTAAAATGATTTAGTAACAAGCGTTTTATGACAATGAGGCATGTCTGATAGTGGTAGCACAAATTTTCTTCAAAGGAGGATGATTGTCATTGAAGACCCTCCATATTGAGCTTGTTTTCAATGTGGCAGATTTAACCAGTGGACAAGAAACTAAGAAACTGTCCTCGTTTGCTGACAGTTTGCTGTCAAAATTGGATAAGCAGGACCCAAAAGAAGGTGACTGCTGACTTTTGCCAATACAAGGAAGGAAAGCCCTTCAAAAACTTCCACCTTCACAAAAATGTCTGTCAAATATTTGAGGTTTGTAGGCTGAAGATGGATACCCCAATGCTGCAGAGGAAACATGGGAGGCTATCCTGGTAGCCAGCTGTTTCTGTCATTTCTATAGTCTTGGAAATTGCTTGTTCTGAACTAGGCAGAAGGTATGGTCTGGACTTAGGGCAGAGAGAGGAAGTAGGAGCAGGAATCTAGGCATGCAAGAGAGATATCAGGAGATATGGAGAAGAAACTAAAGGTACATGATGAAAAAGAGGTAAAACCACATAATAGAGCATAGATTAATATAAATGGGTTAGTTTATGTTTTAAGAGCTAGTTGCGGACACACCTAAGGTATAGATCAAGCTTGCATAATTTCTATGTTGCTATTAGTTAGCTGGTGGCCCAAATAAAAATATGACTATATAAGTGTTAATACGTCCATACACTTTATTAGATACAGAGATCCAAGAAAACATCTTAATTGACTTGTTCCTAAATTCATCATCTTTAAAATGGAGCTAGGAACATCTACAGTGTAGTTGATAATTCTCTTTGTGTATCATAAAAGAGAGACTGAAAGGTAAATATAAAATGACAGAAGAGTTTTAAGAGAAATGGGGACTATGTGTCACAGAACACATTTTCAGGTTTCCAAAAATGTGAAGTCAAATTTTCTGAAAAGTATACCAGCCAGCACTCTTCAGAGAAACAGAACCAATGGTGCACTTTTTATTGCCTATGTCCCTTTCCAGACTTACATTTGAAACATATGTATGGGCATACAAAAATCTATAAACTGGGGAGAAGGGGAAGATGATGGTGAAATGTCAGTCCACATCTCAGGTCCTACAAGCGGAAATTGCAATGACGTAGGTCTAGTCTTAAGGCAGGAGATAAACAGGCCAGACTAAAATAGTAGGCAGAGTGAATCTCTCTTTGTTTCACATACTTAGTTCATTCATGACTTTAAAGGAATAGGTGGTGTCAATCCTTGACTGAAAAATGATCGGCTTCATGACTTCTATTCAAATGTAAATTTCATCTAGATGCCCATGGCAGAGACATCATCAGTAACATATAGCCTGAACAATTAAACATCACAAAGCCGAGTGTCGTGTCTTACAGCCAGAGTCTCAGCGTATGGTAGGTAGAGGCAAGAGGATTAGATTTTCAAAGTTATCCTTAGCTACAGGACAAGTTGGAGGCTACCCTGATCTACATGAAATACTTTCTCCCAAAACTAAACCTAAAGCAAAACAAAACATGGGGAAAAAACCTCAAACAAATAAGCCAGCAACATCTAATGGAAAAGAAATACATTGTATAAACTGTGAGTGGTATCTACACTATCACATTGGAATGACTATGTATAAATAAAGGCAAATTTTAAATAAAGCTTGAAGAGTTTATTATTTTTATTACTCTGAAAATTCAGAGAAGACTAAAATTAAATGTCTTCTACCGACTGGAAAATACATTTTTTAAATTACAAAGGACCTAAAAATAATCGAGTCCAAAGTTTGATTCGTAAGTAAGAA
Organism: Myodes glareolus; assembly: GCF_982192425.1. Classification (NCBI taxonomy): domain Eukaryota; kingdom Metazoa; phylum Chordata; class Mammalia; order Rodentia; family Cricetidae; genus Myodes; species Myodes glareolus. The sequence continues at coordinate 36,862,180 of NC_142041.1, read as the reverse complement.
AATATTGATGCTAGAGAATTGTTACTGTTTCTGCTAATTAGTTCCGAAGTCAGAACTGGAAGCCCCATACCCTGACATAAGTTCATGTTCTCTTTGGAACCACCCGGGGATGGTAACAAAGCTGCAAAGACAGTGAGCAGAAGCTGCGGCTCCGCTCTACTTCCTTTCCGCTCATTCAATTCTTCCTGAGTGGGCTTGCAGCTGAGACATATTGCAGACTAGTAGCCCCTGGCAGTAAGAGAGGAAGCTGAGCCTACCGTAGTGGGATGAAAAATGAAAAGTATGATAAGATGTAATGAAGTGAGATAAAATCCTTGCTCAGTGTCCAAATAAACTGCCAGTGTTTGAGTTTTGCAGCAAGCATGTCGGGTGTGCTTAGATTCTGGCCTGAGAAACAGTACACTACAGACGCTGTTGCTAGAGCCATGTCCGGAATCGCATCAGCCTGAGTTAATGAATGGGTGGTGGCATAGGGGGATTTCAATCTGTGTAGACTTGTTTATAATCCAGTTTAAAGCAAACATTTGAGCTCATTATTGTACTCAGAGACAATAATTGTCTTATTGCAAATAAATGAAAATTGAGTATGGGTGCATTTGGAGGAGCTGGACGGAGAAAGGTCTTTCTAACTTAGAATCAGAACCCTTGACTCTCTCCTAACTTTTTTACTTGTACAAGAGCTGAAATCGTTTTGACATCTCCCATTACCTGCGGAATATAAACTTTGGGCCGTCTGCAGCTGCATGGCAGTGATAAAGTGGGAACTAATGGTGCTCGCCCGGTGCCATAACCCTGATGTACCTGGCCTTTTCAAAACAGGGAGGCGAATGTCTAACGAGTCCTGTAAAAGTCAGAGTGAGTGAACCTTAAACAAATGCAACATAGCATCCTTTGCATTTCAGCTTTCCTCGAAATATCACCCCTTTAAGTTCAGCACTGATGCCAAAAAGCAAAGATTGTTAAGTTTTGAAATGCGTGTTAACGTAACCGTAAAACAACTCGGTAAACAGGAAGCTGAATCCTGGGCTGACGTGACAGACTCAACCCTCAGGCTTTCCTCTTGTAACCAAAGCACAAGATTTAGATTCAAGATACTTGCCCTGAAATTAGAGTTAAGGAATGTATGGTTAAAAACTAAAGCAGCAATTTATTAAACTGTATTTTTCTTTAATTATAAATGCGTCCAGAAGTGGGAGATTTCTTTAGCAACTGCTTATGTGTGCATGCAATTTTACACTTAATAGATGTAAAAACAGGACACACAAGTATGCAGGGTCAATTTATTTATGTTTTTCTTAGTCTGTCTGTTCGCCAGGGGAACAAGTGATGTGCAGAGGAAAAGTGGCTCTCCCAAAGCAATGAATCCAGTAAATCAGAATATAAAGACCAATTTCTATTCTTGGCATTTTGTTTGTTTCAGCTGCATAAGACAGCTCTCGATGGACAAAAAAAATATTCTATTAATCGCTATGTTCACATATCAGGGCAATGAAAATGCACAATGGATATGTTTGGTACTTATTCTGTTACAGTTCTTTGTTCATTGGCTTGTTTGTTTGCTTTGTGAAAGGGTCTCATTGTATAGCACGTGATGGCATCAGACTGATTGTGGCCCACCAAGGCACCAAGTCAGCAGATAACCTTTCCAGTTGTGCTTCTGGGCTTACAGGTGTGTATTTGTCACACAGAGTAATTGCTGGCTCTTCTGGATGTGAGAAGGGTATTTCCAAACAGTCTAGTGATTTGGGATCAACTTCAACTTCATAAATGTGATCTTTCTGTGAGCTGCACTACACATTTTCTCTAAGGGAGTCAGGGCTGAGGCTGTGGCAGGCATTGTTTTCCAGCACATACTTTCCTTGAGACCATGCTGAACTCCAAACCTACACAGGCTGTGCAGTCTTACCTATATGCTTGTAACAACATTTCTTTGTTTGCTTAGTTCTCAACCTTCCAAATCTTCGGCCTATAACACCAGACAAGGGATGTCTCATAATTCCACTATGCGTACCTTCAATGCATTCATAGTCTTGCAATTTACCTCCATAGCTTTAAACAATACTTAATTTCTGCCTCTTTAGAATCATTTATACATTTAGTGTCTCTATACTTTGTTTTGCTTCTTATGATTTAAATCATAATAATGTATAATAGATACATTAATGTTTTGTATCTATATTCTATTGACATATTTCTGCTGACTTTTCAATAATGCTGCTATTGGACACCTGAGTTTTTTCCAGTATTTGACAATTATGAATGCCTACATTGTAGACATTCTTGTATTACCATCAAATGTGTTTTTACTCGGGGGGAAAGTAGGGTAGTATTGTTCATCCTCAGAGTCTTGGCATATTAGGTAACAACTCTATTGCTGAACTTTGCCTTCATCCCTCACAAATAAGGATTTCTGTTTACTATGCATTGGAGTTAAACTTTTGAACCAAATAAAAGGAGAACAGTGTAACTATTCTCAGAATATAATATAGAGCTTGTTGAACATGCTGTCCCGAATTAAAGTCCTTCCCACCAAGCAGAAGATTCTTGTAGCCCTAATTTTTCATTCGTTAACTTTATTGAGCAGCATTTTGTTGAGGACTGAAGCTTAGGCTTCCTCCATGTTCATTGATAGTTTAGTTTCCTCATGTGTGAAATGCTTGTGTAAAGTCACTTATTTTGTTTTATTGGGTTTTCTCTGTTTTTGATGTGGCCTCTCCATCCAAGGAGTGACGAACAGCTGTTCCCTGGCTGTCTGTGTATCACAAATAGCTTCTACAAGTCTATGCCTTGTTATTTTATTAAATGGTATTTTTAAAGGTGGCAAAATTAAAGCCATAATTTTGACATCCCTGAATTTATTAATCTTTTTCTTTCTAGTCACTGCTCCTTCGGTTGTGTTTAAGAAATCCTTTACCACTAAGGACGTTAATATATTCTTCCCCATTATCTTCTAAAAGCTTTATGGTTTTGCCTTTCACATTTGGGTTTTTAATCTACCTGGAATTGATTTTTTTCTATGGCATGAATGCTTTTGCTATTATGCCATAATTTTTAAAAATCGAACATCCACAAGGTCACCATTATCACTTAGTTTATGCCTCCACAATTGAGAGGGTGGTAGCCTGCCACGGAGACAGAGTGATGTTGGGTAGGAAAGGAGCAAATCTTTTTCTTTTTCTTTTTCTTTTTTTTTTCTAAGAAAATGTAATTAAGTTCCCACTGTGTGGCAGGGTGTTTTACTTGCCTAACCTCCAAAAGCTCATTTTATGCATGAAGCAACCAAAAGTAGAATGTTTAGAAGACTCAGCAAAGGTCCACTGCTCCTATAAATTTGATCAAGCATTTTTTTTAATATTTACCTTCTAAAAGCATCTCCTTTGCGACTCTAGACTGAGGGTTTTGTGAACTTGTCCATTCATCATTTTATTCCATTATTTTAGCATGAAACTTGTGTTTTCCTAGAGCTGTCAATGCTACATTTCTCCAATTTTTTTATTGAAAATAGATTTTTCCATGCAATATATTGTTTACGGTTTTTCTTCCTCAATTCCTCTGAGATCCTCCCTTCCTCTCCTCCCACGCAAATCTACACACCTTTTGTCTCTCCTGAGAAAACAAGCAGGCCCCTAAAGAATACTAGTAAAATGTGATAAAATAGAAAGAAACAAGGCAGAAGATGCCAAAACAAAACAACAGCCGAAGAGCCAAAGGAAACACACAACAAACACAATTAGCTACAGAGTCACATGTGTTCACATGTTCATACCAACTGTTGCAGTTAACTCACGTTCACCCATTTCCTTCACATGTGTGAAGAGTTGTGTTTCTCCTTCTCCACCATTTCAATATTTTACATATTATTTTACAGTGTTTTTATTCAGGAAATACGAACAGTTGCCAGTTTCTTAGATTTCTGTTCTTACTAAACACGTGCCGTCCTGTAACTTGCTTCAGAGATGTTGGCTAGTTCAACCTCCTCAGCGATCAGGGAAATGCAAATCAAAACAACTTTGAGATACCATCTTACACCTGTCAGAATAGCTAAACTCAAAAACACCAATGATAGCCTATGCTGGAGAGGATGTGGAGTGAGGGGAACACTCATCCATTGTTGGTGGGAATGTAAACTTGTGCAGCCACTGTGGAAATCAGTGTGGCAGTTTCTCAGGAAACTGGGAGTCAACCTCCCTCAGGACCCAGCAATTTCACTCTTGGGAATATACCCAAGAAATGCCCTATCATACTACAAAAGCATTTGTTCAACTATGTTCATAGCTGCACTATTTGTAATAGCCAGAACCTGGAAACAGCCTAGGTGCCCCTCAATAGAAGAATGGTTAAAGAAGGTGTGGAACATATACACATTAGAGTTTTACTCAGCGGTAAAAAACAATGACATCTTGAATTTTGCATGCAAATGGATGGAAATAGAAAATGCTTTACTGAGTGAGGTAACCCAGACCCAAAAAGAGGAATATGGTATGTACTCACTCATAAGTGGATTCTAGCCATAATTAAAGGTCTTTGAGCCTATTAGTCGTGATCCTAGAGAAGCTAAATAAGAAGATGAACCTGAAGAAAATCATGTAGTTTTCCTCCTGGCTATTGGAAGTTGACAAGATTGCCAGGCAACATTGGGTGCACGGGAGGGGGGGAGTGGATGGAAGGGGAGAGGGTTAGAGAAAAGGGAGAAGGGGAGAATAGGGGATGGCTTGGGGGAATGGGATGGGGGGAGGGAGGAAAGATGTATATGGGAGCAGGGAAGTATATATCTCAACTAAGTGAGCCACTTTAGGGTTTGCAAGAGACTTGATTCTAGAGAGGTTCCCGGGACCAAGGAGAGGTCCCCAGCCGAGTTATTGGGGCCCTGCTGGGCTCTCACTGAATTCGCACTGTGGCTGGAAAAGGAAGCTACTATCTTCATTTCCCCAACCTGTGGCAAACAGCTCTCTAACTCCCGTTCTGACTAAAGAGAATCAAACTTATCTGATGTGGTATTGTAGCTGGCCAGCTCTAGTTAATAGTGAAAGGATTTTAACAATTGAATATTTCTGAAATCGACTCATCAGCAAGAATGAGCAACTTTAGGACACAATGTGGATTTATAGTTGTCTGAAAGTAAGATGCTTAAAAAAAAATCTTGACTGGGGAATGATGGAGGAGGGTTGTCTTGTCTATGTGTTACTTTCATTGGTTAATAAAGAAACTACATTGACCTGATAGGTCAGAACATAGGTAGGCAGAGTAGACAGAACAGAATTGTGGGAGAAAGAAAGCAGAAGCAGGCAGTCGCCATAGCTCTCTGCTCCGAGATGGACCCCAGTAAGACTCGTCCCAGTAAGCCACAGTCAAGTGGCAATACACATTAATAGAAATGGGTTGAATCAATATGTAAGAGCTAGCCAATAAGAGGTTATAACTAATGGGCCTGTTTTTAAATGAATATAGTTTCCGTGTAATTATTTTGGGTATAAACTAGCTGGGAGCCGGCTGGCAAGAATGCAGCCTGCTGCTCCTTTTACAGGGAAAAATGAAAATTTTAAGGCTTATAGTTCTAGAATGTGTCCACATAGAAAGATCTAATACAAAATGTCACTTTTATTTGTATATCAGATTGAAAGCTGTTTTTAAGAGTTGTGTTATAAAACAAATACTGAGAAATATGGAATGTAGGCTTTAGGGATGCATTTTCTTTTTTCTTTGAGATAGGGTTTCTCTGTGTAGTTCTGGCTGTCCTAGAACTCCCTCTGTAGACTAGGCTACATTTTCTCAACCTCTATACTAAAAAGCAAAAATCACTCCTTAATGAGAGAGGAAGTACAGAGAAATACAATACTCTCAAGTGTTCAGTGATGTTGGAATGTGCATTTTTAGCAAATTTATTTCAATGTTCTCTGCTTAGTCCCTCCTCTATATTTACTTTTGCTGATCAGTCTACTCCTGTTAATTATTTACAGATTTTTGTGTCTGCAATCCAAGCAACATTTTTATAAGGACAATTGTATAGCGATGTTTTAACAAGACTAAAATGCTTGAGCAAGATTTACTTCTCACGCTGCTCCTGAGAGCTGGATTATCACTGTGGGTTGGGGACAGCCATTTGCACCGCATAAAGAAAACATTCATATTTGATACCAACTATTTCAGTAGTACTAGTCACTTAAATTTGTCTAGTCATTGCCAAAAGTCCTGTAGGAGGCAAAATTTTCCCCAATTCGGAGCCATTAGCCTAATATGTCATTTCCTGAAACAGGCATTCCATTATTCAAGTGGTCATTTTCCCTTAGCCTTTTCATTTACTGATTTCAAACATTATCTCTTACTGTAATCTTTACCAATGCTTTATAATAGATTGACTCATTTATAATTTATAGCAACTATCATACCCATTTGAGGCATTCGGTCATTTCCCAATGATTATAGAATAAATCTCAAATTTCTCAACATATTTAAAATTCAACCTTGCTCTGCAATCACCAATGTTCTCACCATATCTTCGTGCTTTATACTGATATCTATCTATCTATCTATCTATCTATCTATCTATCTATCTATCTATCTATCCATCCATCCATTGATCCATCCATCCATCCATCCATCCATCCATCCATCCATCCATCCATCCATCCATCTATCTATCTATCTATCTATCTATCTATCTATCTATCTATCTATCTATCTATCTATCTATCTATCTAATTCATCCATATGTCCATACATATGTCCATTCACCCATCCATCCATCCATCCATCCATCCATCCATCCATCCATCCATCTATCCATTCATTATTTCACCTACCCCACCCACCCATTCCTCTATCCATTGTCTATCCATCTCTCCATCCATCACCTCTCTCATATGTCTGTCTGTCTATCTTAGTATCCCAGTCTGTAGCCAAGGCCTGCTTCAAATGAAGGCATTTGACACTTGCTTGTTATTAGCTCTTCTCTCTATCTTCCTTTAGAATTTTAAGTTGATTTGGCCTACATTTAACTTCAGTCTTCTGCTTTATTCTCTCTGAAGTCAGTACATTCTTTCTCTAGGTACTTGTATGAATACTGGTAGCTTTAAGTTATAGATGCACAATTTTCAAAATATTATAACTGGGCACCTCTCATTTGACAGAACCCAAGGTTTCTTGTTATTTGACTTTCTCAAACAAGCCTTTCTTTCTGAGAACTATGAAGGTATATCACTAAGCATTTATCTGGCTGTTATTATGTTTAGTTGTAGTTGCCATAAACAATTGTTATTCATTGTGTTTATCTCTAACTTATCTACACATTCTTATTCTTTGAAATGGGAATGATTGATATAAAATACAAAACTGAATTGGTCACACATCTGCTTATAATTTTATAGCTGGTCATTAAAATACAGAAATGATCTGAATCATTTACCATGGATCTGGAAGTCTTTGGCAATGAATCTCTCTACCTCTCTTTCTCTCTGCTACATCTACCATGCCTTCAGTTTTTTTAGATCTTGTTTTCACTTTCTCAGACACTGGAACTGTGAGACTGAGCAAGAAAATGACACTTCACCCTAGATCTTCAAGTTACCCCCACATTCTATCTTACTATTGTATCTAAAAGTTGATATGATTGTATAAGCAATCACCATTCAACATAATCCATACAACCACCTTCTCTCCCCTAGTTATCATGTGGGTGGGTGTTTAGGGATGAGATATAAAATTAATTCTCTTAAGCAATTTTCAACATCAATATATATATATATGTGTGTGTGTGTAAAGGTATGTACATATATTTATATCATGCAATATGTCTATATGTTGGAATTCTCAGTTTAACTTACAACTGAATCTGTGTTCCCTTCATTCAGAATCTCTCTATTTTTCCTTCTCTTAATAATTTTTAGTAGCTATTCATTTCTTTACCTCTATAATTTTGGTATTTTTCAGATACGTATTCAAATGGCATCATGAAAGTTTGTATTTTGATTCTAGAATATTTCAGTTAGCATTATTTTCTCCAGATTCATTTATACCAGTGTTAATGGTAGAATTTCCTTCTTTTACGGGCTTGAATAAAATTCAATTGTATTTTGTTTTCAGTTCATTCATCAGTAAATACTGTGTTATTTTAATTCCTTGGCTACTGTAAATAATGCTAAGTGAAAAAATAATTACAGGTATATTTTTATAATATTGATTTTTTTGACATAACTATAACTTAAAACTAATAAAATAGATAAATGTAAAAATATCAAAATCTGACTATGAAATCTGCCACTATTCAGGAGTAAATAGTAGAAAACTTCATGAAACATTTTGAGCTGCGACTTTGATGGTGAGGAAGTCATTTAGCTTTCCTGCACTTTTCTAAGCCCTTAAAAGTGTCACATAGAAAATGAACACATATTTCCACTATCAAGTTAGGATTTGAATTTAATATTCACTTTCAATAAAACATGATAATAAATAGACAATTGTACTAATGAGACCACATCGTATATGCATGTAACCACAATTAATGTATAAGGAGGCCACAAATTTGAAAGAGAGCAAGGATAGGTATATGGGAGAGTTTAGTGAGAAGAAAGGAAAGGGGAGGTGCTTTAATTATATTGATTGTAAAAAATTAAAATAAATAATTCAAAATCAAATAATAGTAAAGTGACCACACATTTTAAAAATACTTAATTTTGTCTTGGGTTTTGAGTGTCCTTTAACTATTTTTTAGACAAGCAACTAGCTGCTGGCTATTGCTATGGTCTTTAAACATAGGGAGCCAGTGACAAGTCTTAAAATCACTTGACCTTGTCAGTAAGGCATTTAAAATGTTTGTCTTTGTATTATACTAAGGGATTCCAATCAGTAGGGCTCTGATACTGAATCTTGGCTTTCATAAACCATAATAGAAGCATTCACTCAGAAATAATTTGCTTATGGGATACTGTGCACTCTTTAAAACACAATATTGGGATTTTTATATTTAAACCTAAAAATCTACTGGCTCTATTACTAAGGTTTGATTTATTAATCTATGGCAAAAGACACAAAGCAGTTTGATAGAAAAAAAGACCAATAGCTAGAGCTATTCAAAAGATTTTTCTTCTTCCTACCTGTCTGGGGCCACACCAAATTTCCCCTGCAGAAAATAGAAGAGTGTGTCTTTTTTACCAATTCCTGATGGTGATGACTTGGGAGAGATGCTTGCACCATGTTAGCTTAGATTTAATGGAATCCAAAGGTGACACAATCAGGAGGAAAGTACAAGGCTGAAATCCAGGACAGAGAGCAGAGCAACGAGAATTCTCAGTTAAACTTTAGACAGTGATACTGCCCAAGCAACCCTGGAAGTCTGGGCCATTATGACTAGAAACTTTCTGAACTGTTGTTGAACTAGATAGAAAGTGATTTCCGTGAGGATGCTTTCACTTGTGGTTCACATCTATGCCCACAGTATTCTCTATAAGAAAGCAGAACAGCCGGGTGGTGGTGGCACATGCCTTTAATCCCAGCACTCGGGAGGCAGAGGCAGGCGGATCTCTGTGAGTTCAAGGCCAGCCTGGTCTACAAGAGCTAGTTTCAGGACAGGCTCCAAAGCTACAGAAAAACTCTGTCTTGAAAACAACTACCTAATGAATACTATGAAGAAGCATAAAAATAGAATCCCAGCTCTGCTCTTTATTTGTACAATGTCTGGCAAGATATCATTTTTTGCTATGATTAAGATTCATTTCACAGTATTATATTAACATTCACATGTACATGCAGTTTATTTGGAGACCAGTAAATGCTAATTTACCTTTTTTAAATCTTGAACAAATCAATATATATATACATATATATACACACACACATACATACACACACACACACACACACACACATATATATATACACACATGATCCTTAGACAGGAGTTTTTGAACATAGAGTGTTCTGGAAATAAAAACTTTTTGAATTGCAGTCCATAATACTTTTCAAAGGTACTCTAAGAATTTTAGACTGAGGATAAAGTTTTAGGAATAGAGTAAAGTCACGTAATAAACTATAAATTACACATAAGTTGATTGTGTGTTCTAACTAATTGATAATTGTGGGCTCTGTTGTTGTAGACCAGGTCCTACTGATATTAAAGTGTGACATATCTATCAAACAAAAGTAGGAAGCTTGACTTCATTTTTAAGGATTAAAATTTAATTTGGGGGATGTGTGTGTATAAGTGTGTGTCTGTATGTCTGTGTCTGTGTGTAACTATGCACACATGAATAAAGGTGTCTGTGAAGTCCAGAAGAAGGTAACAGATGCACCAAAGGTAGTGTTATGGGCAGTTATGATCTGCCCAGTGTGGGACTAGAAACTACGCTTGGACTCTCCAAGAATAGTATATGCTCTTAATAAGCCATCTTTCCATCTCCCGGAAGGTTGACTTTGAGTGTGACAATGTTTCTAAAAGTCTAAGCAACAAATGCAATCTGGATCAGAGCAGGTATTGAAAATGGGACCCGGTGCGCCTCCAAATGCATATTAATTCCTCTCTTGATGTGGCTTCCTGCTTGAGGAACATGATAGAATGGCATAAAGTCAGAGTAGAACACAGAGCAGGTGGAAATGTTTAGCGCAGGGAAGGAGGGGCTGGTGGGACCCCAGGGCAGCAGAGTAGAGCCTACAGCAACAAGGGAGTTTTATGTGTGTGATGAACAGCTTTATTTATACGATGGAAGAAAAACAAAGGTCAAAGTTTCAAACTTAGCCTAACGTCAAAACAGTATTTTTAAATTGCAAAAAAAAAAAAAAATCACTAAGTCAAAGATCTGAAAACAGAGTGATTCAGATAAGAATTAAAGAGAATACAAATACCTTTTAAGGAAATGATGTAAATTATCATACTGAGAAAACAATCTCTATGTAAAAATTTAACTTTAAAGAAACATCCTTTCGGTAATCTAATGATTCTGTTTTTAAAATTGCTTAGTACTATAGGTATTTTGTTAAAGTCAATGGAAGACGTCATTGTCTGTCAAATAGGAAGGAAACAACTTCACACAGATGATAGAAGAAAAACTGCTTCTGCAAAAATCCTGAGGAGGGGACAGAAACATTACAAGAGCCAGACAATCATAGACATTTCTCTGATATTGTGTCCCAATAACATTTTAGAAAATATTTTCCTTTATTCAATAAATTACCTTGTCAACAATTTCAAAAGTAGCTGATAATGTGTTTGGAGACGTGCTTCTGGGATCTAGATTTTCCCTTTTTTTATGTCAACATGACAATATTTCAATTATTAAAGTTTTGTAATAAGTTTTGAGCTCAATGAACTTAAGAATTCAGATTTTATTCTACTTAATCAATACTTTCTATGAAATATAAGGAGCTAAAAGAAATTTAAAAAGTAAAAAAATATTTAAAAATCAGAAATTACATAGTATCCATCTGGAAACATTTGATTACACTGAGTACTATCTATAGTATAACAATAATAATACCAATAATTTCATTAGAAAGAATTAGTCTGTGTTAGATAAGTAAACAGGTTACAAAGTGTCTGACATGACTAACCATAGTTTTCATGAAAAAAACCTGTATGTTCACAGCAAAATAAATCTATCTAAGCTTGGAAGATTGTTGGGAGCTTTTCTTTGGAAAGTGTTTTTGCTGTAAGAATACACGCCAAGCCTGTGATTCCCAGTGACACTCGAATGAGCTAAGCATTTCTGCTTTGGTGGGCACAAGAGATCAGCTCAGTCACCTTGACACAACCCTGCATATCTCAAAATGTGCTCTTTTAGTCAAGGACAGAGAAGACTCCGTGTAAACAGCCCAGAAAGAGTAAATAACAGGAAAACTGCTGTTCTAGGTTCCCATTAATGTGCCTTCTAGCCCTTGCTTTTCTGGTCCTAGGAGTCTAATCCTTCCTTGTCCTGGTGATAGCATTTTCGCAGCTTCCTGTGGTAAATAGATTGTTCTAAAAATGGCATTTTAATAGAGTGAGCTTTCCTGAGAATCCATTCTAACAGTTCCCGCTCAATTTCTCCCTAGTCAGGCTTCCTTGTATGGGATAATTATTGACTCATTCTAACCTCTGCAGACTGACCCATTCTTCTGGGCTTTTGTAGATTCACGTTTGCTTGATAGTACAATTCATTTGTGTCCTCATAACCTTAGCCTGGCATATCTGTATTCCTTCAATATTATTCAACTTTATTTGGTTTCTCACAACATTCAAAGCTCTTATTCTTGATTGAGATCATTTAAAAATTTGCTAAAACTGCAGATAGTTAAATTACTCCAATCCACATATTCTTAACGTTGGAAGCAGATTTCTGTGAAAGATACCAAAAGGATGAAACATGATAAGTAAGGTTTCACTTTGTTTGGTAAACAGAACTATCAGGGTTAATGACAGGACATTTGCCCTGAAGTTCATTGACCTTCTAAGCTGCTCTTTTTCTAGACAGTTTGAAATTCCCTGTACACCCATGCCTGATGGGGAGTATTATTTTAAGATGTGCTGTTTTTGACTGCACTGCACTTGTTTAACTCTGTGAAGCTGTGACCCTTTGCTTGTCTAAAATACCTGATAGTCTAATAAAGACCTGAACAGTCGATAGGAAGACAAGAACAAGGATAGGCAAGGTTGGCAGGCAGAGAGCATGAATAGAAGGAGAAATAAGAACAAAGAAAAAGGAGGAGGAAGCAAACAAGGAGAGAAGGACATCAGGGGCAGCCACTCAGCTGCACAGTAATCCACGGAGAAAAAAAGTAGAGAATGGTGTACAGAAATAGAGAAAGATAAAAGCCCAGAGGTCATAGGCGGTTGGGGCAATTTAAATTAGGAAAAGCTGGCAAGAAACAAGCCAAGCTAAGACTGGGTATCATAAGTAAGAATAAGCCTCTATGTGTGATTTATTTGGGAGTTGGATAGTGGGCCCCCAAAAGAGTCCAACGAGCATACCATTATATTACTACACATAACCCCTTAAGTTTCCAGTAGAAAGACAAGGAGGAACGGAGGATGAGGAACTGTTCTGGATCTTCCCCCAAGACTGAACTCCTCCCAGCTAGGAAATATAGTACAAGCTTCATAGCCTGAGAAGCTTGAATGGAGGTCAGAGCATACACACACTGCGTATGAGAAGCTCAAGCCTTATATATCATCTTAGATGATTGCTGTAAGTTTAAACAGAATAGTGTTTACGAGGCAGTTAGTATTTAGAATACATGCCATAAAAGCTTTTAAAATGAATATGTGACATAGTCTCTCTTCTTTATATTTTTTTCAGGGTTCAAAGACAAATTTTAAACACTAATTCAGATCTTGTAGATATATGCTCAAGGGATGTTGCTTCTTCTTATATTCCTACCGTTAAAAATATTCCAAATACTATTTCTCAATAGGAAATGGTATTGACTTCTTGCAAATGTGACTCACTCACATTAATCATGATGATCGTTTCCATAATATAATTCTCCCTAGGAACATTTTCAACAGCTAGACAATAATAAAGGTATCACCTTGGACTTACTGATCAGTCTTCGGTTGGAGAGCTTGCCCTTGACACTCTCCCAGTGCCCTTTACACAGACTGAGACTTATCTGTTTGCATCATTGATATCATTAAGAACACTAGATTGTGTAAAACTGTCCACCTTGAAATCACTGTACTTTTCAAGCTTTTTTTCTTTCAACTACGGTGGCCTTTTGGTGACAAACTGTCATATTTATGAGTCATAAGTATAAATTTCCTCTAGCTGGTTTTAGTGTCTTCACTCATAAAAGGTTGCAATAACAATCCCTCTTTTAAGTGTCAATTTAAAAGATTAAAAAAATAGTATTAACCAAACACTTCATAGAAAACATCACAATTTGAACTACATTAACAGTTTTGTTATTATTTCACATTTTGGTTTAAAAAGTTAAAATGAATATGCCTGTTGTAAATGAACAAAGACAAATATCAAATAGGTTTAGAAGTAAGCGTAAAAGGAATTTCCTGGACTGAAATGAAGCCATGTCCAAAATAATGTTTGAATTGTACTTAGGTTTTGCAGAAACCATTCAATGATTTCTAAAAAAAAAAAAAAAAAGTTAAATGAAAAACGGACATTGAAGAATAAAGTTTGAGTTTTTGAATAAACTGCGATAAATTGCAGGATACAAATAGCCAAATTATTGTCCAATTTAAAATTAAACTTTATGTAACCAACAGAGAATAACAAATGAGAGAAACATGGAGATTAAGGGAGCCCTAGGACACAGGTTAGTATGGAGAACTCTAAGCAGATGAGCATAGCAATAAAAGTCAGGGGTTATATTTGTTGCTGAAATGATATATAAGATATTTCAAACTAAAACTTCAAATTTAATGGGGGAATCAGAAATGTTAGAGTTTTGTGGCATAAAAAGTTGTTTCTAGAGACGTTGGAACTCAAGACACACACACACACACACACACACACACACACACACACAAATGTACTTGATGCTTCCCTCCCAATCTGCCTCCATTTACGTTCTACAAAATGATTACTGGCTAACATCATTGCTGACAAATGTTGCAGTATGGGCTCTGTGGGAAACAGATGCTGAAAAAATTCTTCATTTCCAGAATGAGCCATTTGGTCATTAGCCGTAGAAGGAAGATGAAGGATGCCTGGTTTGGGAGATGGGACAGATGAACACGAGGGACCTGTTCATCCTGCAGTCTCAGTTGCCAAAAGTTGGATGTCCTTACCTCAAACAGCCTCTACATGCCAGGTCTCAGTCTTTATAATCTGCTTCAGTCAATACACAGAGGGGCGGACTGAAGTGTGACCTTGGGTCCTGCATCTCTAATAAACAGACAGTCCTTGCAACCACACACAGATGGATGCTGTCATTAAGGGCACAGGCAGCTTCTAGAAGATACTTGTTCTTCCATTAAAGTGATTTTCAAATGATGTTTCCCTATAGCCATCAAGGTGGCTCGCGGAAGTTCCCAACATCCTGTGCTCTAGACCCACACAGCTGTGCCTTCTGCCTCTTTCAGAGGCAATGGCTGGCCGAGAATGACTTCCACAACTACACACGTTATATACCGAACCTTCTGGAAAGGTCTTGTCCCAAGGGCACAGTCATATGACTTTACATGGTCATAACTGGACCAATCTACTCTGCTGACTATACAGATTTTACACTTCTCCACACCGCTAACAACCTCCAGGCACTTTAGATTCACACACGTCTCTTTCATGTTCTCCTATTTACAGTAGTAACCTATAGTCTGTGAGCATTTCGCCTTCTTTCATTTTATTTTTTCTGTTTTGAGTTTACAAAATTTCACCACAGAGTCCACCCTTTCTAAAAATAAAATCAACATGAAAAAGAAAATCTTTCTATCCGTTGTTCTACTTCAAGTGTTCTGCCTGGCCTGCACCTGCTCTCTAAATCTGTGATCTGATTTAATTCAGAGTTCTTATTTTCTTTGATTCCCCTCTCTACTCTGTTGTTTGTCACAAATATCAATTCTTTCTCTTTTGTGACAATTCATGAGTTCAGTTTCCTTTAAGTAAATAAAGTGAATTCTGTGTCACAAACGTGAACAATGGGTAACTAAAGACAGAAGGAAAAAACTTTACACTTAGACTCTTAATAGTTGTTGAGAACGTTGTACATATGCAACTGATTTAATGAACAGTTGTCCAATGCCTATTGTGTTCCACCATGCTGTGATCCGCTCATTCAGTTCTAGAGGATTCTATCATTGTTTTGGCTAACCATCTCTTTCTACCACAACCTACACTCAAGTCCTCTTTTATTTGCTGATATTATAACATATTTTACACTAATTCCAACACATAATTATTTTCAGTGATTTCTTCATTAGCAGAGAAAACATTTTTTCCCAAACTTAATTCTCCCATTCCTTTGTTTTCAAACACAGATTGTGATTAAGGAGGGAAGTGTGGGAAATATATCAGTGGAGGGAAGAATAGATTTGTTCAAATTCAGGGCGATGCGTGCAGATGCCGCAGCTCAGTGTCTGAGGGTCTAGAAGAAAACTCCCTGTAGATTTATAGAGTCAAATTTATTAGTGGAGAGTAAGGAAAAGAAGAATCTGGGATCACCAGGCCTAGAAATTGCTCTGTTTTAATTTATTTGAATCAACTAAGTAATTAGTGTTTTGTAAACTACAGGATGAAGGTAAGGCAGCTTGCCCAGGGTTTGTGATGGGGGTTGATCCTTACTAGAATTGCTTGGGGAGTAGTTTCCTGAATCCTTGGGCTTGCTTTTTGACCATGGTGTGGGGATAAGGGATTTCCTGTTTTAAAAAGGAGGGGGTAATTATTAAAACATTCTTAATTTTCTCCTATCAATGTATTTTTGTAAATAAATCTAAGTAAAAACAATCCTTTTCTGCTTCTACATCCACTAAAGTAATATTTACATTTTTAAAAAATAGGCACTATTGAGTGGTCTCCAATATCATCTGTCTGAAAAGATGTCCTAACTTGTTTCTGTTGCCATAGTTAAAAACCAGAACCAAGAGCAAGTAGGGATGGAAGGAATTGTTTCGCTTACATTTCCGCATCACAGTTTTATCACTGAAGGAAGTTGGGGCAGAAACTCTAAGCACCTCAAATTTGAAGACAAGAACTCAAAGTCAAGCTGTGGAGGAATGTTACTTACTGACTTTCTTAGATTGATTTCATCTATCTATCCCGGACTACATCTCCAAGGAGGCACTAACCCCAGTGAGATAGGTTGTCCTATATTAATCAGCGATCAAGTGACAGATATGCCTATAGGCAATTAGATGGAGGCATTTTTCTCCACTGAAATCTGTCTTCTCAGATATGCTAACTAGTGTCAAATTGACAACAACTCAACCAAGACAGAAGGGGATTAGACTTCTTGTATAAAGCCTGACTGGTAGATTTTTTTACTAGACTGTAAGATTATGTTAGAAATATTATGTCTACTAGAGTTTGGGCTTTAGGTGAGTGGCAGAGTGAGTTCAAGCCTCTGGGTTTGATCTAAAGTCCAGAAAAGGAAGAAAATGAGGATGATCAGGAGTATTGTGATGGCAAGAAGAAGGTAGAGGAGAAGAAAAGGGAGGAAGAGGCGGAGGGCTTTGAAAAGATTTCATATACAACTAAAGAGACTTGTGGCCCTCTCTCTGCAGCACTATGTGGATTGCACATCACAATATAGAATTCCAAATAAGTAAAGTTTAATAAGACCAATGCGTGCTGATTTGTTTGTAGCTTGGAGAAGAAGCTTGTCCTTAGCACAGAGTTTGAGATGATAAGGCTTTTGGAAACACAGGTCCTTCCTGTCTAGTGACCTGGTAAAAGTTGTTTTAATGCCTTGTTTTTCCTAATATGTCTTTAATGTCAGACTCAAACTCATATAATCCTCAGGCTGAGCCACTGTGGAGCCTTCAAAATATGCAGCATCTCATGGTCTACAACATTTGTGATTTATCAGACACACACACACACACACACACATACACACAAAAAACCCCCACTTGTGTGTGTGTGTATGTGTGTGTGTGATAAATACATGTATAAATTAAAGTAAAAACAGAATTAAAGAGTTTACTAAGTAGAAGGATCATTTATTTTTCTGTGAAGTGAAACATTTAGCACCAAAAATAAGGTATAAACTGAATTATTTAAGACCAGAGAGAGTACTGCAAGCTGTGTGCTCTATAAATTCTTGTTCCAAAGATACCTCTGTGCGACATCTTACGTTACAAGGAACTGTTCTAGACAAGGATGTAACTTTTGTCAATGGGCAAACTATGTTAAATCTTAAGTAACAGCAAATAGTGTGCTGATTCCTTTTCAACATTAGAGTCTCAGCTCTCCAGAGAAATTAGCTCCAGTGTTTCTCTTTTCCCCTCTTCCTGAATCTGTCATTATAAGAAATTGGCTCAAGTGATTATGGAAGCTAAATCCTCTAATCTTGAACTGGATTAAAGACTTAAATGTAAGACTTGACATGATAAAACTCCTTAGAAGAAAACAGGGAAAAAAGCTCAACTCTATTGGATTTGGCAATGGTTATTTTTGTGACACCAAAGGAACAGAATCAGGAACAAAAATAACAAGTAGGATTATAGCAAACTAAGAAGCTCCTGCCCAGCAAAGGATGTAAACAAAGAGCAAAGCAAAATACAGTATAGGAAGAAGTATTTGTAAGCCAGATATCTGAAAGGGGTTAGTGTCTCCCTAATATAAGCATCACATGGAACTCTACAACACATGTGCACAAAGGACACATGATCTGTGCTGACAAAAGTTGGGTAAAAGAAAGAGAAAAAGGAACTATCACAGGGTCCAACTTCTTACTATGAACATAACCACAAGAATTAAGACCCATGTGCTAAAGGGGGAGCTGCACTATTATGTTCTTTGAAGCATTATCCACAATAGCCAAGCAAGCTATCAGTAAAAGATGAACAGATAAGGAAATGTGGTGTGCATGTGTGTATGTATTATTCATATAC
Organism: Myodes glareolus; assembly: GCF_982192425.1. Taxonomy (NCBI): domain Eukaryota; kingdom Metazoa; phylum Chordata; class Mammalia; order Rodentia; family Cricetidae; genus Myodes; species Myodes glareolus. Next base: position 36,843,705 of record NC_142041.1, on the reverse strand, counting down.
ATATGCAATGAAATGTTATTTGACCACTACAGATAAAGAAATCCTGCGCCTCCCAACGGGAATGAGAGTAGGCTAAGTCACAAAATTCATATAGACAAAGACAGATAGGATCTCACTTGGAAGCAGACCCTAGCAGCATCAGACTCAGACATAGAGCTGAATATTAATTGTCAGTGAAAGGGCGGGAAAAGTGGAGATAATGCACAAAGGACACAAATTTTCAGTTGTAAAAATGTAAGTGCCGGGGATTTAATATTACCTTCTCTCTGGTAAATAATATTCTATTGATTGGTTTTAATGTTACCAACAGGCTAAAGCATTTTTAACTCCTCTGGCCAACACAACTGCTCTGTAACTTGATTATAGTTCTCTTTATGAAGTAAGCATATCATAATGTGTAGGTAATTCAAACTGCAATGTCCCATTCAATGTATTTTGTTTTTGCAAATTATTTATTCTTTAATAAAGCTTAATTTGTTTTTGAAAAAAATCAAGACACCCTAGCTAATTTATAGAAAAAGATAACTTAAATATTTTCAATTTAAAATATTTTAAATACTTTAATAGCGTATATTGATGACATACAATAGCAGGTTTCCTCATGATATTTGTACACATGTATATAATGTGATTTATCATAGTCATCTGCCATGCTCTCTTCTCTCCCCAGTTCTTCCTCTTTTTAACCAGCTCCATTCCAACTTTCATGTAGTTTTTCCCCTTTTGGTAAATCAATGTGTTTTTTTTTAATAGGGTTGTTTACATGTGTGTAGATGAGTGGCAATTTAAAGGAACATGGTATCTCAATAGCAATTATGTGACGGAAGAAAATGTCTCTCATTCTTCCAGCAGTCAGTAACTTTAGATTCTCTAAGAGAAGTGTGGTCTCATGAACCCCTACACTCAGGACCCAATCAATCATTTGCTGTGAATGACAGTTGCTGTGAACTCAACATCATGGTCAGGACCAAACCATCCCACAATACTACTTTCAACTCTTTAACACTCACTTCCTTCCATCCCTTCCATGGTCTTCCTTAAGCCTTGGGGTAGTGATGATTGAAAAAGATACTGTGTTTGTGGCTGGGTAATCAGCAATCTCTTTTCTTAGCATGTTGATCAGCTGGGAGTTCGGCTAAACCAGCATGCACTGCATTAACATGTGTCTCGTAGAAGAGCCGGCAGCAGACCAACTCTGTAGTGATAAATGCAATTTGAGGGACACATGGTGCCCGTTTAGCAAAACAACTGTAGTTTTCCCACTAGTGACTATGACCTTCCAGGCCATAGGCTTTTCATCATGTATACCAACCTAATCTATAAACCTGTATCAGGGGGCCTCAATCCAACCAGGAAGTGACTGGCTTCTCCTAACTAGCAACTTTTAATGGAAAAAAATGCTTATTGTATAGACACATTGACAATTTAAAGCTGTAATTTGACACATTTCATCAAGCAATTATCTTAAGATCTGCTTTTATAGACGATCATGTTTAAAATCCATACTAGTAGTAAAGTTCCAAATAAAATGAATTGACTATAGAGTAGTAATTTGAATTACAGGGTATTGAGCTAAGAGTTTGAAAAACAAAGTTCTATAACTAGTCCCAGTTTACTGGCATTTGTTGTGGATGTCCGGTGTGTTCTTATGTAATCCCTAAACATCTGTGTTGTTATTTGCATACTATATTCCCAATGGAAACATAGGAGTACTTACATCCCACCTCCAGGAGGTCTTTGGCCACGTATATTCCTCCATCATTTATTTTTCTACTTGACTCCTTCAACAAATCTCATCTGAACTATACTTTCTTACAGAAACCTTGTCTGATCTCCCTCAGATATTATTTGCTGTCTATTAAAATTTATTTTTATGCCCCTGAAAAGTCATTGAATGTAATTTGTGTACCATTCTGTGATTATTTATTTATTATTTATACCTTGAATAATTCCTTAGTTTTGATTTTTTTTGTAAATTTTATTAAATTATAAAAGTTTCCATTTCCGCCCCCCCTCCCAACACCCTCCCACTCTCCCCACTCCCCCCCTCCTTCCCCTCCGTCCCCCAGGGCAGTCAGGGTTTCCTGCCCTGTGGGAAGCTCCAGCTCCCTCCCCCTCCCTCCAGGTCCAGGAAGGCCAGCATCCAAACAGACTGGATCCCCAAAATCCAGCATATGCAGAGGAAACAGGTCCCAGTGTCATAGTCAATGGCTTTTCAGAAAGACCCCGGGCCAGCCACAGTCAGAGAATCCGGCCAAATTCCGAGAATCTGGCTAGATCACGTCCTCGTTCAGTCCCAGTCCAACTGGCCCTGGTAAACTCTCATCAGATTCTTTCCCTTGTATCAGTGGGTGATAGCATCCCTCGCAGTACTGATTTCGTCTTTCATGTTCCTCCTCCTTCCGCTCCCCCTCCGGACCTCGGGGGGCTCAATCCCTTGCTCCAATGTGGGCCTCCGACTGCATAGCCGTCCTTCGCCAGACGAAGGATCTATGGTGATAAGCAAAATATACATCAGTATGGTCATGGGCCACGGCCGATTCAGGCACCCTCTCCTCTGTCCAGAGAGCAATCTGGGGGATTTCTCCTTGGACCTGGGATCCCATATATAATCAAGTCTCCTGTAAACCCTAAAATGGCTCCCTTAGTTGAAATATATTGTTCCCTGATCCCATATTCATCCTACCTCCCTCCCCCCTCCATCCCCGGCCACCAAGCTTTCCCGTTCCTCCCCTACTCCCTTCTCTCTAGCCCTCTCCCCCTCCATCGACCCTCCCACCCCCCCATGCACCCGAGGTTACCTGGGACTCTTGTCTATTTCCTACCTCCTGGTGGATAGCTAAATAATCTTCATCAGGTTCATCTTCTTATTTAGCTTCTCTAGGATCACGAATAATAGGCTCAAAGACCTTTAATTATGGTTAGAATCCACTTATGAGTGAATACATACCGTGTTCCTCTTTTTGGGTCTGGCTTACCTCACTCAGTAAAGCGTTTTCTATTTCCATCCATTTGCATGCAAAATTCAAGATGTCACTGTTTTTAACCGCCGAGTAAAACTCTAATGTATATATGTTCCACACCTTTTTTAACCATTCTTCTATTGAGGGGCACCTAGGTTGTTTCCATGTTCTGGCTATTACAAATAGTGCAGCTATGAACATAGTTGAACAAATGCTTTTGTAGTATGTTAGGGAATCTTTAGGGTATATTCCCAAGAGTGGTATTGCTGGGTCCTGAGGGAGGTTGACTCCCAGTTTCCTGAGAAACCGCCACACTGATTTCCACAGTGGCTGCACGAGTTTGCATTCCCACCAACAATGGATGAGTGTTCCCCTCACCCCACATCCTCTCCAGCATAGGCTATCGTTGGTGTTTTTGACTTTAGCTATTCTGACAGGTGTAAGATGGTATCTCAAAGTGGTTTTGATTTGCATTTCCCTGATTGCTAAGGAGGTTGAGCATGACCTTAAGTGTCTTCTGGCCATTCGAAGTTCATCTGTTGTGAATTCTCTGTTAAGTTCAGTACCCCATTTTTTAATTGGGTTAATTAGAGTTTTAGTGCCTAGTTTCTTGAGTTCTTTGGGTTCTCAACTATTCCAGACTGCCTTTAAACTCTGAACTTCAGATCCTCCTGCCTTCACCCGCAGTGACTGGGACTATAAACTAGCATTTCTGTGCTTGGTATAGGTGGTTGTAGAGATCAAGTCCAGAACTTGATTTGTGCTAGGCAATCACTATTCCACCAGAGTTACACTCAGATCATTGATTATTTATTTCCTACCTACCTCCTCGTGCCCATATTGCTGTAAGCATCCGTTACCTGGGTCCATGAATGCCAGAACCAATCAGCCTCTGGCATCTTAGTGCCCCTTGAGTCAAATGGGAATGAGTGAACTGTCCTCAAAAACTGTACTGTGAGTAGAAACCAATCTAAGTACTGAGAGTTGAGAATCTTAAAATCTTTTAATTTACATTGATAACCACACAGAATACAGAAGAAATGAAACTGATATGCTCAGCTTTCAGTAGTGAGTTATAATGCAGGAAATTAGGCCTCCCCATTCTCCATGGTCAGTTGTAAATACTCCCTATTGAATCAGTTTTGGTTGTACTGACTTACTGGTATTTTTTCATTTTCTTCAAGTCAAATGATAACATCTCAATGGCAGAAGCTTGGCTCTTTTGGTTCAAGACTTTGTGAGTCATAAAGGCAATGTTTTCTCAAAACAAAATTACACAATATAATTAATATAACACTGAATACAAAATAGCTATAATATTAGGTGATTGAGTATACTGGGAATAATTATACCATCAAGAAGACGAGAAATAATTTTTAAAATGGCTACTCAAAGCAAAAGGCAGGCCTGGGAAGATGGTGGCTCAGTGCATAAAGGAGTTTGCTGTCAAGCCTGAGGTCTTGAGTCTGATAACTGGGACTCACATCACGGAAGGAAAGAACTGAGTTGGGCAAGTTGTCTTCTTACCTCGACCCATGGGCCATGGTTTGTGCACACATATATGCACATGCACACAAATAAGCAAATACATACTCTTAAAAGAAATGGATGTACAGTATAAATGATATTCACTGAATTTAAAAAGTTGTTTGTCAACCACTGTCTTGCTAAATCCCAGTAATAATCCACTAACACAGTTTCCTGGTTTGACCACAGAGTTTTTATTGTGAAGGACAAATTTGAATGGAAGAGCATATGGATCTCATGTAGGTTCCAATTGGCAACTCTTCCGATTTTATGAGATGTGATCAGACTTCTGAAATTGCTCTCAGGGCAGGTCTCAAAGCAAGAGACCTTTACAGTTTTACTATACTCCCTTAGCTGCAAACAGGGCTGCACCATGTTCTTATCCCTTGTGTAAACACTCCTGAGATTTTTCCCTTCTTGACAAACTCACTTGTCTCTAATCTGTGTTTTTTATTCTCAGTAATTGAATCTATCAAACGGCCAAGTTCCTAACTCTGTCTTACTAGGTGGTGATCTGTTTTCTCCAACCTCCTACTGATTTCTTTTGGTTTCCTTTCCTTTTAAACCATGTTCACTTTTAAAGAGAAAAGAAAATGCCTTAAACTTTGAACACATACAGTATTCTCAGCAGAGGGGCTAGAGACATAGCAGGCGTCAAGTACTTTTTAGTATGCATGGGATTTTAGGTTAGAACCTTAGCAACAGAAAAAAATGAGTGTGTGTAAGATATGATCTTCAGATACTTGGATATGATACTGAGATGGAGAAGGTATCTACTTCTGAGTCCCATCCCTGGGTCCCACATGGTGGAGAGAAAGAACTGACGAAAACGTGACATCTTCTGATCTCCACAAAGCCCACACTAAATAAACAATAAATAATGACCTTTAATTTGAAAGATGGAAAAATGAGAGTCTTTGGAGAAATTTTATGCTTTGAATAGCTTAAGCAATTACTAATTACTAAGCCTTTATTGGTTGGGGTGGAATGGTAGCTTTTATAAATACTCCATGCTACATATATAAAAACATGCAATAGAAACACATTCCCCCAGTGAAGAAAGGTTTGAGAAACAACAATCATGCAGGTATACTTATCCTTTGATTGACAGCTGCCACTCACATTTTTCAATTGTCTTCTATCTCCCTATATACTTCTCCTTTCAATGTTTTTCTAATTTGATTTTTGGTTCGATGGCCAAATCTATCCCTGCAGTGCTCCAACCATTTCCCACTTGCCTTTAACACATCTTTCCTTATCTTAATGAAATATTTAGAAATAAATACATTTGAACATAAATATTTAACCCACTAGTCATTAGGTATATAATTGAATTCATTTTTTTCCTTGTTTGTTTGTATTTTGTTTTCTTATTTGTTTTTCTTTTTTTGGTTTTTTTTTTTTTTGATTCTTTTCAAGCAGGGTTTCTCTGTGTAACAGTCCTAGCTGACCTGGTACTAGCTCTTGTAGACCAGGCTGTCCTCAAACTCACAGAGATCAGCCTGCTTCTCCCTCCTAAGTACTGGAATTAAATGTGTGCGCCACTATTGTCCAGCATATAAAGTTTTCTAAACATGAAGAACGTCTTCTATACATGCAGGAAATAATGTGTCTTAAAGAATTGAATTATTAATTTAAATTAAGTCACAGTGGTAGGAATTCTGTAATATGAAAGAACTCAAAGTGATATGCTAATTTCATTTTAAATGGGTATTTAGTTAACCAACTTAACATATTATATTCCTATTTTTTAAAAAGTGTATATATATATTCTGAAAAGCATATATAATGAAAAGTGTGTGTATATACTAATATAATGGAATATATATATACTATAGGAGTTATATATATATAACTATATATACACTATATACACTATATATAGTATGTTGAAGATGGTCCTTGTGCTCTTTTTTTAGTTTATTCATTTATTAAAAATTTCCACCTTCTCCCCGCCTCCCTTTTCCCTCCCCCTCCTTATTTCCCCCTCCCTCTCTAATCTTAACAGCAGTCAGGTTTCCATGCCCTGTGGGAAGTCCAAGATCTTCCCCCCTCCATTCATGTCTATAAAGGTAAGCATCTAAACAAACCAGGTTCCCACTTAGTCAGTCCATGCAGTAGAATCAAAACCCAGTGCCATTGTCCTTGGCTTCTCAGTCAGCCTTCATTGCCAGCCACATTCAGAATGTCCAGTTTGATCACATGCTCCATCACTCCCAGTCCAGCGGGCCTTGGTGAGCTCCCATTAGATCCGTCCCAGTGTCTCAGTGGGTGGACGCACCCCTCATTGTCCTGACTTCCTTGCTCATGTTTTCCCTCCTTCTGCTCCTCGTTTGGACCTTGGGAGCTAAGTCCAGTGCTCCAATGTGGGTCTCTGTCTCTATCTCCATCCATCGCCAGATGAAGGTTCTATGGTGATATGCAAAATATTCATCAGTGTGGGTATGAGACAAGGCCAGTTCAGGCACCCTCTCCTCTGTTGCCCAAGGAACAATCTAGGGACCTCTCCTTGGACCTGGAAACCCCTCTAGAATCAAGTCTCTTGCAAACCCTAAAATGGCTCCCTTAATGTACTCACTCATAAGTGGATTCTAACCATAATTAAAGGACTTCGAGCCTATAATTCGTGATCCTAGAGAAGCTAAATAAGAAGGTGAACCTAAAGAAAATCATATAGTTATTATCCTGGATATTGAAAGTAGACAACATTTCCAGGCAAAACTTGGGTGCATGGGGGGGGGGATGTATGTAAGGGAAAATGGGTAGAGAGAGGGGAGAAGGGGAGGATTCGGGAAAGCTTGGGGGAATGGGATGGGTGAGATGGAGGAAGGGTGGATATGGGAGCAGGGAGGTCCATGTGCTCTTGAAGGCTCATTTTGTTACATTCCATTTTAAAAACTAGTGCTAGCCAAAGCTGATACATCTTCTTACTTTTCTGAACCATTTGTTGTGTTAAAACTGAACTTTATTATTTCATAGAATTCTGAGATAGCATAGGCATTCTTGCAGATGACTCTATTGATTGAGTAATCCATTGCGGACGACAACTAATGTAACTCCAGCTCATGCAGCATGACTTCTTTTGTCGTAATATTCCCATTATTAGTTCTGGATTGCTTGTAGCAAAGAATGCTTCATTTGTTCATTTTTATAAAAGGTATTGGTAAATGAGACAACAAATTGAGCTCGATAAAGGTAGTCCACTATACTGTGCTGATTCATTAGATGCTCTAAAGGGCATGAAAGGTCATCGTTGGCAGAGGTAAGAATGTTTATAATACCATAATGCCTTTTCTATCACTGGTTTTTGGTTCAGACTCTATGAGTCATGTGAGTTGATTCTGTGTTTTCTTTTCTTTTTTTCTTTTTTTTTTGTGATGTTTTTGACCCACTTGATCCTACTATTCTTCTTTCCTCTCTTCAACATCATTCCCTAAGCTCAACCTAATTTTGACTGTGGGTCTCTGCATCTGTTTACTGGATGAAAGATCTCTGATGACAATTGTTGTAGTCATCAATCTGATCAAAGGAAATTACAAGTATTCTTGTCTATCAAGTATTTCTTGGAGTCTTATCTGGACAGATAGTTTCAGGGCAAAATTCTACCAGATTTTTGAAAGAAGAGCTATTGCCAGTACTCTTCAAATTACTCCACAAAATAGAAACAGAAGGAACTTTGCTAAACTGTTTTTTGAGGCCACAGTTACTTGATAACCAAACCACACAGACTCAACAAAAAGAAAAAAAAAATTACAGACTAATTTCCTTCATGAACATTGATGCAAAAACACTCAATAAAACACTGGTAAAATGAATCCAAGAACATAGCAAAAAGATCATTTACCATGATGACGTGGGCTTCATTCTAGAGATGTTTCAACATATGAAAATCTCTCATTGTAATCCACCAAATAAACAATCTGAAAGAAAAAAAAGCTCATAATCATCTCATTTGATACAGAAAAAGCCTTTGACACAATCCAAAACTCCTTCATGATAAAAAGCCATGAAGAGATCAAGGATACAAGAATATACCTAAAGACAATAAAGGTGATATACAACAAGCTGACAGCCAACATGAAATTAAATGGAGAGAAACTCAAAACAATTCTGCTAAAATCAGGAACAAGACAGAGATGTCTACTCTCCATAGAATATAGTATGTGAAGTTCTAGCTAGAGAAACAAAACAACAAAAGGAGACCAAGGGGATACAAATTGGAAAATAAAAAAAAAAATCAAAGAATCACTATTTTCAGATGACATGACAGTACACATAAGCAACCCCAAAAATCCTACCTGGGAACTCCTACAACTGATACACACCTTTAGCAAAGTGGCTGGATACAAAATTAGCTCACAAAAATCGTCATTTTTCTATTTTCTTTTGATTCTGCAGGAAGCTAGTTAAGAATCAAGTCCTTTTCTCATCAAAATAACTAGGCTATTAATTGTACAATTTTTTGGAACTTGTATTTTATGATTATCATCTCATCATGCAGTTTATTTGCTATCTGAGAGATTTAAAGGTTTTCTCCATGTTGCTAATACTAAAAAAGTAACACATTTCTAATTTTAAATTTATTAAGTATAAATAAAAAGCTTTGTTCATTTTTGCTTCCATTTCAAAGACACTGGATAGTTATTATGTTTATGAAACAAATCATATTTTTTATAATTACTATAATTTTGATTTTATGAACAGTGCAGTATTAATTATACTGTTGTCATAAAAAGCCATTAATCTTTAAAAATTCACTGAATATTAAAAATCTTTAAATACAATGTTTCTAAAAGACTTTCAATATTTTAAAGTAGAAAAAATCCAACAAATCTGCTTGATTTATACAGCTTCAGATAACTTAATTTTAATATAATAACCTGATTATTGTTTATAACTAGTTGATTATATTTAGTTCTTCTATTCAAGGATATACTAATAATGGACATCTTCTGTCTCTCTTATTTCAACACTGCAATACATTTCACTCAAAATCTACTTTGTCTACACTAATTGAAAATCATTTTTGCATCGATTTTATTTTTTCAAGAACTCAGTATGGGATTATTTTCTCCCCATGGATTTTAGAACCTTTTTTTGTTTTGTTGATAAGTTCAAACTCAGTTTCTATGTTTGATAAGCTTATACCTTTTTTTTTCCTTCTGTCTCTTCTTTGAGATACCGAGTTACAACAAAGTTTCTTAAATCATTGGTCCCTTACTGGAGATAAATGCCATAGACATCTGCCTAACATTTCACATCTGTGTCTTTTTTTTCTTTTATTTTCTTTGCAGGATTAGGTCTGCTCCATGTGATATTAAACATAGGCTTTTTATTTATGGTTTTTGTGATGAAGAAGTTTTCAGGGTTTTAGATTTTGAGTGTGCACTTAAGTATTAAAATAATAATATGGTTCTGCATTCTTCAACAAGTTCTATTTTTAGATAATGGAGTCCCGTGTGCTGCATACTGCTTCTACAGAATGTGGTTAACCTTTCCTGAAGCAAGCTGCTTGCCTCTCAGGAGGTAGGATAATAGGAGTAGTTATATATTTAGCATGCCTGCTCCTTTTGGTCTCCTTTCTCTGTCCATGTTTTATTCTCTGCCAATACAACGGGGCATGGTAGGAGAAAGGCTATTAAGCTTTCTCCTTTAGTAGCTGTATTAAGTGGGTGGCAGAATGAATCCAAAAATTTATCCGTAATTCTACTTATTATCCCATATTTAAACACCTGGTGTCTCAGACTACAACTGGTGACTCTTAAGTCGTGAATTGTGAACCAGCTCGTGGTACAATTAGTGCAGCACTTTGATTCCCTACCCCCAGACCGTATTAAAGGCATGCAGACACTTAAACAATTCCCTTTGGAAGGAACTCATGACTGATCAAGAAGCTGGTGGCTTCCCCTGTCTTCTCTCTGAGAAAGCGGACCTCTCCTTGTTCTCTGAATTGAAGCTGCATGTAAACCCCAGGAAAATCACCAAGGAAAATCTTGGCTGCATGCAAGAGGTCCTCAGGCATCCTGATCTTCCTTGCCTTTGCCTGCCTGCCTTCCTTCCTTCCTTCCTTCCTTCCTTCCTTCCTTCCTTCCTTCCTTCCTTCCTTCTTACTTTTTTTTTCTCCTTAAAACTTGGTTTGTTAATAATTTGCTTTTTATCATTTTGTGTGCATTGGTGTTTTGCCTGTATATTTGTCTGGGCAAGGGTATCAGACCCATAAAACTGGAGTTAGAGAAAGTTGTGAACTGCCATATAGTTGCTGGGAATTGAACCGGCGTACTTTGGAGATGCAGCCAGTGCTCTTAACCCCTGAGCCATCTCTCCAGGCTTTGATTTTCAAAAACTGCTGGCTGAACTGTAAGTTTTTGCCTTTGTCATGTTGCTGTGCGAGATTTACATGGGAGCATTCTCATTTCTTCATAGGGGGAATTTTAAGTCAAGTATGAGTGTGGTGACTGTAATCTACCAAGATAATTTAGAAGTGGAAAACTGGACGGAGAAGTCTGATTTGCAAGAAATGGTAAAGAAATTCAGAAACACCGACTGTTCCCTTCATCTGGTAATAAAGGAAGCTTTAGTCTCTGATGGCTAAGTAATTTCAGGTGCTCTAGGAGTTGCGACAGAAACTGACCTAAAAGAGTATGAGAGATTTTACGAAAAAGAAATTTTAGTCTTCTTCCTAAGGCCATGAAACAGGATAGGATATAAATTGTCCTCTAGGACAAATATCACAGAGCCAGAGAATGAAATGAAAAATCTATACACCTGCCAGGAGGAAGACTGTGGAGGGCGGGTATTCCAAAAAGACAGAAGTTTCTAAACACATTTAGAAACAAACAACAACAACTAACAATTTCTTATCAGTCTATACATTTTTCTATTCACTTGAAAAAAGTCCACACACCTGTGAAAATAATATCATGCAAAGAAGTTAAACTTTAAAATATTTACGGATTACTGAAAAGTTTTTATGGCCCAATAAGCCTCTCAGCAGATGCAATAATCCAAATCAGACCAAATCAAACTGAATTAGAAAAAGCCCAGGTTAAATGAATAACAGAGCTCCCAGGTGGCTCTCCAGTCCTCAGAGAGGGGACTGAAAGACAGAAAAAAACACAGAGAAGGGAAAAGAGAACCAGAAAATCCACATTTGTTCTCTGGGGGGCTGGTTTAAATAGCCCGTGGGAGTGGTCTTGTCCCTCTCTTGGTAGGGATCACTTTGGCGAGCTTTTCAGAGGTAGAGAATGGACTGAGGAGATTCCAGGGAAGTTGTGGAGGCGGGGGAAGGGGGGAGGAGGGGTGGGGTATGGGGACGGACAGACGGACGATGACTTGGATGGAAAGTTCCATCCAAACATTTCAGGCTCCACAGACACATGGATGCCAGGGGCTGGGTGAAGCCTGGAATCAAACATTCCAGACTCTTTGGATATAAAGATGTCAGCAGCTGGGGTGAAACTTCCCAACCAAACAGTTACCATGATGTGTAATTTATTGCAAATTTTCCCATTACCATAGAAACACAATAGAAAGATCATTCTAAGAAGGAAGAGAAATATTATATCATTTGTCTTCCTTTAAAATGACAATTAGTAATGATGTTATTGGAAAATACTTATTTTGAGGATGGCCACTTTGCATTACATTTTATAGCAAGGAAAACATTTCTTCTGAACTCAATCATAAGGTCTTTTACAGTAATGTAAGGAATTAGAGAAAACTCCTTATGAAACATGTTTGCAAAAGAAATTAAAACAGTGTATTAACTGCAAAACTAAAATAATTCAAGTAGAACACGAAAAGAAAACAGTTGGTTAAAGAAATGGCTCAATGGGTTTAAGAGTTTGCTGTCAAGGTTGAAGGGTTGAGTTTAGATCTTTGGTACACATGTATGAAAGTCAGGTTTGATAGAACACATCTGAAGCCCTAGCATGGAGAGTCAGAGAAAGGAATTCTGGAAATTCACTGTTTGGCCAATCTAACCATTTGCTCAGATGCCAGGTTTAGTATAGGCACTGTCTCATGAAATAAGGTAGAGAGAGATGGGGGAAGATATCCAAGAAGACATTTGATATCCGTATGTGTAAGCGTGGATTCAATCACACACAAACAAGATGAACACCTGAGTAACGTGAGAACATTTTTTAAACAGGTAGAGATCAAATTATTTCTACTCTGTAGTAAATAATTCATATTGCATACTTAAAATTTACCAGTTTCTAGTAAGAAGAAATTATATGAATATCTTAAGATATAATTTGGTTGTTTTCTAAAATCATGCATTTGTGGTATGCATCTATAAGTATGAGAGTGTAAAATTATTATATTTACCTAAGTTTGGTCCCACAAAATAAGCACAATATTTCCTGTGGACTAATCACGAGTGCTCTTCTAGTTAGGAAGTTCTGGAAGCAACTCTTTCCTCACTGTTGTAAAGAAAAGAGTATCTAGTCCTTGAAATTGTAGTTGCAAGGAAGGGCAATTTTAGATGAAGTTAGCATTATTAAAGTTAAAGCAAAGTGATGAACAAGAGGTATGCTTTGGCATTGAGTTGACCTTCAGTGAAGTCAAAATCAAAGGCTGGACAGCTCTCTGCTATTCTCTACCACGGAATGACATTATTAGATTGAATGCATTTATCCCTCTCTAACTGAATATTATTGTTTATATTTTAGGTACTGTGTGATGTGATGTTCTGATGGATATTGTTTAGTCAAGCTAATAAATTTAGCTCTCATCTTGACAATTTATCTAAGTTTTTTTGTAGACTATTTTTTAAAGTGGGCTTTCTGTGGCTTGTACAAGAATATCTCTTAACTCAAAGGCAGAGGATACCATATGCTGCCGTCATGGGTGTTGAGTATTTTCATGGACTTTTAATAAAATGTAAGTGCTATAAAGCCTGAGGCTATATAAGTTCATCCATTTTAAAAAACTCAAACAAATAAATAACCTCTAGGTATGAAAATGGACTCAGAAGGATTATTATACAGTTCCCCTAAGAGTATCATGAGGAATAAATATTAATGCTTTTTAATTGCTTTAGAGTTTACAGACCTGACATGCAGCATCCAGTCCAATTTTAAAGTTGAGAGTAGATAAATATTACTCAATAGAATAAATTCACATCTACCTCTACCCTAAAGTAATATTCTAAAATTACCTCTGTGTCCACTTACTTTCTTAGGAAATTAATCTTTTATTCAAGAACAGAGTAATATGGAAGGTTTGCTAGATTGCAATTCCCGGCAAAAGTCTTGATCATGCGTAACCTTTAAAAGATAACTGTAGATGGGTAGTGGTGGAGCATGCCTTTAATTCCAGCATTTGCGAGGCAGAGCCTGATGGATCACTGTGAGTTTGAGGCCAGCCTGGTCTACAAGAGCTAGTTCTAAGACTGGCTCCAACGCTACAGAAAAAAATCCCATCTCAAAAGCAAGCAAGCAAACAAGAAAAGATAATTGTAAAGGCTAATAGACATAGACCATCTATGGCACTATCCAGAAGTTCTCTGTTTCTAGGAACTTATATCTGTCTACATATTTGAAAACAAAGCATTTGTTGTATTATTGTAGTCTATATGGGGATTCTTTGTTAAAGTTGCTGCTTAGAAATGTTGTCTGGGAGCTTACTATCTTCCAGCTCTTGACTAGTTCTCATTCTTTTTATTATCTTTGAACTTTTGGTGGTATCTAATTTAAGGGAACATATTAGTTACTAGTAGCAGCCATCTGTGAGAGACTTCTTATTCTTTTTTCCCCTACATCTCATAAAGCTCTTGATACTTGTATAGATTTTGCCCTTGGGCATCTAGGGGTGATGGTGAGAGTGGTGTCATTCCAATTTCATCTCTTTTCTCCTGACCCATGAATTCCAACAGTAGAAGTAACATCATACATTAGACACTTGTTTAGAATGTGTGCTGCCGTCCTAAGCACATTGTCCCAGGCCTGAAAGTTATTGCCAACTGTGTTATCGTAATTGCATCTACAAAAAGCAATTATGTATTCTATCAAGCTGTATGGTTCAGTGATGGGGACATGCTAAGAGGAGTGAATTCCGTGAACATTCAACATTTACCCACTACTATACATATTTCTCTTCACAAAATCTTATTTTTTTTTAAACAGAACTAATGCTGTGTGGAATATGATGGCAGCTGCGGCATTCTCTTTTTTAACTCTATAGACATCTGTTTAAGTAGAAGCACTGTACGTAAGAAAGGGAAATTTGCTGTGTGGTGGTGGTGCATACCTTTAATCCCAGCACTTGGGTGGCAGAGACAGACGAATCTCTGTGAGTTTGAGGCTGGCCTTGTCTATAAGAGCTAGTTCCAGGACAACCTCCAAAGCTACAGAGAAACCCTGTCTCAAAAAGACAAAACAAAACAAAACAACAACAACAACAACAAAAATGACACAAAAAGGAAATAAATAACAAGTATCTGTTACAATAGAATAAAATGCTTTTCTGTCACAGTAGATGTGGGTCAGTGTAATATTCTTGCCACTAGTTCCCTGGTTAGTTTCTGTGAGAAGTGCGGCAATATGAGAATTTCAATATTTGTCTCCGTTACTGGCAAATTTGGGACTCAGTAGTATCGATAGTTATTTCAGCCATGGGGAGTCAAAGGCCATATTGTTGAGTCTGGCAATAACCTCCCCCAGTCTATCCCTACCAGTGAGACACTTTGTCCTTGTGCTCACTGGGCAGTGGCTAGCACAGGTACTGTATTACTTAATTTTTTTCATTGCAATGATGAAATGCCTATCAAGGAACAAATTAAGGGAGCAATGACTTCCTTTGGTTTATGGATTTTGGAACGAAATCTGTCTGACTGAGGAAAGCACGGCAGGAGAAGTGTGAGGCAGCTGATCATTATATTCAGAGTCATGAAGCAGAAGGCAGAGAGGAATTTGGGGCAGGCTATAGAATTCAAGGCACATTCTGATCGAAGTACTTCTGATGAAGTGTCACATTTTTAAGGTTCCATCATCTTCCAAAGATGTACTACCAGTTGAGAGGTAAGATTTGAAACCCACAAGTCGATGAAGCGTATTTCACATTGAAGCCACAACAGCTTTGGAAAGACATTGACAAGCACCTACAGAACAGGCTATTCTGTGGAAACACTCATTGAAATCCTCTGCAGAGGTGGCTTCTTAGTGGGGTTTGGGTGGAGCAGAAATATCTGCACTTTCTTTATCCATTGAGAGCTGCCTACCCATACACCTGTTCCCTAAATGTGTGGCTCATCAGCTTTCCAATCATGCTTTTTTTCTGGTCAAAACTTCACTTTTTATGACATTTTTCTACTTTGACTTCTCACTTTAAGCATGATCCAGTGCAGAGAACACTAACAATGCCACACACTGAATTTTATTCCGTCTCTACCAACAACTTAGTCTGCTGCCATTGAATTCGATCTTACTCAACCTTTTAGGACAACAAATTTTGCCAAAGATAACTTGAATTTTCTCTAGCACTATTCCTCATCTAGCTCTGGTTTTCTCCAGAAATCACAGTAGGCTGACTTTTTCTCTTTGTATTTCCACAGGCATCCTAGTTTTGTAAATTTTCAACAAATCATCTCTGATTATGGTATCCTGGAGTTTCTCAGGATGCTAAACATTTTCATATCGTTGTAGAAAATAAACTCTGAAGACTTGCATGGTCAGATTTATTACAGTAACATGTATTTCTTGCTGTCTTTATTTTCTGTTACCTTCCTTAAAATACCTGACAAATGCGCTTATGCAAAAAAAAGTTTTATTTTTGCCTCAGAGTTTGATACAAAGATAGAGTCCATGATTGTGTGGCAACAGAAGCAAGAGGTGGCAGGTCACATTGCATCACACTCAGTAGACAATTCCAGTGTCCACTCACTGCATCCTTTGAGTTCAATGTGTGCCACTCATATGATCCTATGAGTTCAGTCTGATGACCGCCCTTATTCAGGGTGGTCTTCCTTCCTCACTTTGGAAATTCTGCCATCCACACACTCATATTTGTGTGTCTACCAGGGTATCATAAGTCCTGTAAAGTTTACAATGGAGAACACCCAATGCTTCTCAGTGCTTCTCATGGGCATTTTTGAGTACTTTTAGGCTTCCTTAATCTTAATCACTCTCTGTTTAACCTTTAATATTTCCAAATACTGACAATAATTTCACTTATTAGAATCTATTACTAATCAACTTACAAAAGCCAGTAACCTTTCTCTACACAACAAACAGGTTAAAAACAGATCATGGGCATATTTCATTCCCAATGGTCAGAGAGAAAGTGAATCCCTATATATAAACCTAATAAATAAATTAAAGTTATTTTAATTAATTTAAATTAAATAATTAACTAATTGGTTAAATAAAATTTGATGCAACCTGAATGTTAAATCTCTGGAGAAAAGGGGTTGAGAAAGACACTTGAACGTTTGAAGACCCCCATTGCTCATGGGAACTCGTGAAGAATTGACCATGCCAACAAAAGCAATCTATAAATTCAGTGCAACCCAGTGAAAATTCTTTGACCTTTTTTCAGGAATAGAAAAAAATCATAACATTCATATGAAACCACAAGAGCTGACAAACTACCATAGCAATATCCCCCAAAGTAAAAAGAACAATGCTTTTTTGAGGGGTACCATTCCACATTTCAAGCTATATTCCAGAATTTGCTATTATCTATTCATATATTAAGTTTGGAATGCTAGAATGGGACTGAGAAATGTCTTAATTGTTTAAAATGCTTGCTGCAGTACATGAATGACCAGTGTTTGATTGTAGAATTCTATTGAGAAAGGAGAAAACCAACTCGGGAAAACTGTACCCTGACATTCACATTCCACTTGTGCCTTAGTGTTTTTGTGCCCCCATCCACATATTATACCACATACTCAAACGGTGATTAAAAATATTCTAGGTTGGAGTATAGACAGGAAACAAGAATATCAAATGTCCTCTCTTTGTACTTTCTTGAGAAAACACAACAGTGTCAAATATCTATAGCCTGAATGGGCTGAAGTACCTAGTCACAAAGGAGACAAAGCTCAACATTTTTCTGGTGGGTAAGCATACATTGGATATGCACGTAGCCTTGAAGCAGGTATCTGGCAGCAATGTGGTACTTCTGGTTAAGTGATATCAAGGTCCATTGGGGTGGGAATAACTGAAACCTCAAAAGAGTCAAGATAATGTTTAGTGAGGTGAGATGGTATAGAATGCACATACTACTTGTGAGGATATATTTTCTCATTTTTAAACTCATAAAATACCCTTTAGGTGTCCTGTGGGTGAGAAATCTAGCTAATTTATGTAGAATATCTAATACATATTATGTACTAATCCATTTTACACCAAATCTTTCAATAATCCTATGATGTAGATTATAGAATATTTTGCCTGTTAGTAATAAGAATAAAATCTGCTCTTACCTCTAACAAAGAAGCTATCTATAATTGACACCGACTTGCAAAGGAAAAATTACTTTTCTCAATGGAATATCATTGGGTATATTAATCACACTTGAGGATCTAACCCATAGCCAACAGTGGATGGCCAGCACACCTAATAATATTTTTCTTGATGTTTTGCCTCATATATTTTTGGGTAATTCATGTCTTATTGATCTTTTGCTTGTACATTATGGCTTTTGATTCTATTTCTAATCAATGAGGTTTTGTTGTGTGTGCCTATGTCCCTTGCATTTTTTTCTTATTCTAGTTTTGCTGCTGTTTGTTTGTTTGCTTACTCTCTAAAAAGAGACAGAAAAAATAAGGGGGATTCAGTGGGTAGGGAAGTGGAAAGATCTGGAAGGCATTAGGTGGGGGGAACTGAGATCAGAATGTAATATATGAAAAAATGAATAAAAAAAGAATGATAACTAAGCAGGCAGGACATTGCCGAGTAGAGGCTAAAATGTGGCTGAGTTGGCAGT